>NW_028288649.1:11961185-12289607 GCF_059628265.1 Tinamus guttatus
CCCTTGGAGTAAAGATAGGACGCACACGCTCTCAAACCTTTCCTTGTCTTGTTACTCCACTACCTGATATTTAATGAGAGAATCCGGGTTTTGGGGGCGTAGTGGTTGACACTTCTTTAGCCATCTTCGTTTGTTCTGAAACTCTAAAATTTTACAGGATGTTTTTAGGCTGCACACAATATCAAATTAGGGCAGCAGTGAATGTTTCCACTGCAGATGAATTCGATGGAACAAAGGTTCTAGGAACAAAGGTTTCCAGGGAACAAAAGGTTCCCTAGAAATACGTCCCCTCTCCCCTGCTCCATGGCCAAGTTTGCCTTTCAGCCTCTCATGTCAGATGATTAGTTTAATCTTCTGAGCTGAGATGCTGCTTGACAGATGATTCCACTACCACTGATAGTTTAGGCCACATATCAACATTTTATAAATTCTTAATTTTCTCAGTGCAGTCATATTGAACAGTTTTGTGCAAATGAGGCTTATAATTACCTAGATAAATCAGTCCAATGCAGTATTTCTTAGGATCTTTCTCAATTTTCTCCCTGGAGGATGGGATCCCATCTGTTTCAGTACATTCAGGCTAATTGAAGGGCACTGACTTTTCCAAATGGATTCATTAATTACTCCAGCCAGATTCTCGGTGGGATTCTCCGTTCAATGGGTGACACTTCAGCTGCACCGTACCATCCACCCATGTTTAGCAATGTTGCTCTGATTCTCAGCTAGGAGCTAAAACATTTGCAGATGCGTTGGCAGGAGCAGCACTGGCCTTAACAGCACATTGTTACAAAATGCATGCAATCCCGCTCCTCCTTTGCTTCTAATTTAGAATGCATGCAGAATCTATAAATATTGCAACCAAGACTATTTCAATATGCTTTGCTCCTTGCCATCATAAATATAAGCCACAAAGAAGCAGCCTAAGTCTGCAGGTATCGCATTGCCAACAGCAGAAAAAGAGCTGAGCAAAAGCATTTACTGTCATGTTGCAGAATATCTGATATGTGTGGCAGCATAACATGAAATTACACTATTAAACTTAAATGCAAACTGGACCTGACCTGGGCCTCTGATGATTTACTTAAGACAGCAGCAGCCTGGGTTTTGAGTAAACTCACATGTAATCATATTGCTCAGTCAAATATCATGCAGTCAACAACGAAAAATGAAGAGCTAACGTATGTGAGGCAGGCAGCAGTGATGATATTCAGGTACCAAAACTTGCTTTTGCAGCAGGCAAACGGGAACCTCTCTTTAGCCCCAGAATGTGCCTCTCTGTTAGAAGGTTTACCAGGTTTACCAGCTCTCCCCAACAGTACGACACTTAAAATATTTTATATTCCGAGTGCTTGGCTTGTTGATTCCCCTCTCTGAGGCAGCTGGCATGGGAGCCAGTGACACAATCTGCAGTGACTGAACAACAATACTCGGTGCTTTCCAGGAATTCCCGAGCATTTTGTAAAAACTGGACCAAACCATGGAAGTTCACTGGTCCCGTTGCACGGGCCCCGGTGGCAGTACGTGGGGCTGCTGCAGGGACAAGACCTCAAGGTGGCTCCTACAAGGCCATGAAATGTGGGGGCAGCCCCAGTGACTGGGGGCAGACTGGTAAAGTAAAGCCCTGAAGTTGCCCCGCTAACATACAAAGTGTTAGTGTTGGATCCAGAGACAACATCCAAGAGCTGACTTGCTTACAAAGAGAGAAGCGTTCGTCTCATCTCCCTTTAACTCTTCCCTGCCTGCAGCTCTGTGAGCCCCCAGGATCATTATTAGAAGCAATAACTGCATCTACACCAACGGGAAACAGCAAAAACATATATTGTAGCATTAAATATATAGCTGTTCTTGGAAGTTCATATCAAGCAAAACAAAATCTAATGATACAAATCACCAAATAAACCAGTCAATATCTAATTCTTCTCATGAATAGTTTCCCATTGCCCTGAAGAAATTACTCAGACAAGTAGCTCTTGTACAGAGGGATGTACTACCCTATAACCAGTTTGATATAGGGTGTCTTTTCCCTCCTACGCTTTCCTTCTCCGCTTGGCAGCTGTGCTTCCCCAAAGCCCTGACTCAGATGGGCTTGATAAGGAGTTCCTTTCTTTTGGGACAGCAAAGGAATCTCTCACAGCTCTTGCCTGTGATCACCAGTTCATCTCCTCTCAGTGAGGCCCCCCAGCTTTCTCAGCAGCTAATAAATTCGCTCCTTCCCCGGCCGGTATAGCAAGCTGAGCACCTTCAAAGAGAGAGTCTGAGGCAAGTCTGTCATCACCCGCAAGACAGAGTTATTCTGAATTTGAGCGGACGGCTATTTGATTTTCTCTCTCTCTCTCTCTTTTTTTTTTCTTCCTCCTCCCTTTCCAATTTTGTTTCTCTCTCATCTCTCCCTGGTTTCTAAACAGCCGTTCAGCAGTCAAGCAGCAGCTCATAAATTGTATGCAAGAAAAGGGAAGCAAAGCAAGGAGGAGCCCCTCTCCTTTTGCTGCTTATTTGTTTCCGTCTCCGGAGTGGGCGCTGTGGACAGGGCCTGCAGGCCGGGAGGCCACGTCCCACCACCGTCGGATCACCGGCCATGCCAGCAGAGCATCTGGTTGCGCTCGAGCCCTCACGAGGCAGCCACAGGCATTTATGTTTAGCTTAAGACATTTTATCACCTCTGTGACAACGCAAAATCTATCGCTCGAGTGCGCCAGCTGTGAGAGCGGGCGTCCGGCACCGATGAATCACGGGGAGCCTTTCGCAGCGGCGAGAGCGACGGTCGGTGTGTTTTGCAATGTATGAAACCGGTCTAGACATTACCAGCTTTTAAAAAACGATACTGAAAGCAACCCTCTACATTTTTTTTAATTATTAAAAAAATAATAATTCAGAAGTAAGTCCACACGCTCAGATGAACGTAGGAGTCAAAAGCAGCAAGTAAGCTAGTCTCAGCATTAGCTTCACCTTTGCACGCTAGAGCTGGATATGATAGATTACATATGCCAGTGAATTATAAAGTCGTTAACTTTGCGTGCAGCTGATAGGAGTGAGTACCTGCTCCCACCTCGCTCTCCCCAGCCCCTTCCTCCCTCCCCCTCTGCTCTCCTGCGGCACCACGGATGGATCGGGCCGCACAGGCACTGGGCGTCCCGCACAACTCAGCACAGTGTCCCCCGCAGTTTTATCCCGCGTGCCTTCCCAGGGCTCCTCGTGCAGATGCGCTAGGTTTGCTTTTGCCCACGCTGGCACATTATTTCCGACTCCCGGCCCTCCCCTATCGCAGCTGCCTGAAGAACTGCGTTATTCTCCTATTCCACATTAAATCTGAGGTGCTGGGGAAAAT
Organism: Tinamus guttatus; assembly: GCF_059628265.1. Taxonomy (NCBI): domain Eukaryota; kingdom Metazoa; phylum Chordata; class Aves; order Tinamiformes; family Tinamidae; genus Tinamus; species Tinamus guttatus. Next base: position 11,964,511 of record NW_028288649.1, read on the forward strand.
GTAACAGGATGCAGCAGCAGCTAAAATAGCCTGCAAGTTTTTAAATATTTTCCTATTTTTTTCCTGTAACAGTAGTATCTGTAATATTTTAGTAAGATTTTGAGAAAATCTCCCTTTTGTTAAACATCTTTATTTGTTGAAAGAGATCCATCACTATTTCATCACTTTTCAAAGCCCATAAGACTCTTTTTCAACATTATCTTATTCTGCCTGAAAATTGCTGGGGCCCAGATGAAGGTGGCACTTTGACCTTATAATCACCACAGTTTGGAGCCATAAGTACAACTGCCAAGAGTAACACACCTCTGACAGGACTTGCCCATTTCTCTGCAAAGAAATTACGATGATTTATTTTAAACCGTTTCAGAATCAATTTAGTTGAACTGGACAAGCCTGTGTAGTGCCACTTAAAGGAGGCACATACGAGTGTAACCAGCCTCACACAAACAGCAGCAGCTGCTCCCAGAGATTATCGCTATTAGCCAGGTTCATTTAAAAATGAAACTCACCTCTGTCCATATATTAGACCTAATGTGACTTTTGTTGACTTTTCTCCCTTTGATTCTGGAGGTATAAATTAATGGAAAATAAGTACGAATGTAACTTCAAGTAATGAAATCTTTGCCCATGATGTCAAAGCAGGCAGCTAATGAGTCCAGCCTAGATGTAGCATAGTATTTGACACAAATCCTACCTTTTCCAAAATTTCTTTCCCTCACACTGAGGTAAAATGGGATAAATTAAGTACACCGCAGCAGAGATATTGGAAGAATTCATCTCACGTATGAAGTTGTTGCCGTGGGACAGCTGAGTAAACAGCTTGCAAAAGTCTGTTTGAAGACTGCCAGCTAGTTACACCCATAATTTCATCTCTATTAACAAAAACAACTCACACTGTCGCAATGCCCTGAGTTGATTACCCAGGACCTAAATTATATATAGAGTGTTGCTTGAGTAACCTTCTGCAGCGGTACAGGCTATATGTTGGTATCCGTTCAGCACCCCCCATCTCACTGATTAATAGAATATCCATCAAAATCAGCAAATGTGTAGGAAAGATACAGAGAGGCTTTGGCAATATAATCACATGCCTGACAGAAAAATAGTTGTGTAATACTGCTCAGCTAAGTGAGTCAGAGCAACAACTCTTATAAATATGTCCTTTTGAGCTGGACATAGAAGGACTTGGGAAAACTGAGAGTGACCTTATAAACAAGCAACCACTGCAACTGCTTTCTCCATGATTTTTCTGTGATTCAAATAATACCATTGTTGCGTGCAAGGGCGTTTCTGACACTGCTCTCAAGACCAGACCACCGACACTTACACCTGCACAAGCTTAAAAAGTTTTCAAGTGGTGTGAAAAGTGACAGAAACCAGAGGACTGTCTGCGTTGTGACAGCAGAGGTGGGATGGAAAATCATGGAAAATCGGAAATCTGAGCACTGCTCATCGAGACTCCCCAAGTGAGTTATTCTGCACTCACAAGAGCAATGGGGACAAAATATGTCCACAACTCAGTATCTGCTGCTCTAGCTGGTGACTGCGATGCCCAAAACACAGGCACACAGCTGACGAAAGTGTCACAAAAGTGATGGGTCTACAGGCTTTTCATAATCAAGTTTAATATCTAAGCTTCCTTTCAATGTTAGTTGATCAAATGAAGCAAAAAAAGCTCTATGGAGTGTGATGACTCCATGGATTTACACCGTATTTCAAACTTAGCCCTGTTGACTCTCCATGAGGAAAAAGGGCTGTGCTCTTGCAACTTAACTTAGGAGTACAGAACCATAAGTCATTTCAAGCGAGAGCTCCCAAATGCTGTTTGTGGAAACAATATGATGGGTGTCGGGCAATGCAGCAAAACAGACTTGCACTGCAATACACAGAGACCCACTCAAGCCCTTGGATTGCACTGCCGTGCATTTACATTCACCACTGTGAAAGTATTGCCTTTTTTAGACCAGTGAAAAGTTAAGGGAGTGCAAGTATATGTCGAGAACACCCCATTTTAGTGTTCAGATGACTACAGTATAAGCAATCTGTATTTCGACAAAACTTGGATGACTCCTGTTCTCAATGTGTGAAGGAATCTCCAGCTCTTTTGAAGAACTGTCCTTATAAAAATATGATTTTTTGTGCGTGTTTTTAATTCTACTGATTTTGATTTTTTTTTACTGCAGAAGGCCTAGCAACATGACTGAAGACTTCAGACAAAGATTTTAAAATTATGCATTCAAAGAAACATGCTCCCTCCTGTTTAAATTTGTCTTTCCACATTGTCTTAACATATTAAGAAATCTTAACACATTAAACAGAAATTGTGCAATAATTTTAGAGATTAATGACAAGAGTGGGAGAAGACAATGACTTTTCTTTGAGAAATTATCTGGAGGCACTTTGCCTCCAGTCTCCAATTAAAAAGGAACCACAGAACACCTTTTATCTTCCCCTATTTCAATTTCTTCCTCCAAATACTGTGCTAATGCAGTATCCTGGACCAAGAAACAGGAATGAACTAGATAACATGAGCAAACTGGGTAATAGGCTTGACATAGTCCACAGGCGTCTAGCATGATTATGCTTATTTCACAAAAGCTATGTCTCTGTACATCGCACTTGGAATTACACAGACTATGTGGAAGGGGTGTGGTAAACTGCATGCAGCCCCTGTGTCTGAATGTGTGCTATTCCCACCAAAAAACACACCTTTTTGGCTATTTTTGTTTCTCCATTAACACAGATATCCCATGTGAGGCCGCGCTCAGCCCTAACTGCCAGCAAACACCACAGAAATTCATCTTGTTTTTCTTGGTGTTACATCGTGAAATACTCTATCATAGAGTATTTTTGCGAGGCACGGTACACGTTGTCTGCTGTAGTTTTGCACTAGCATTGGAACAGTGAGATACGGTACCACACTGCAGGCCAGGGCTGCAGCGCTGAGGACGGGAGGTGGATGGGAGGTTTGTGCTCTCAGCAACAGCGTCCTGAGATCAGAGGTGACCTTCTGTGTATGTGCCAGGCAGTAGTTTTTTCTCCATCCTTCTTTTCATGCTTTTATTGACTGGGCTCAAAACGGCAGATTTGTGCAGACACCCCCACATGTGCCTTATTTGTTGTTCCTCATCCACACAACATGTCTGTAAGACCATCCTGTGACCGCCCCCCCCATTCCTATCGAAACCGGCGGCCGCCCCTCGGGGCTGCCTGCGTGGGGCTCCCCAGTGTCAGGATCCCCCTCTGCAGCCGCCGTCAAGCCCTTCAAGGTCACTAGGTGGCCGGGTGGCTGCGAGCGCGGTGTTATTGCTGCCATGGCAGGTCAGATGGAAATATCTGTGAGGTGCTTCGCAAGCCTGAAATTTCCATACGGCTCCACTTCCAAGCAAGTATAGAGTGTACGCATGGAGTACGAAAACAATGGGGGCGCTTGGTAATGTTTATGGTTGTTGTGAAGGCAGCAGCTGAGCAAGAGCTCAAAGAGTTGGCACGGGCTCCCTGTCAGTGTAGCAAGGAAAAGATATTAGAGAAGCGGGGGAGAAGGAGGCATCTACCTCTGCGGAGGATCTCAGCCCTGCAAGAGTTATGAACATGCTGCCCCATCAAGGGTCGGACTGCGCTGTTGGACACAGTGACTACTGCCAGGGAAATGATTAACCCAAGTTACAAAATAAGGAAAATAAGGCACCAAAGGGCTGAGACTCACCCACTCAAACACATATGTGAAGCTATAAATCAAACACTAACCACCCAGCAAAATTGGCAGCTGGCGCTTTAGTTACGCGCAGCGCCAGCCAAAGGCCATCTTACATGTTTTGGGTTGACTTTGTTTTTCAAGGCTTTTGACAAAAAAGAAAATCCTTAAAAATATATGTACCTGCAGCTGAACTCAGGAGAAGAGAACAGCCCATTAAAGAAACTGTGACAGACATAACACCAGCTTCAGCCTACCTTCGATCAGCTTCTACCACTACCTTCCTATAAATCCCTGGTGAAGAAACTAAAGAGAATTAAATTCAAAGTTGCTGCCAATCTGTCATTTTTAACAGGAAGCAATTACTGCCATGGAGTAATAAATGTTTCATGCTGGCAAATTTGCTTTTTTACCACCTCTAGCGTCTCAGTAGGACTGGCGGCAGACAACTTCACCAAACCTTAAAGCCAGCCTTTTATAACATCTACATAGTGTCTTCTGTTGTGACCAGAGTGAAGAAAAAAAAAAAAAAAGAGGCAAACCTTTAAAGTTTCTCTTTTCTAGTGCCATTGGTGAACTTCAATGAGATTCGCGGTCCAAAAGACGAGTTTTGTTCTGAATTTCCTCCTGAATATATTGGCAACACAACAGCTGTTGTACAGTGCTAAGTCTGTCTCCTACCCACCCCTGCTTTGGCATGGCTCCGCTCAATGTGTTGATTCATACGTAGGAGAAGGGGAAAGCACTGGACCCACTGGATGGAGAGCGTAGGAAGGAGCTGCGGCTGCCAGCAAATCTCCAGACTTTGATCACTCCCACTTATTTGCCGCTGTCTCCCCGCCGCACTCATTTTGCCTACAGTCATCCCACCTTGGCAAGGATGCTTGCAAAAGCTCATGAGCCAAGCATAGCCAAGCCTAGTTAGTACAGAGATGGGAAATCTCCAAGGAAAACCTAGCTACCGCAGGAATAAGTCCAGCTGGCATGCTCAGGTCTCTTTTAGCGAAAAACAGCACCCCAGCAATGCGCTGAAGGTGAGGGGAGCTCCAATTTTCTGGTGGAAGGTACCTTTTCTTCTGTTAAACCAAGGCCTGGATCACTTACAATCAGTGAAGAACCATAAGAATTTACCTACAACGATCACGTGAAAATTCAGGTGGAATTCTGACTCAAGTTGCATCCTAGCGCCTTCAAATTACACCTGTAAATCCAAATTAAATACTGTCCCCCTTTTCCAGTTTTAATCCATTGAGTGGAATTGATGCTCTCTGTAAGAAGCCAGAACAATTCACCTGAACAGGCCTGAGCAGACAAAGTTGTTCAAGTTCACTAACGGCTTTGGCAGGAAAGCCAACATGTCTAACTCTCCCTGGATCTCATGCAGCTGTTGGAGCTGTGTCAGATGCCACATTCTGCCATCTTAGCAATGAAGATTTCATTTTATGTACGTGTGAAAGGCCAACGCCAGATGCCCACAGAATCAGACCCAATACATCCTGGAGCAGTGTTCTACACCGAGGTCATAATGGAAAGGTGTGTGCATGTTCCTATGCGTTTGATGCCCTATAGACAGGGCCCTAATTGGCAGCCAGTGCCTGATTGGCATTAGTGACTAAATAACATGTTTGCAATTAGAACAGAAAAGCTGCAAACCACCCAAACAGCTTAGTTTTCACCAAGTCCTGCATATTGCGCTTGTCACGTCAGCACCGCCCCATCCCTCTCGGCCCAACCGCTGCACAGCTTTGGGACACAACGTTGTCTACAGAGTTTGCTCAGAAAGTTTAGAAGACCTTTCAGTTTAAAGGCATCAAGAATCACTGCTCAAAAACACTTTGGAGGATGCTCTAGATAGAGTTAGGGCTACTGGTACATCCTGCCAGCATGAGCATCTGCCATTGCCCGAGGTTCACACCTCTGGATTTCTGCTCTACCACCCACCGTCACTGTAATTTCCTATTACTTCAGCATCCACCCACAGGCTCTCTGAACAATACATGGGGCTGTGACAACCCTGATACACAATAATTATGTTAAACAGTACATTTTAACATCCATCCTGCCTTGCCAGCAAGCCCTGAGCTGCGGCAGCACCAGCTCAGAGCTCTTCCCAAGAGCTGCACCATGATCAACGGAGGATGCTGCTTTGCTCCTTGTGCTGCACGGGGCTATGGTCCAACCCAGCACCATTATCACCACCTCCATTTTCGTTTCCACTAGCAAAATGCGTGGAAATGCTTTGTTTTCAGCAGTATGTGGCTCAGGAGCCCGCTTCTCAATAGAAAGGAGGCTTTAATTTTGCTTTTGTCTAATCAGAACCATGGAACAGCTACATATCACCCAATCTGCTCAGTACCATGTGAAAGTGTTTGCAACTCTGTGGGCAGGGCATGAAAGATACTGTGAAGATCAGCAAGGGAAAATGGGAGCAGCCTGGCAGGATGGTGGCTGACAGCTGATGTTTATTAGGAGAGGCTGGAGCAGGACGCTAGCAAAATCTGCCTCTTCAGAACGACCCAAACCAACCAAGCCGGCAGGAGCAAAGCCCAGAGCGGGAAGGGGACGGGGCGGCAGAGCAGGCAACCCCTCCCTGCAGCCCCTCCGACACCCTGTGCTTTGGGATACGGTGAATCTGAGCACACCGTGTACAACAGCATCGTTACTGAAAACACCAGATCTTGCTGAGAGCGCGAGCAAAGTTTATGGTAACTCTGTATTCCCCAGAACTTTTCAAAGATTTGAATATAGCGCTTGCATTGCAGACATATAGTAAATAAACTACATTTTTAATATGCCAGAGCACTTAAGATAGCCCAATCCCCTTCATTCTGATGCAGAGAAATGCTAAACTTGGGAATTAACCACGATATGATCACTGTTGCTGTGTAGTAACAGGGCAAAATACTGACTTTAAGTGATCTCAGAGTGTTAGAACTCTGAGTGTAATTAAAATTAATGTGGAAATTTCTGCTAGACTCAGGGCTGCTTAAGAAATAAAGAAACTCCTTGCTAGCACTGCTGACTCTGATAATAAGCTACGAATTTGCTGAGGACATCAGACCATGAGCAAAAGAGAAGAAAAATTAAAGTAACAGCCTTTTTCAGAGACACCTGCAGGGCCTATCATGGGCACTGTTGTCTTTCAAAGCCTAAAACGTTCACTTGGTCATTTAAAAAGAACCATAGCTAGAAGACAGAGCTAGAGAGCAAACCACTGTTCGTAATATAAAGTAAAATGAATGGAAGCAGAGTCTTTACTTAACAATATTATGAGGCTATTAAAAATTCTGGTAAACTTTGCTGGATTTAGCAAGATACCCCGTTGTGAAGAAACTGGAGATAAAATGTAGTGGTAATATTTTACTGTGATCACTCTAGGTGAACGAGAACTACCAACAAAAATGAATACTGGCATTTCTTGGTAAGGTTTGCCCTCATGAAAATGATTTGATCCAATTTTTAATTTTGGATTAATTCATTTGGAAACAGTGACCTGTTTCTACTTCCATCCAATCAAGGAAAAAAGAAATTCCCAGTAGGGCAAGGGTTGAAGCATTTTACTTTTAAGTTTATTTTTCCTTGTTGTATTTAATGTTCTAACCAGACGTCCTACAAAATAAACTACAACAAGCTTGTCTGGACATTTAATAAGGGCCAGATTCAGCAAACATCAGCTAGTAAATTTAGCATTTAATGGGCATAATTCCTTGGTCCTAATTTGTAAAAAGAAAGACACATATTCAGGGAAGGATATTACATGGAGAGCTGTCTCACGGAGAGGTAGCTAAAGTGTACATTGGTTTATATCAATTCATTCTTCAACGTGGTATTTTATCACATGCAGACTTGTACCATTTCAACACATATGTTTGAATATTACCAAAAACATAATTGAGCGTGCTCATCCACAGGCTTTTTTGCTTTTTGTCCACAGGGGTCAAAGCAGGACATGGTAAAAAAGAAAAGTACCCATTTCCCTTCTAAATGTCATAAGATTATTTTTATACTTTATAATACTTAAACAATTAGATCATTACAAGAATTCATTTCTTTGTTATTAGCAATATTAATCTATCTTCATTGGTCCAAACAGCGCAGTTGCAGAAGACAAAAGGAGACCTAGCTAATATTAAAAGATTATTTTTCAGTATTTTTGTTCCATGCCTTGTGGAACAACAGTTCTACAACTGGCCATGAAAGCGAGCAATTAATGTGGTGTTGAGGACCTGATCCCACTCCCAGTAAAGTCAGTGGAAAGACTTCAGCAGTGCTTGGACCGAGCCTGCAATGTGAGGTGAATGAGTAATAAGAATAATACACAGAATGATTCACATTTAATAGGACTATTGTCAAAATACAATGGAGGCAGTAGTCTCAGCTCCCTTGAATGTTTGTCAGTGTGTGTTTTTTCGCCCAATAGCTCCTCTTTATTTGTTGCTGCAAACCAGATGGCAAAGCAATATCAAGAACCTGGCTCAAACCACCACTGATGCCCAGCGCAGTGACAGAACACAGCAAACTGCCGCCCGTGCTCCCGTGTTAGCCCCTGCGCCACTTCCACGATCCAGGGGACGGGAGGATGGAAAGGGATGAGCAGGTACAGGGCACGGGTCCAGCCTCGAGAGCCCTCTCGTGCATCTGTCCATCCTAACTCAAGGAGAGCCCCATGGGGAGAAGTGGCTCCACAGCGGTCAGGCACTGCCATGTATTGGTGCCCAACAGGCCACTCTCAGGCCTCTGGTTATCAGGAAGGGTTTTAAAAAAAATTATATTATCAGTTTACATCTGCAGTGGTGCCTGCTGCCAACAACATCGCACAATGTGGGTCTTGATCTAACGGCAAGCAGTGTCTTGGGGCTGGGTTCACATGTATCTATCTATCTGGGTGATCCTTTAGTCTGGTGCTGAGGCATGTGGGGGATGATAAAGATTCACGTTGCTAACACAAGAGCAGCACCCAAATCCCTCCGGCTGCCTGGGGCAGAAGGCCTCCCCGCTCCCCGCGAGGCCGGCAGCAGAGGCTTCGCCCCGGCCCGGCAGGGCTGCAGCTCCCGTCTGGGCAGGTTTCTCCCTGTACCCACCTTCTCCCGCAAGCACACACATTTTCCCATGTCAGTCTGTATTTATGCCCAAAATTAGATGCTCTACGAATCACAGCCCAGGACGAATGCACAAAACTGAATTGCTGCAAGCATCTGAAGAGAATATTTCTCCACTTGCTTTCCTGGGGTCAGTTATGAATAGAAAGGAGATGAGAACAGCTTAAAAGCCAGGGACTTTCTCAGTTCGTTTAGGTATATTATAAAAGGGCAGGAAAAGAGATTCTCATCACTTACATTTAAGGAAAAAGAGGACAAAAAATAGAAAAATACAGCCAACTGCACTGCAGTGGAATTTAACAAAGACATTCAGGGAATGGCCACACAGACTGCAACTTATTATACTGTTTCGATTTCTAAAATATAATTTTGACAATGCAATTGCTTTAACTGTCTCTAATGATAGCAAGTGCCTATTATCATTGCCAGTATTACAGCAAGAGGCCTTTTAACATCTGAAAACAATAAATGGAGCTCTGAAATGCAACCTATGCTTACAGCTCGTTTTGATTTAACAACCCCAAACACCACTCCAATGAGTAATACTGGAATAGCAAAAACCTGACATTATCTCATGCTGGTGCCATTGTCCAAATGAATAGTATTTTCAGAGTTTTATAAGAGAATATGAATAGTAACATACTGTATAAAATATTTATTTAAGAGAGAAAAGGTAAAAGCCACATGATACACAAATGGGTAATTGTGATTTATATAATGCTCACTGAGTGTAAATGACCCCACTAAATCTCATTATCGTAAGTATAGATATAAATTCCTAGGTGACAACTGAAATGTGGAACTAGCAGGGGCATTATAGATCTCCAGTCTCCAATTACTCTAGATAAAGTATGAAGCATTTTTTTATTAAATGACAAAAGCATCAGAGAAAATCACGAGTAATATGGTAGGTAAAGACTTTATAATCTACTGCTTTGAACTCCTTTTCATATTAACAAGAAGTGAAAGCTGGATCTGAACTCCATATAATAAACTTGACTTCGTTCCCATTTACATCAACTAGAGTTTTGCCTCTAACCTCAGTGGGAATGGAGTAAGTCAAAAAACAATTCAGACAAATTATTCTAAATATCTATCTAGCAATTGTTATTTAACATGGCCTCTTGGAGGTGCTGAAATATGCTAACAGATTTACTGTTAACACTTAAAAGAGGTGGAATGACTCTTAAGGATACGTTATTACAATGTGTATATGTACACACACACACAAACAAGAAAAAACAAGCCAAAATTTTAATGGAAACACACATCATTTCACCCAGAGAAGTCTAAACTCAGAGACAGACACAATACCTAGAACTAGGGTGAAAATCAATGGGCAATCACACCATGGCCCTTAGAACAGACTCGGGCAGAAACCACCTCCTGCACAGCCATATTAACACTTGCTCTGTCGGGGTAAATTGTACCAGTTTGGCCCATTTTATTCAGCAGAAGTCACCTATAAGAAGGATTTATTTTCCTTGACTTCCACAACAGAAAAAGTAATATCAACCTGTCACCTACACACCTTTTATAGCCCATGGAAGAGAGCAGCATATCCAGAGCATGTTTCATCCCACCTAGTCCTGACACTTCTTTCATACTACTGTATTTTGGAAATATGCACCAGAAATGCAGCAGGTGGTAAAAGTGTAGCCAGCCCTACAGGAGCCCAGAGGTTAACAAATTAAGAGAAAAAAAAAAGGAAATATGTTTATCAAAAAACAGCAGCAGACCTGTTTTTGCTATTCCTGTAGTAAATCTACAGAACACCATCACCACTGAGTTGTAGTCCGGACTGTGCCCAATATCAGCCTTTCCCTTCTCCCTCCCACCCCAGCCCTCCAAAAGCAACCAGTGATATTTTCATTATGGTTTATATCTCAGACACAATCTGATTTTTTTTATACGCCAGAACAAACCCTGAAGAATTGCAGCAATGCTACAGCCATGTAAAACCCGGGCGAGACCAAGCTTTGCACGTGCACGTGGGGGTGCAGTTGACATCCCTCTACCTGAGAAGTTACCAGACAAGACACAGCTGCCGAACACATGCGCGTAGCAACCTTAAACTACATTACATGCGCCATGTTGAGTCCATTTGTCGAGATCAGGATAAACATCCATGAAAATGCCGCTTCCAGTTAACGTGCCAAGCAAGCTCTTCCAGGTAGCTTCTCAGCAGACACAAAAGTAACTCTCAAATTGAGTTTCTTTCCGGGATTAATTACATTCTCTTTTTAGCCCCTGGCAAGCTGTATCTTTACCGCAGAAAGTCTGTGAAATACACATACAACCCCCTCATTTACCACGCTGGATCTTATATAAACAAAGCTCCACACACTTAATCATGAGCATTGCTTACGTTGAATTAGTGCAGTAATCCGCAGAGGTTTACTCAAGGCTAGCAATTATTTATGAATCTGCAAATGAGTTAAGGCAGGGGGGCGGAAAGAAAAAGGAGAGGGGAGCTTAGGAAAATGGGTATCGGCTTCTCTCGCTAGAGAGAGGAGAGCTCGGGGCGCGGGGAGCGCCGCGCTCTGTACGTGCGCGCGCAAGGGACCGCACGCCGGTTGCAGTGTGCTCGGTGAGTCACAGTGCCGGTGTCTGTCAGGCCACGAGGAATGTGCTCAGCTCCAGCCAGGGCTTGCATGAAATTCTCAGAACACGACTGCAGGTACCTGCCAGCGGGAGCGGAAGGCCAAGGCCTGCTCCGCGGACGCCCCGTTGCTTGCAGCTTCACTGCTCTGACTTCCCCTCCGACCCTGTCCTCCCCAAGGGAGACCTCAGCTGTGAACTGGGAGATTCCCTGGGATTAGAAGGGACAGGCCTGCTATGGATTTGTCCCCAGTCAGCTCTTGCAGAGAGCAGCTCCCTCCCCAAAAGCATGTTGCCATTGGCACAGGCACCCCCACGACAGCACGGCCGTAGAGCCAGGAGACGCCTGCAGCTTCATGGCCTCCTCAAGGCATTCCAGAAAACTTCAGCAGGGTCACGGGGAGAGGAGGGCCCCTGTCACCCCACCTTCATGCCGCCACCCTCGATCCAGTCGCAAGCTGGACCTGGAGACCCAGCAGGTCCGCTAGGACCTGTACACGTCTTGGAGCTCCTGCCAGGGGAAGGAAGGGGCAGCCCCGGGGCCACTGGATCTCATCACATCTGTGCATTCCCCCAGGGAGAGCTAAAGATCACAGAAACACAGGGGGTGACCACAGGCTCTGTTTTTAATAAGGCAGAGCTCTTGCTTAAGAGGAAATCATTTTATGGACCATCTAGGCCTGGTCTTGAAACCTTGGCAACGCAGCGTTGTGGACCAACTTTCCTAACTTAAACCTCTCGCCAACACGGAGATGTTTCCATGAAACAAAAGGAAAAAACACACCTCATGCATAGTTTAAAGTCACTTGTAAAGGGAATGTTTTTGGCTTCTCTCCCAGTTACTCAGTATGCGAGCTCTATGACTTTGGATCAGAGAGAAGAAATAAGGGAGAAAAGGGCAATGTATTTGAGTTACATTCCTGCTTTTGCCTTGTGGGGCTGTAAGAAAGAACAATTCATAATTGTTCCAAATAACTGTTGTCAAAATACTTTCCTTTTTTTGGCAATGTAGACATTAATTAATTACATCTGTGTGATTCAGGGGGTATCTCTCACTTGCCTGTAATACCTCAGTTATTTAAACCAAGCATCGTTAGAAAGACATCAGTCCCTGTAATTTGATTTCTATACTAGTGCTGTATATTTATTCAGTAGCTCTGCAAATAGATTTAATTCCTCCATGCTGGAAATATTATTTATGTACTACCTCATAAGGAAACAGCTTGAACCGATGTATGCAGAAGTGTGTGAAGTTAACAGACCTGGAGACCAAAGCCCTTTGGTTGAAAAATAAATTAAGTGGCTGATGACGTCTGCATAAGTTTCCTGCTTCTCACCTTGTCCAAGCTCTCATCTGAAAAATAGTGACCTATATACTCAGCGGGATACCTAGCGTAAATCAAAAAGCCACAAAGATCTCCCAAGTCCAAATCTTAGCCTTTTCACTGGAAGTGCAAATGACGCGGAGGCCCACGGAGAGGCAGGCAGAGTGCCACCACCAGCATGCAGGTCCTGGAGCCTTTGTGACAGCCTTGCTAATAGGTCTGCTGTGCGAAAGAAACTGAGAAAAAAGGGAACTGGAACCAACTGTTTCTTAAATGACAGTGGACACCCATTAGGGAGTACCATCTGTTGCTCCCAGAGGTCAGAATCAACCTAAAATTAGCGCTCTAAAATACATACTTGGGTCATTTCTACTCAAGGCAAACCATCCTGCTTCTCAGAGGCGAGATCTCCTCTGGAAACGGTCATTGATGGAGTCTGGGCTAGACAGCTAATGCGACGGGACACGAGTCACACCTGTAACAGTTCAGCCCGGCTTGACGCTCTGGCCTGGCAGTGACAAGCTCCATGTCCCATCACCCCAAATTACACAGCCAGCAGGCCTGGGCCACTTAAGAAACATGCACGCTGTAAGATCTACCCTGACAGGGTGGCAGGGCCTTCGTGTACCTTCGACGTGCCTTAATGCTTTACACAGCCCAAATAACACAGTAGCATTATTACCAAAACTAACGCCGATTCATGACAAAGGATATTGGAACCGCTATCCATACTTAGATGAACCCCGAGGGAAAAGCTCTGAAGTGTTTTAGTAATTAACTGATAGGTGCACAGGGCAGAACTCTAACAGAGCCTAGGAAGGCTTGCATTGGAAATCACCCTTGAAAGAAGCCTCTCCTAAGGAGGTATGTTTGTTGTTCAAAACACATTTTCCACAAATAAAATCACAACAAACCCGCAAGTTCTGCGTGGGAGGGGAGGGAAAGGGCGGGGAAACGTATCTGGCGCTGAGGCATCGAAGCCCATCAAGTAACGGACGAGGAATCAGAGCTGACATCATGGTGTAACCAACAGCCTGGGACCTATTTGCATGTGGTTAAGGAACTAAATTCTCCTCCACTGCTGATGTCATTTGACAAACTTGCATTAGTGATGCGAATTGGCAGGATTTCCTCTTTTTCCACATAATAAACACCCGTGGCATACCGCAGGCCGGCAGGAACCTGGGCACGTCAGGAAAACTCAAAGGATGCCTGGTGTTTGAAAGCAGAACAATTCCTAAGCCAGGACTGCACGTGCGTGGGCAAGGGGGCGAGGACCCCCGCCGTGACCCTCCGGAGCCCTGTCCGGAGCCGTACAGGCCACGTTTCAGCAGCAAACAGCAAGGCACTGACGGGCAGACTACCTGGTGAGCACCTACTTGCGAGCATGCGAAGGGAAGGAATAAGGTGATTCCTCTTTCACCCCGCCAGGCAAAATACTTCAAGCCACATGAATGTGCAGGGAGGCAGATAGTGCAGAAGCCTGGGTATCCTGACACTCTTCATGGGGATACGAACAGCCAAAGCCAACTCACATGCACATTCTCCTTCCTGTGCAATTAAGGACTGGTCTGCTAAGCAGAAATTCAACTCAGAAGTAATATGGATTCTCACTGTGTTCCCCATTTATTTTTAGTTTTATTTTTATGTACATGCACACATTGTCTATATACGTGTTTCCTAATTTATCTAACATATGTTAGAATTATACATGGAAAGCTTTAAAACATCCTGACTCCTTTGGTTTCAGTGTACTGTGACAGGGAAAAGTCATGTAATTAATCATGCTAATTCAAATGAGAATTACTTTTTGGTTGAATCAGTTTGTTATTAAAATTGCCTCCAGACTGTGTGCTTTCCATTAATACTATTAGTCCTGGGGAGTTACTTACTTCTCATGCTTTTCTGCAAGTCGACTAACAAAACTAATTAGTAGCTGTGAAAGCCCATATTGATAAAATAAAAATATATAAAACAGCTCTGAGAATTCTCACGGTAAACCCTATATATCATGGAGTTTTGCTTAGTACTCCAGGCCTTTTCCCAAGTATAAACAAACTTAAGTAAAATTGAAGGTTTTTAAACTTGTCTTTAAAAGACCATATACTTCCTGAAAGAACCACTTTTAAATTACATATAAACACATGTAATCAATCTTTACTATGCAGCTAGGAATTTAGCATAAGGTTTGGGAGTAACTGCTTTTATTTTTTAAGCAGGCACTTGGCACTTGTAGATATAAAAGTACACGTAATGACAACAACCTGGACTAAGACAAATAGCAACTTTTACAATATCTTGCAATGACAGCATTGCTACAATAGTTAAATAATCCAACAACAGCAGCTGGAACCGGTAAGGCCTAGAAGGAATTTGCATTAACAGCTTCTCCAAAGCAACATGAAAAGGAGGGAAAAACACCACACACCACGTCACATGCCGCCCCGAATCGCGCACACGAGCCTTCACGGCACAAAGTGATGGCACGGCGCGCACACAGGCGGCTTGTCTGGGAGAGCCTGCTCAAGCAAAATCATTTACAACCCGCAGTTTCACAGCCCAAGGACGGGGGCTGCTCCCTGTAATGCCAGTTTCCCAAATTGGGGAACAGCCTCTTTGTGAACTTAATCCTCTACATCTAATGCATTAGCCTGCTCAAAGTTTACTCTCTTTGTGGTAAAAACAAGTGGATGCAAAAGGGGAAAAAAAAGAAAAAGAAGCCCAAACCCTTCTCAGAAGTGATATCCAGAGGGTGGGAATAGCCCTCCCAGGCGAACAGCTGCTTTTCCTCCCTGAGCTGGCCCAGCTGAGCCGGTGCCGCCTTGCCAGGACTTTACGGGTGCCTGCTGGACCACCTCGGAGAGAGACTCGTGCCCCCCAGGGCTCCCCACACTGCCAGCGGAGATGCCAGCAGGGGCCACCTGTCCCCTCCGCTGGCAAGGGAAGGGGACCACCAAGGAGCGCAGCCGCAGCCGCTGCCACGGGCTCTGCGGGAGCTGCTGCCCTGGAAGCTGAAGGCTGGAGTGTGCCCAGGCTTCAAAACATGCTGAACAGCCCCCCTCTCCTCCCCTCTTCTGCTCTCTGACTCCCACCCCTTCCAAACACTGACAAAAAACAAGGCACAGAAATTCGGGTGAGAAAAAATAATAAAGAAAAGGAACAGTCATGCACGCACACACACAGACACACACACAAAACATAAAAAGGTCGGGCTTTAACAGGCACCGCACACAAAGGGCGGGTTCGGAGCGGCTGAGGATGACTGCGGAGGGGCGAGGGGAACTTGACAGGTGGCCAGAGCAGGAAGAGCAAGGACGAGCGGGAGGGCAAACAGAGCACCCACTCTTTCCGTCAGTCCCGCGCGCTTCCTCTCTGCCCTGCCCCATAACCTTTCCTTTCCTAGAATAAAGCCAGGCACCAGCCACAGCAAAGGGCAGGCTTGGAAAGAAGGATGAGCGTTTGCTCTGCTGTATTGCTTTTGCTGCTTTCTCCCAATAAAAACTTCTTGCTCTGCATGTCCAGCTTCCAGATACTGCATGTAGCTGTTCCAAGGACTACCTGCATACGTGTCTTTCTCACAAATCTCAATGGCCACTCTTCCCCTTTCTGGAGGTCTTTTACAATCATGCCTTTTTTTTTTTTTTTCTTTTGTAGTTTTTACTTCACTTATTCTCCTGCTTCTCAGCATTTTTCATGCCACTATCACTGTTGGTTCATCACTCTGGTTCATCTCCCGTCCTCTCCTTGCCCCCTGAGGAACAGAGGTACAGATGGCCCCCAGACCTCACCAGAGCAGGTCAGCAGCTCCCTTCCGATGATGATTTTGCAACTCCATATGGACCTGAAACTACATATACGAAGGCTCCCAGGCTTATAAGCAAGCCTAGGGCACTGTAGGCACAGAGAAGTGTTTTTCATGGGATGCAAGGAACAGAGATAAACGAGAACCTCCTTCCTCCTACTTCTCGCTCCAGAGGTGTCCCAGGCTGGACACAGCTTTGACTCGGGAAACCACAAAAGGACCAGTTTTCTCAGAGAGAGATCTTTCCAAATTTCTGGGCGTCTGCCTCATCAGCTCCTACCTGCTTTGCCCATGCTGGCAAAGATGAGGGCACCTAATGAACCATGAAGTCTCTTTAAAGCTTTTACGATTTTACTTTGAAAACATCTTTTAAGTGGCTCACCTCACTGCCCCTGAGGTGAGAAAAAAAAAAAAAAGCCCAAAAGCAACAGAGACCAAAACCAAAACAAAACAAAACAAAAAAAAAAGGGGTGAACAAACCCTGGTGTGCTATATCAGACAACAAGGCATCCCAGGAGAAAGTGTTTGGTACGTGAGAAACAGGCTGCTTCCAATAAGCCTGGGTCAAGAAGAAGGATAGATTTGGCATCACTCAAGGAGGCAAGGGAGATCATGAGCAAGAGGTTGCTTCCATTTCAGAGAAATTCTCTGGGAAGTCATGGAGCTGTGGCGGGATGCCACAGCGGCGACCGGCAGCGTGGGATGGAAACAGAGCCCCTTTGGCTCTGGCGCTGGGTGGTGAGGCTGGGATGGACAGTCTTGTTTGAAATAGCAGCTGCTCAAAGTCTACCCAGGTTTGTGAGCTTGGAGAGACTTGTGGAAAAAGGGCAAGAGGAGCTTGCTCACTTGGCATGTTTTTCTGAGCTCTCAGAGCTCTAATTATGATGGTGGGTGAGGAGCGGCAATTTGCCAGCGTACCCTTGGCAACCTGTTTATGTGGCCTTTAAAGCCAATGCGAGGGGTAGGTAAAATATGAGCTGACACACGGATTTAACAAATCTCTCACATTGCTTCAAATGCAGCTTTGCAAAGTGACCCTTCCAGTGGGCAGCCCGCGGCCGCGCGCACCAGGATATGCTATGGCATGTGTTTGTAAGAGTTCCCGCTTGGTACAAAGGTGACGCCAAGAGGAAGCCATCAGTCTTCATAAACTTGAGTCATTTCTTTTTAAAAGAGTGAGGGGGAAGAAGCCCTTTGATGGGCCAACCTCTGCTCCCCCAACACTGGCAGGGGTCCTGCAGCCGGCGGCTATCACGGAGGGACCTCGCAGGATTTACGCCACATAAGTCAGATCAGAATGAGGCCCGATAGCTGTTTATTTTTAAAAAATAATAAAAAAAGAAGGCTTTAAAATAAACCACATGGCTTTTCACTTGTACTGGACGTGCAAAGCGATCTCCGCCAAGGCGTTCGCGAAGCGGAGGAGCCGTCGCGCGGGGCGGCGGAGCGGGGCGCCCTCCCGCCCGGCATGAGGCGGCGGCCGCCTCGCCCTGCGCCGCTGCGCGCCCCTCGCGCGGAGCGCCGGCTGGTGCAGCGCGCAGCGGCCGGCCTGTAGCTTCAGCTGCGCTCTTACCTCACCTTCCCTTCTGCAGTGACCTCAGCCGGCCACAATGCCGCTATTCATGCGCAGGCCGTGGAAGGCTGCACACAAAAGTTTCATTTAGGTGCATAAAGATGAATATTTAGCCTGTTTGATTATAAATGAAAGCCAAATACTTCTGCTTTTTGTATTCAGGGAGGGGGAGGCATTTTTATCTGAAATAATCCTGATTTTACATGCCACCACTGAAAAACAGAAGTGTAGCGAAAAGTATGGAATGTTTTCTCTGATAACCATTTTATTTCTATTTTAATATTCTTTTGTTTGGTGACCCCACAACAACTTGTTTGGATTAAAAATATTAGAAAGAGATAGAAAGAGAGCATCATGCAAGTACACACAGAGAGATTAAAACTTCATTTTAAAAAAAAACAACTCAAAACCCAGAGTCTCATTCTTAGCAGGTGTAACCTGGTGTCACTGAAGGCAACATAGCTCCAAGACAGCAGATTCACTACCTGCTGGAGCTCCAACTCCAAACCTCTAGCAATGCCTATGCTATTTAACTAAGCGGTTAATGTGGCTGTCTGTTGACTTATAAGGTTTTTAACCATGCATAACCATAAGTTTTTTTAACCGTGCATAATGATAGTGATGAGCAATGAGCACTGCAGACTATTCCAGTGCTGAATTTTCTGAAGCCAGGGGAAATATTCCCACCACCCGCAACAGTCACCTCGCTGGGGAGCCTAGGCCTCCCCGATCCTGTCATGCCACCAGAGAGCAATTTGGGGAACCTAATGCTAGGCAGCTTTTAGCTTTTAACCTAAGTGTGCTATTAACTCTATTAGGGATTTAGACAGGTGTCTCAAATTGGGATGGGTAAATAAACCACGGATCATTTACATTGCTCGACCTGACACTCCACCAATCTTGAGTAAAGAAGATGAGCATTTAAATCATTTTGCATCCTGTTTCCTCTGCTCAGCCATTCGCAACCTTAGTTACCTCCCTGACATGTCAGCATCTCAGTGGCGATCCTGAACAACTCGGTGCAGTACAGTCACTCGTGCTGATGTGTTCGGGTGGTTACTGCTACAGGGCTTAGGTGGTCCTACCCAATCACACTGTGCATGGCTCTGCCTGCAGTTTTGTATGGGTGTCTTGTAACACAGTTTGTTCAGATAAACAGATTGCAATTTTCACACACGGTGCATGCACCATGCAAGCTGTTCATAAACAAGCAGAAGGAATCAGTTATTTTGACTGTGGCAGTCACAGGGGTTGTTAGATAATTTTCCTCTGCCTTCTTCAGGTAATCCCTAGTGCCCTTCTGAGTGCATCCCTTTGCAATGCACTGCACAAATTCCCACTGACCTTCAGAGTTCCCATTTCTGCCCATAGCTGAGATTACTCCCCAGTTTCTTCCTTCTCTTTCAAATATTTCTTTGCTCTGCCTCCTTCTTTAATGGTCTTTTTCCTTCATTCTCCAGCTTGTTAACAAAAATACAGGATTGAGCTACATTTCTGTCCCGAAGGCAGTCAGGGAACGGACACAGCTGACCCCTCTGTAGTTAGACTGTCCGCCACAACTCGGGAACCGAGGTCTGTCAGCACTTTAGGTGTTGCTGGCCAGTACTGGCTACAGAATCAGCAAAATATTTTGCTGCTCCTCCCTGGTCTCCAGCCATGCTAATCTTTCACTCTCTTCCTGGCTACAGACTCTTGCATCCATTTCTTTCCCTGGACAGCCCCACCAACATCTGGAATATACCCCCTCCTTTGCAGTTGACTCCCATTTGCTGATCCTCCTCAAGTTCACGAGAAGAGTGACCATATCACGGTATCAGCAGTGATATATGACCAAGATAACAGTTAGCCCCCAAATGGGACTCTGACCTCCACAGAGAATAGACCCCAAAGCTGATTTAAGCTAACAGTGTGCAAGCACAGATACATGCTATCAAGTAAAAATTATCTCCCCTGATTCACATGGTGAATTACAGCTCTTGTATCCTGCACTTCCTGCGTTTGCAGTTTTCCCACTTACTGTCAAGGAGGGACAGGGTTATGATGAGAGAGGGAAATAGTGGAGTTGGACTCTGCAAAGCATATCAGAGAGGAGATTTTTGCTATAAATTTGCTAGCCAGTTAATTAAACACATCTTTACAGGGATCTGAGTAGCTATTAATCTCAAACCAATGATGTTTAGAATTTTACAAGCAATTTGGTTCAATAATTTACGCAGACACCTTCAGCTATCTTGCTGAAGCAAATCCACCAGTAGCAGTTAGGAATTCACCTTGGGTTCTGGATCACTCTTACTCTGGAGCAGTGAAAAGTGCCACAAATTCTGCAAAGTAAATAGTCCCATTTCACTGCAGTTTGCTCCCACCAGCTACACTGTGTGATCGCTTGTACATCTCTCATACCATCCTATTACAAAGAGATACAGTCATTAAATAAAACCCTGCTCCGTTTGATGTTTGTCATTGCATGCTCAGTTGCAGGGGGACAGCTAAGCCTGTGGTGTGCCTTGCAAAGAAGCTTTCCTTCTCCACCGACTAGCGGGGAACACGCACTCGGTCCCTACATGCTTTCTGGCATCTGGCAAAGGTTTAAGAATTCCTCGTCTTCCACACAGAGAATCATCCTTCACATCAGGATGAACTCTCAGAAGATGGCAACTCTGACCTAAAAAGCATTTCAGATGCTGCAGTTGCAGAAAACTGATTGTTGCAAGATTCCACTCTGATGATTAAGCAAATGTATGGGACGACCCTGAAAACTGCAGAAAAGAAAAATTTGGAGATGTTGCTCTAAGTAAATTCATCCCTGACAGATTAGATTTTACCCAGTGGCACTTTCAATTACATGCCTCAAATAAGGATTTAATTTAGATTTAATAAGACAGTTATTGCATGCTAATTAAATACTAATAGATTATTAAAAACATATTTTCTTCAGGTTTAACAATCCCGTAGCAAGCACATCTATCTAAACCTGAAGACACATGGTTTTAATCAGTCATTGGAACTAAGTTAAAGCATAATTGCTGAAGTTGAAATATATCATTGGATTCAAGAAGACAATTACAGTATGTCTATTACCTAAATATGGCTTTGATGGAAGAACTAATAGGTAATAATTATATTTATCTGTTAAATAACAGTATTGGTTTAAAAGCATTCATATGCCACACATTAAATGTATTTAAATAAAAAGCATATATACGAATAAATACATAGCATTAGGCAGGGTCACACACAGAACTGGTCAAAAATTGCTTTTCTTTTAAAATGATTCTCAATTAAAAGTCATTTCATTACTCTTAGACACACATTTTCTGCTTAGAAGTAGTATAGTGCACTTTTTATATAGTGTCTGTTAACAAAAATATATCTTTATCAGTTGCCAAGAATGATGTCACTTTTTCGGTCTTTGGCCAATTCCTTAGCCAATTGGATTCTACATCTGAAGCATGTAAAACTATTTGTCTTTCAAAATATCTGGCAATCTCATTGAACACTTCTACACATATTGATGTATTAGGTACCCCTAGCAACCCAATAAACAGAAAATAACCTTGAGGATTATCTTAACTAATGAGATAATTTAGTAATTACAAGTATTTTAATTAGCATTGGTAAAGAGATCATTACAAAATTGATTGTTTAATGACCAACCATCCTGCATATTCTGGACGTCGCAGGAACAGGCTGTCCCACTGCAGTTCCTTACAGTGTCTGACTCCCTGCCTAGAGGACATCAGAACAGGATCAAGTCCCCATCATGATACTTTAGATTAATACTGTAGACTATAAACTGTAGACAAGTGACAGCTATTGAAGCAAACTATATGCAGTGAAACTACTACTGGCTTTCTAGGATATTCTTACCTCTCCCTGCACTATAGACACAAAGCTCTCAATATAAAGCAATCAAGCCCATCTATCTGCAAAGCAAGGATTATCAGTATCTTTTCATCTATTCATCCTTTCTGTTTCTGGCAATTCCTTCTCAAAATATTCTCTAGAATGATCAGCTTGGGAAGGGAATAAGACCCTTCTAGTTGCGCTAATGCAAAAATGGAAATAGGGACTTTCACAGCAGGATCCACCATTAAACACTTTGGCACAACAGATGCCAACACAGCAGTCAGATACTCATCGGGTTAAAGAGGAAAATTAATTTGGTGGTCTCACCACATATGACAGCTTTGAATACTTTAAAGCTGCCGATTAAAGTCCCATGCTGCAGTGGCAGGACAAGTGCTGGAAAAGCAAAGGTGTTGCAAGGCACACGAGAGGTGCCTCGGCAGGCGGTGTGGGTGAGCTCGGATCGCTGCTGCCAGCACCACGATTATTAGATCCTATCAGCCCCCTGCGTTCACCAGTACATGCAAACTTCTAAAACAAACAAGCAAACCAACCACACAGTGAAGTAATGGGCTGTTTTGCATCTATCCTGGCACAGATACAGCCTCCTTCATCTGATAGCCATGCTACTGAAACCAAAGCACAGAAAACCCAAAGTAAAACAAATGAAAACATATACGCTTATTCTTTTACTCACTCTCCCCGAGAGCGCAGGAAAGGAGAGACAATACAGAACATTTGCAGCAGCATCTATGGGATGACAAGCCCCTGAAACAATTCTGCAGCACAGGCGCAGCGCGAGCGCTCGTGCCAAGTTTCAGTGACATGCTTCAGTAACACGAGTTGCTTACTGTTGGGCTTCATTTAACCATGCTGTTTCTAGCAGCCCGCTGAACTATGGATTCTTCTCCCCGAGAATACAAAAGCACAAGGTATGAGTTCATTGCGAAAGAACGAAAGCATCTCGGCAGCCCAGGCTGCCTGGTGATTTGCTGGTCTCTGCTGCGCCAGTTGTGAGTTTTCTTCTAACTTAACCGTTAAGGTTTAAGCTAAAAATGATCCACTTTGTTTAAGGGCTGCACGCATGCAAGCATGATTTTAACCCAAGCCAGAAACATCTCTTTGCTAAATTTTTTCGTTTGATTGTTTTGTTCCTTTTCTTTCTTTCTTTTTTTTTTAATTAAGGAAAAGCAGTGGTCCTAAAACATCATGGTATTTGGGATAAAGACTGAGGTTTCGTAGAAAACCTGTGATTTGGTCTCACCTTTAGAAGAGCTGTAACTACAGCAGCTTTTAAACAGTTGTTAGAAAGGCAACAAGCTTTTTTTTTTTTTTTTTTTTTTTTTTTTTCCCTCAGAAAGCCACAGCAGGGCATTTTCCGCCATGCTCCAAAGCCATCTGTAAAACCTGCCTCTGTAGCGGACTAATATTACTGCTCAGCAAATGTTTCCTTAACGGTCATATCTGAAGCTATCAGACAAACTATAATTTGTGACCAGCCTTTGTATATAGTGGTAGCCTAACATGGTGGAGTCGAAAGCCATTCATTAGCTCTGGCAGCAGCTCCAGCTTTCTGTGCAAGGAGCAAAGATTAATGCGAACATTGTGCTCGGGGTGGCCCTCATACTGCGATCCCAATGGTTTCAGCTTCATTTACAAATCCAGAAATCTTTGTCTTTGCTCAAGAGCAAAACTGTTAGTGAATTAAAGTGACAGTGCTTGCAAGGAAAGTTGCCATAAGACATTGCTGATTTTTGCATTATTTACACAGAAACTGAGATATTTCGCTTACTCATTTTAAATGAGGTGCCACCAGCTGTTCCTCATGCCTAAAAATGCACTGGGACAAACTTTTTATTGGAACGTGTCTGACAGGGCTGGGATAGCAGAGCAATAATGCCTAAATACAAAATGACAGTAGGTCTCCAGAAAACAATTCAGAACCGGAGAAAGGTATACATGTTCCTTGCTCCATGTTCCCTGAAATGGGAAACCCTGTAGGAAAAACTTCTGGCTTCTGTAACTTTCCTTACATTTCCATTTAGCTCTTCTTTGTGTTATACAGCCAACAGTTTATTCCTGACTTTTTTTGAGGTGATTTAATTTATGCTATATTTTTCATCCTAAATATTTTTTCCTCATTTTAAATTTATCTTTTGACGCTGAAACTCATGCTGATAGGTAACCGTGACTTAAATAACTAAGTTAAGGCTTCATTCCCCAAACTACTTGAATATCCATTTAATTATACGCAGAAATCACACCATAAAGAGGAAAAACGACTCACAGTATAACTGTGAACTGAGATGTTTATTGTCTGGGTTGTCTATGTTGTAATTTCACTTTATACCTGCCATCCATTATGCTAGTATAATATGTAAACATAACTGAGCATTATCTAATTTTAACCATAAAAAAACACAATTATTCTGAATTAGAGTTTAGTATAGCAAATAAGATATTCTAAGAATATGCTGCTTACACTACCCATGTGTTTAAAATACAGTAATTTAGTTCAACAGCTTAAAAGCAAAACATAGCTCTTGCAGAGCCCAACAATGACGCCTGATAGGTTTTCCATAGGTGTCCATCTTCTTTTTCAGAAACAAACGAATTGAAAGCATTCAACACCCCTCCCTTTCCTCTATTCAAAAATATTATTAAAAATGCACATTATTTGAAATAAAATTGTCAGGAAATATTAGTTCGTTAATAGTTCCTTTTGTGTGGAACTGACAGAAGAGCTACATTAGTTTAATAAATTTACTCCTCTGCTTTCTTCAAAGCAAAGTGAATTAAACTCTAGTCCCAGCTCCGGCTTCAGGGAATCTCGGATTTCACTAACACAATAGCAGTAAATTTATATGGTCCAAGGCACCCCGGGAAATCCATGGATAAATTTCCAAATATCCAATTTCTCCACTGTGTATGGTTCTCTATATCACAGTAAGCTTGTTATAAGTAAACAGCCTTTACAGCTTTTCCATTCATTTGAACTCAGTTTGCACACCTAGCAGCAAATCCCTAAGTGCTCCGGAGTCTTCTCTGGTTGTACTACTGTGTATGGACTCTTGACAGCCCCCACACCTTACAATTTAAGACCCATCCCAAAGAGCTTCCCTCAAAGGCAAGGAACCTTTCCATTGCTCAGGGTGGAGTTAATTTTCCAAATGTGCTTGGGAGGCCACGAATTAATGCACACCTTAGGGCTATCCAAGAATAATGCCTAAAAATGTAATAGGCTGTCCCACTAGCCACATGAAATGACATCACGGCTTCTTCCAGACCCTGAGCGGTGGTTTCCCCTGGGCCCAGTGAATTTAGAGGTCTTCCTGATTTGAACATATGCATAATTTCTGCACTCTAAGTACCACAAAAGCCATTAAACACAGCTTTGTGGTACACACAGGGAGGAGAGGGAAGCAGAAAGTACTGAACTAATCTTTGATGAGCCCTTTTCTCTTGCCGAAACTTTTTAAGAAAGACAAGGCATTTATTTAGTCCCTATATCCCCACTGCTCTTCTAGCAGTCACTGAAGGCACTGTCCCTACACACACACACACTACAGCCAAAGGTGAACGGCCTGCTTGAAGCATGTCAGAAGCCCAGAAAGCCAAATCCTTACGCAACTGGGGTGTCAGTGCCTGCTCAGCATTTGCACACTCTTAGTACAGAGAATGGACCTGGCCAGGAAGGAGAGAGGAGGCCAGGTCAGCTGGGGAGGAACACACGTTGGGCGGGTCGATGGTTAGACTTTGGGCACTCCACATTGTATCAGTAATACACCTTTTGTCAGAGGCAGCAAAGTTATGGCCTCTCGGTGATAAAGGATGATAAAGAGAAAAAAAAAAGAAAAAAAAGAAAAAAGTAGAGTCTCTGAAAAAGTAAGCAAAACCACTCCAGCTCATATCAAGTTTAAAAGAATCAACAGTAAAATTCAAAGCAGCATGATCTGATGATCTAACAACTGTTTCCCCCCATTTAATTGTGACTGTGCTTCACTAGTGTTCAAAGATGGCTCTAGCTCTGTTCAAAGGCCACCAGACGAAACCAGTTCAGAGCTCCCACTCTCAGACAACTTACGGGTCATTTCTCCCCTAAGGAAGACTCTGAATATAGAACAGAAACACCCTCTATGAAGCTTCCAGAGTGGAAAACAAAATATTTCCCTGAGAATATTTTTCCTGTGCTGGGTTGGTAGGGCTGGTAACCTGACGTGCACCTTCTCTTGAACCTCCTTCTCCAGATGGTGGCATGAACCCAGCTCCTGGGATTGCTAACGCAGAAGAGGGTCTCAGAGCAATAGGACAGCACTCAAGGCAGTATACTCTCAAGCCTTGTCTACTCTGCACTGAGATGGACCAAGACTGTGGAAACAATGAGTTACCACACCTAAGGGTACAGTTCTGACTGCTCTCATGTCACCATAAGAGCAAATCTGACTGCTTTACAAGAGGGCTCCGTCATGTCACACAAGCGAGCGTGGTAAACCTGGGGCTCTGCGGGTGCTGCTGTCAGTAGATGTAGAAGTTGTTGGCCTCTCCAGAGCTGTTGGGCCCTCAGGCCTCCTACTGCAAGAGGGTGTGGAGATGGCAGGCGTTGTGGAAAGCCCTGGTCAGTGCTGGGCGTTCTTCATCTCCTAAGCATTGCTAAGTCTTCGTGGTATTCCAAGCAAGGTCAAATATATGAAGTCAAACGACTTTATTTCTATGTGTTGGAGTAGGTCTTTCACACTATCCTAACTGAAAATCTCACCCTTCATATTTACTTGAAAATAATAATAATAAAAAAACACATGCTAATAATAATTCAGAGTCATCAAAAATGACTGAGATGTTAATATATCACAGTGACACATGTCGCAGTAAAGCTTTGGCGACAGAGACAGAAAGACCAGTGGAAGACAGCAAGGTTTTATAGTGCTGGTGTCCCTAGGCCAAATCCATCCTTTGCAAAATTGTGCTGACACCATTAAAGATACCCCAAGGATGAATTAGACTCATTACATAATGAGTCTATGTATATGGGAATTTCTTACAATTTTACGTTTACAGTTTCCAGTGTCAAATAAGATTTGCACATCCCTAGCTTAAAATTAATTTTCCAGAGTATTTTAAGGCATACATCACCCAAACTACGTAAAACTAACTTGCGAAGCAGGTTTCCAAAGCATACATGCTTCCTTCCACGGTCCGGGCTGTGTCACAGCATCACCGTGTGCCGCTAAATTGCTACCCACTCAGGACAAGGCTGCATTTGCCAATGGGAAGAAGTGAGACCTCAGATGTAAGAACACGAGAAGCTGCTGACACCTTGCGATCTCCAGGGAGTTAAAAGCAAGAAGCACTGTCCCTATGGCTGCGTCTGAAACGAGCCATGGGCACACCGGAAAGCTTCTCCCAGCAAAGCTCTCCGAGGCCATCTCATTTGAGGTGCTGGAGGAACAGACCCCAAGACACAGCGCTTGTCCTCCAAACCGTGGGTTAATGCTGGGTAAAGCAGTGCACAGCCAGTGAACCCGAGGCAGAAGGTTAAGTAAGACCGCTTGTACGACTGCAAGCTCTGGGCTCTTCGCTAGCCGCCAGACTAGAGCCCAGCTTGACATTGAAAAGCTTTGTAGAGGTTGGTCATTCTTTCAAACTTGACACAGCCATAAATCCATGGAGCTGTGCAGCCAGGCACAGCGTTGTTTTTTTTTCCAGGATGAGAACACATCTGAAACAACACGCTCAGACAGTGTGGTATTATTTACTTACAGCTGAGCTTAGATCGAGTAGCAGACTCAGAAATTATCCCAATTATTTGAAATCGCAGTTACACTGCAAGAAATCTGTCAGGGGAGAGGAGTGCAAGAGACATAGCAGCGTGAAAAATTAAGATGGCATTTTTTTTTAATAAAGCAAAATGAATGAGGGCAAGCTTTCAAAAATAAGTTACAAAAACATTTCATAAACTAGCTTTAAAATCTCTTAATAGCATTAGCTTACCTTTTGTTGTGTCTGAAAAATATATATGAACCAATAATGTTCTCATGAGATTTCATTACTGAAAAGGCTCATTAGAAAAGGCATTAAAATACTAATTACCTCATAAACTATTTAGTTGTGTACCCACTGGGATAGTACTTACGAGTGCTCAAGCTCTTCATAGATCCAGCTAATCAATTAATGCTCATTACAACCAGAAAGAGCATGCAGACGGCAGCATGCAGGAGAAATAAATAAGTCAGAGGTTAGCTAAGAAAGTGACTTGGCTGTAATAGAGCCTTCCTTTGTAACACAACTGTTGTCTGCTACAATTTAATTTTAATCAGCCTTTTTGGTACTTCTGGTAATGTGACTCTTCTCGTCTCCAGAATCTCAGCTATTGTTATGGCTCCTTTAAGTACATAATTTATTATGGGAGATACGTCAAATGGCACCCGCACAGGTATAGCGTGCACTGATACCATGCTAGCATTACCTATGGGGTGCACAAATGGACTGGAGAAGGGCTTGGGGGATGGTTTTGTGCTGGTTTTATCCAAAGGCAATGAGTTGCCATAGAGGCACAGATACACTACAAGCTTTTCTGTACTTCTTCCCAGAGAAAATTGTCCAATACGAGTGCCTGCTGTTCTCCAGGGGTTTGGGAAGGAGCAGGAGCTGTCTGCGAGTACGAGCTGGGCTCTCACAGTGCTTCACAATGAAGAGCCCAGAGAAGGGTCAGGAGCCTCAGCACTGCAGACCCTCACCCCTGTCCGGGACACGGCTGCCCAGCACTGACTTTGGGAGCACCTGGAGCACGGATGGGAGCTCGCTACCCGCTGGGCTCCTCTCCTCGCCGTTTGCATAGACCTCTGCGAGGAGGCTCCCACAGCACCTACTGTCATCGTTAGTGTTTCATGGGTATCAACCACGATGTTAAGATGGCTGGTTAAAGACATCCAGGACTTAAACTCAACAGGACTTAAACTCAGTTCAGCTCAACTTACTCAACATCCCCTTCACAAGCCCAAGCCAAGAGAGCTTCACTGCAGCTTGAGATCCTAAAAATCCCTGCAGAAAGATCTCACATGCTCCAGAAAAATGTATGTTCGCAGCCTCTGTTACACAGTTTTCACTGTGGAAGGGACAAGCCAAACACATGGACTAGTCAAGTAAGGAAATGGCTACTTCACCAGCTGGTCACTGCCCAGGCTGTGGTAGCTGGGAGCCATAGGGCTGCCCTGGGAGCACAGTACCTGCTGGACGGATACTCCAAGTCACAGCTACTTGAATTGCACTTTTGTAGGTGATATTAAACTAGCTTCATATTTGCTGGCTTTACTAAGACCAGAGTAACCACATCTTGACTTTGAAGTATTCTAGAGAGGGAACTGCTTACTTTCTAAAAATCTTTAAAAAACAGATAATACCTATCTTGTTTGCCAAAATTTTGGTATCACTGGAGAGTCCTATAACTACAAATTTCACCAAGGGAAATTCATTCCTATATTAATTTTCAGCAGTGATCTACTTATATACCAGTTTTTGCATAAACCCTAGATTCCCTCTGGGAGCCTTTTATTCAACTAATTCAAACACTGCTTGGATCAAGTTTCCAATCAAACTAATCCACCACTAACATCATTTAGAAGACAGACAGCCCCCTGCAAATTGATGTAGCAGAACAAATTTCCCATTATTCGTGCAAATGATAGTCATCCTAAGTAGATTTTAGTAGCTGATTTTGAGGTAATACACATGGATTTTCAGTTATTTATTGATCCTTGTCATTCTAAAGTATTTCAGGAACAGTAAGTGGCTTCTCTATAAAAGATAAGATAATGCACAAATAAATAGGTAGGCACATTTAGCCAGATAGGCATAGATGAGATTTTGCATGCTGGCAAAAAAGCATAGAATGAAGAAGAAAAAAGAAACCACTGCAGAGAAAAACATGCACACACACTGCGAGCCTGCACACACCTGCAGACATTCGACCAACAGAGTGTCAGAGTGGAGCTCTCCAAGCCTCCCGCCACTGCCACTTGGTTCAATGAATTGTTCAGAGCATCCAGATTTCATACACATCCAGATATTAAGGCTTCGGCAGGATATTTTAGTTAAGCGAATTCCTAGAAGAGTGTTTACTCCAGCAGTGAAGCTAGATGAAAGTCTGCAGCAGAAACTCTCCTAACAGGATTTGCTCTGGACACAAAGGGCAGACTCACCTCTGCACAGATCTAGCAGATCAAGGGCGGCCAAAGCAGAGCTCGTGCTTTACCTCATCCTAAAGAACATCTGTTAACAGCAGGGCAACCCAGCCCATCCTCTTCCCATAGATTTCCTCTGGACCACAAGCAGCACATAAAGCAGACTTCAGTCAAATCCAGTAATGATGCTAGGTATTTTGGGAAGTAAAATTTAAAAAAAAAGGCAAAGCAAGTTGGCACAGTAAGGCAAATGTCATACTTGGGTATATAGTAGTGTTCTGTCAGAAGCCAGACATATTAAAAATATTTACATAATTTAAAATAATTTGTACAGGTCTAGTAAAGTCTATTTTGGGCTTTAGGCTTTAATAAAAGTTAAAACATTTGCTAGATCCCATTGGACTTTATGCGTAACCTTGGCATTTGAGGGCAGTATTGAGGATATGCCGTTACTAAACTTCTTATATTAGCAAGAGTGTGAACTGAAATACCATAATAAGAATATAACAATATTTCTTGCAATTTGAAAACAGCGCAGGACATTATATATATTTCCAGATGGGAAACTAAAAATGTATTCTATGTTTGCACACATATACTCAGAGGTGGCTTTTAGTCTAATTTAAACATTCCAGAATAATGTGGCCTAAGTACAACATCATGAATCATCCATCAGTTTCAAAGAAATATCTGGCAATTTTTGGACAGCAATCACCAACAACAGGTACCAATATGTGTTGCTGACTGGTATCTGAGAGTCAAAAAATCCCTGTGATTGCTCGGCATGACAAATCAACTATAAAATGTCCTGATACTATTTTGGGGATTGTACAAAGTAATTTATTATTAAATATTATGTAATAAACACCTGTAGGAAGTAAAGCTGAAAAACCAAACCAGAAAACATTCATATAAGATGCAGGAAGAGTTGGCAAAACACCAGTGTTCAAAAAGCGGAGACAAATATGTACTGTATTCTAAATAAAAGAATAACATTAAAACCAAAAGCCAAAACCAACAAAAAGCTCGACTGGCAGTATCAAACTGTAGGAGGGACGCAGTTTGCCTAAAGGAAAATTTTGAGATTCAAAAGCATAAACCGGGTCCTCAATTGACGCAAAATCCACACAGTTTCTTTGAAGTCAATGTGCTTACACTGGTTCAAGCAGTTGAGGATCAGGACTATATTTTTAAAGTACTCTTTGACGGTGCTAATAACATTGCCTCTATTTTCTGAAACTAGAGGAATGCAAAGGTCTCGCTGAAGTTGCTTCTGGTACTTGTTTCTTTTCTGAATACTCATGTTGGAAAACAAAAACAGACAAGTTCGGTGCTGTCTTTCTGTCAGAGAAGCAAAGAGAAAAAGTAGTGCTTGAGCTGCAGGGAGAAGGTGTGCATTTCATTTTAAATCATTTCTAATGGACTAAAAAATAAACCTATGGGAATCCTAACTGCTGTTTTTCAGTTTTTCAGTAAAAGCTTCTTTTTAATACAACAAAAATTTTAAGCTAGGCATTCACGAGTGAAAATGTAATATAATGTAGGCTACAGTCCTAAATTAAACTACTTTCACACTGATAATACCGCTTAATGAACTATTGGATGTTATCTTAAAATAACATTTTTTGAATATTTTTCGGTACAGTAATGAGTTGGTTTCAGCGTGAATTCACAACATGTAACAAAAAATTTCACACCCATGAATAAAAGTAGGGACATTTACAGAAGTAAATTCTATTCCTAAAGGAGTTATAGCCTGTTAGTCGAATCTTTAAAGTTCATCCTTCAGCTGGTCACAGCCCATGTTCCCCATGCCTCTGCAATACTAATGGAAAACTGCAGTTACAGCTAGCATTTTGCTCTCTGCTTTGTAACATGCAACACCTAAAACTGGGCACGTTATCTAAAGCAGAGTAACCTGGAGGCACCCACATTCTCAGAGAACTTGCAGTCAGTCACAGCGCAGAGTAAAATGCCCCAAGGGCAGTAAGGGGATCCTGCTGCGAGCCCGTGAGTCCCCCCATAAGCTCAGTGAGGCAGGAGGAGCCGCAGAGGTGGGATAACGAATCTCAGAGGACAGAACACCCTGTGCCGTCTGCACCCAGAGCACATTCGAGAAGATTATTCTCAGCATTTCATACCCTAAAAGCTCAGAAAAAAAACATTACAGGCTAACGATTTGCTAGTAAAAGCAGCAAGTGGAGCAGAGTTTGCTACATAAGTGTTTCCAGGGTGGGAGACACAGTCTGTCCCAGTTTTTTTAAATTACCTCCTTGATTACTCTCCGAAAATAAATAGAAAAGTGGCACTAATGAACATCTGGAAGGCCGTATGTAACCCTCTCGCCGCTGAGACGTGTCACTGGCCATATTTGACAGAAGCAAAACAGCAAATGCTGTGAGCATTTCCTCAAACTGAACACAGCTTGCAGCAGTATTTCAAATATGCCTATGATCTTCAAATGAACTCTACGGGGGTACTCGTTAGTCCTGGTTTGGATGTGGTTGACATTATGTGAAAGTAAGGGCTCTCCTGAGAGTTCCGTGAAAGCCACAGTGCCAGCGAAGCTGATCTCACAAGACTTCCATCATCTCGGGTGACAGAAGTCTCAAAAGATCAGGGTTATTTTTGTGATTTTGAGCCAAATTCTCTTCAGTAAAGTTCAGAAGATTTCAGGGGCATTAAAACCAAATACAAACCGTCGCCTTCATTTGAGTTTGAATCCTGAGCTTGAGTCTGGGCCTGTTCTAAATGCGGCTCCATTAGAAGCTCAGAGCTCCCTCATTTTTTTCACTATGTCCTGAAAATCACCCCATGTTTCTCTGATTATATTAATATATCAATTTAATAATTACCATTAGCTCATATTAATTATATATACATAAATTCTACTCAGAGAGAAGTGGTAAAGTCTGGAACTGGGAACCAGAGCTGCTGCTGTGCTCATTTCAGTTCTGCTGCTGACAAACTGCATGGCCTCTAGCAAGTCATTTTGCTTTTCTGTTTCAATTCTTCAACGGTCTAAAAATATTTATCTCACAGGAATATTATCATAATTAATCACCTGTGTCGTTAGTGAACTGCGTAGACTTGAGAAAAGGCCTTTTAAGCCTGTCTATAAAGAAGAGATTTATTGTCATGAGATTTTCCTTCCAGCTCCCATGTCCTCAGAGGTTAAAACACGCAGCTGTAAAGGCCACGTTTGCTGTGAGATGCTCTTGGGCATCCCAAGCAGACGTCAAAGCTGGGGGCAGCAGCCCCCAGGGCAAAACAGCTCCCGTTACTCACAGCTCTTGCAAAAACCTTGGAAAGTGAAAGCTGTAC
This sequence comes from Tinamus guttatus, assembly GCF_059628265.1. Lineage (NCBI taxonomy): Eukaryota > Metazoa > Chordata > Aves > Tinamiformes > Tinamidae > Tinamus > Tinamus guttatus. The sequence continues at coordinate 11,997,952 of NW_028288649.1, forward strand.
AAACTCCAAGCAGGAGGCTGCAATGTATCTAGACGAAGCAGAACTTCCCTGTAACACAGACGTGGGGTTTATTTTTATAATTTCCTTCTTCTCCGACTGCACTATCATAAGGGCTTGCTTTTACCCACACCAGCACACACTGACACACGCGTTTACAGAAACCAAACCTCTTCTGAAAGGGGCAGCTTGGCATCATACACAGATGCATCTGACCCAAGTTTTAAATCCTTACAATAAACGTGCAAAAACCAGACCCAACAGTTCATATGTTGGGCTAGATGGTGGTTGCTGCGAGCAAATGTGAGGATTGTATTTCACTTATTGCTATGGTTACAAAATGAGGGTGGACACTGGAGAAAAAAAGGAGTAAGAGAAACAATTTTACCAAGAAAGCAAATCCTGGGAGAATACAGAGGGTGGTGGAGAGACAGCAAGAAAGGGTGGACAGTCAGTGAGGGCTGTTGGGTGGGGGAGAGAGGGAGGTCATTTTAACACCCAGCTGAATAAAGGCAAACAAAATAATAAAAATCCAAGTTCTTCTAAGGAAACAGTGCTGATAATATCACCACGGGATAAAGTGACACAAAGGAAGAAAAATGCAAGGAATTGTTACAACTTGTGGCTGCAACAAGCAAAGCAATTTGTATGCACTGGGTAGAAGTGAGATCAAATATTCAGCACATATTCGCAGCAGCTCTGACTAACCGACCCGGCCCTCGTCTCTATTTCACTTATTCAGCCACTGACAGCTTAAGAAGAATTAGTTTCCACTGAGTTTCGTTCATAATCCGGCATTTAGGCATGACGGGGACACGGTCTTGTTTCAGTAAACAAAACAAAATATGATTAGCTTCACCCATAATATTAATACCTTAATCCGCAGCAAGGCAAAGCTACTGCCCGGGGAGGATTTTCAAGTGCGGCTCAGGAGCGCACCGAGATGTCGGCTTTGGGGACTCCCAAACAGAGGCACGAATGTAGCAGGAGATACAATTTCAGCGCAGAGAATTTTGTCAATAGTTGTAGAAGCTCCAAAACTTTTAACTATTTAACAATCTGTTCCTTACAAACATTTCCCAGCTACTGATGCAAGGAATTTTGTCTCAGCTCTTCTTAGTTTACACTCTACGACTTTATTTTGCTCCTTTTCCCCCCATCCTCTCAAACTGCTGTCATTGCTTTATTGTGAAGAATAATACGAGGAATTGCTGTTGAAAGCTCCACAGAGCTGAGACATTCTTCTTTTGCTCAGTAGTCCAGAGTCTGTGGTAAGAAAAGTCTTCTGGCCCTGAAGGGATGTGCACTGCTCTATTAAAGTGATTCTTTCCCCTGGCAGTTCAGTATAAAAGCGCGCCTTCAGATCATTTACTATATTTAACGGCGTATTTTCAGCCGTGAAATGCTGAGAAAGCAAAGCTAGAGCTGCAGCTCGGGCCCTGGCAGCGCTCGCGCCTCCCGTCCGAGGGCGACAGCAAAGCCCCGCGGCGCCGGGCCCCGCGCTCCAACCCGCCGCTCGCCGCCACAGTGAGCGGCCGCCGCCACAGCGAGCGGCCCTGGTGCCGCCGCCTCCCGCGCGGCTCTGCCGCCGCCGCGCAGCTCTGCCTCCTGCCCCCGGCAGCTCCTGGAGGGGCTCGGGTCCGTATCCGAGCGGGGCAGCTTGATTTCAAAGTTTAAGGTTCAAGTAAAGTTTGAGGTAAGGTGCGAGTAAGGTTTAAATTAAGGTTTGAGCAATACAGACAATTTCACCGTTGTAATTAGGCCCACGCTCTTCAATGGTTTATTATTATTCTTTCCCTATATGTTTTCACTCTTAAATCCCATACACATTTTCACATTAATTTTCTTACCGTTCCTACTCATCCTAGCAACACACACGGGGCATGAAACGGTATCACCTATAGCAATATACCTATGAAAACGGCAACTTTTTTTTTTTTGAGTCAATACCGATTCAGTCAGGAAGGCAGGCAGGGCCAAGGCACACATATTCTGTTTTATTTAAATTTCATAAAACTGTACATCTGATGGGAAGGGAAAGAAAAAAAAAGGGGGGGAAAAAATTAACAGTTCAAACTGAAACTTGCATTTTTCAGCCAGGTTATTGCCATTGCCAGCTGGCCTTTGATTCTGCTTTTCGGAGTGCACAAAAAACGCTTCAGCACAGGGCACTTATCTGGCACCCGGGCAGCCCGCACAGCATCGCCCTCCAGCATCAGAATGCTCCAAAACTGCAGACCCAACTGTAGGTCAAAGCTGTGCACTAATGCAAAGGTGATAACTCCAAGTTCGCGATAGCCTTGGCCTATCGAGCCACATGTTAATATGCTACATGTGCCATTCTGCCTTTTTTTAACATGTACATTTAAAGGTATCTGTTCCCTCCACTTTCCAATGTAATATATTTTAATATAAAATCAATGTGTGTTTTTGGTGGGCGACGTAAAGGTTTTAATCCTCTCAGCTCTGAATCTAAGAAGGAAGCAGTATTGATTTAGATGTTCATTCTTTCATTTACCAAGACAGTTTTAAAGCTTTAGGTGGTGCACTAACCGAGCACCACACCGGGAAGGAAACTGAGAGCGTTGTGATAAATTAAATCGGTCTGCAACGTCATCTACAATACATTAATATTTGAAGTAGAATTCTACAGAAAAAAAAAAAGTAAAAAAGAACCTAGGGTGGCAGAGTTTTGCTTTCCATAAATGCCAGCTAGTGTATATGTATTTACATATAGTATGTAAGAGTGTATGACAGTATGTAAACCATAATGTTAATGCAATATATAATTATATGTGTATGGCTGTGTATATATACATACAAACACACACACACATATATATACGAACTTATTTACATTTCTTGCTACAAACTGATTACAGACCAATCTAGGGGGTGAAAATTTTGCCGCCTATCTGCTCTCTCTGAAAAACTTGCCATCACACAGTACCCACAGTGTTATTATTTATTTGTATTTATTTTAAGGAAGCAAAGCAGGAGTCACCAAATGGGGTTTCAGCTGCTCCATGCCACCTCATGCCTGCACTGCTCAGGTGCCTGATTTCGTGTGCATAAGGCCAGAAGGATTTGGTACCACATCTGGGTCTCCCATCTCGAGGAGTCTCTCCTGCATTCCTCCGTGCAGGCGCAAAGAAAAGCCTGGCCTATATCTGCCATTGATTCAGGTGGCAGATGAATCAGGTCCAAAGTCACCCAAATTTCTCCAGTTACTGGTGTCATTAGCTGCGAGGAGCCTGGATGATTCCTGCCTAGTGTTCAACACACACACACATATTTATATACATATATATGCCTCACAGCGCACTGCCAGCCAAAGAGAACATGTGCAGTATTGGATCCATCATCAGTAATAGCATTAGCAGAATCTGAAATTCCTTTCCAAAGCAGGGCTCAATCCCTTACAGCACTAAGCACCTTCATCTACCTACTTTATTTTTCTTTTTTAAGAAAAAACAACTAACTGGAGTATGCGAAGTTTCATGCTTTGAGCACAAAGCAAAGTGCACTGGTTAACCAAAGGAGCAAACTACATGACTGTAATACAGATGATTTAGATTTAAATCCATGAATTTATATCTAAGAAATAATTTTGCTCCAAATGGTTCCTACTTTTTTTTTCTGCTTTTGTATTCATACGGAGTATTGTTAAAAATTAATTCTACAAAGCAGTGGCTAAATAAAGTGGCTTTTTAAATTATTTGTGTGTCCAAACAGAAATAAAGCATAAAAATATATCATAGAATATTTTTAAAATCAATTTAAAAGACAGAATTTCCAGGAGCTTTAAATGATGCCTCTTACCCAACAGAGTTAATTGTGTGGGTTTTTTCCACCCTCGAAGGGTGGCAGAAAGCCCCTTAGAAGCACGGGAGCTCTTTGCTCGCTCTGCTCTCTTTGGGAACTCATAGCAATTCCTGTCCGAAACGGTGATACCTTGTGATGTTAGATTTGAGGACCAAACCCCTCACCCAGCCAAAATAAAGTAATTTGCATTAAGGCAAAGTTTCAGGTATTAAAGCACAGAATTCTCACCATACGCACCAATAATTTAATCCTGTTTTTAAGCAGCCTCACGCTGCCAGTAAAAAAGAAAAGCGGGAGGAGGCAGGGAGGGAGGGGGGAATAAACGGCAGAACCTTTAGTCCCCAAAACAGATGCCAGCTTGGGATTTATTCAGCCAAGTAGTATTTAGTTTGGCTCAGCCTCGCTCGAGTTGAAAAAACATTCGCCTCTTCCAGAAGGTTTTTAACAAGCGGCGCTGCAGACGCCGCTGCCACTTGGCTGGTCCCGCCGCGGCGCGGCGCAGAGCGGAGCGGCGGAGGGGACCTCTTGACCACAGGTTTTCCTTGGCCTCGCGACGCAGCGTTTTTGGCTCTCGCCCTCGTCCTGGCCGAGCGGCTGCGTGTTTACGGAGCGCGGTTTGAGCCGGGGTGTTAACAGGGGCTGGGTTCGCAGCCTAACCCAAGCCCGCACGGAGGTGAAGGCAGCACCGTGCAGCCTCCGAGCGCGGAGCGGGAAGGAGCTCGCACGTCCCGCTGCTCCCAGACGAGGCCTTCGTGCACGCGCTGCGTCTGCGGGCAAATTCACCCTATCTACAGGCTGGAAGATATGTGTACCTGCCTCAGGATAGATGACACCAAGCTAAAGCCGCACCAGTCATGCAAAGTAGAAATACATAAAAACACGGGGTTGCTCAAGCTTTGCCAGCTTGGTTTCATTCTCTCATTTCTGACAATTTTGCATTGGCACGATGCCAGCGACAGAGTTCAATGAAGTTACTCCTGTTTTCCACTGCGATGAGATATCTCGAACGGATAAAAACCCGACAGAGTTAAACTGCAAACTGCTGCCCTCGTACTTATTCCAGCCAGTCAATGGCAGCGCTGAAAAAGCCCAAGAATTTCAACACTGATTAACTTGGCTCCGGAATACAACTACCCAATACTTCTGTGACAGTATCAATAAAGCTGGGAGAGACCTACATATACACACTTGTAATTTAGTTACCTGTGCTAATCCTGTATCGACACATAGGCTTGAGAAGCCTTGACCTTGTAAGACATACAGCAGCTTTAAAAACACTATGATATTTTCCCAGTAAATTATTTTCATCCAGATTCTGACACTTTTTTTGACGGCAATAATTCTGCTGCACTCAAGCAAAATAAAATATCCTGGTTTTATACGTGTCATTCAGTCTGCTTTTCTACCACTGGCACTGCTCTGACAAACCATGCACCTATCCTGAAAAAAACAAAGCCCGTGCACACTCCCTCCACCTCAGATACTTTTCACAACACTTTTTTGGCTGAGAACTTTTCTTCTAAAATCATGTTGCAGTGCACAGATAGCCTCGCAGAACCGGATAGGCCGTTTGCTTAAATTTCACGAATCTGCATCAAAAACCCTCTTAAAGAAAGACAGCCATGGATCAGGTGGCCCACTCTTCAATTCAGTTTCTTCTCAGTGAGAATTGAGCTAGAATGGGTAACATCTTGAAAAGTTCATAGACCAAACTGACACAAAGGCAATTTACAGCAGCCTATTCAAAAGAGTGTAACGTATGACTAAGAATGAAGTAAGCAGTGTCTGGCTGCATCCCCCACTGTCTGGCTAACCCGCATGTAAGCGCAATGTAAGAAAGCAAAATAAATGTTGGAACCATTTCTTTTTACCATTTTGGCTTCTGAATGCATTGGGGGGACTTGAGGTGAAGCACACGGATTGCTGAGGTTCGGCCCCTGCATGCCCATGATGTTGGAGTTCATTGACATTTGCCGCTCCATCTTTTAAAAGAAAGAAAAAAGATCGTCTCAGGACAGAGATATTTGCAAGAATTTATGCTCAGTTTCTCTTTAAATGGGCTCAGCTTCATTTCTTTAGGTCAGGAGTGGAGAAAGAGCAACCTCTTGCAGGACTCGCGCATGTGCATGCACGCAGGCGGGCGTTTCATCAGCATCGTCCCTGAAACCTCACAGTCAATTATAAAGAAAACAATTCTTCACTAAACAAATATATCAGCCACCCAGGTCTGCACTTTTTTGTAATGATTTTCTCCCTTTTAGTATAACAACACTCTGAGTTAAGTGGTTTTAAAAGCATCACTGTATAAAGTTGCGGCTTCTCCTGTCAGTGCAGCCCAACTTAGCTTGTTAAAAACATAAATAAAAATCCACAGTCTAGAGTATATGGAAAAGGAGTTGACTTTTTTTTTTCCTCAACTTGGACTGCTCAACTTAGAGGAGTTTTCCACATGTCTCATTAGGGAGACTTTCATGTGCTGCTGATGCAGCAGAAAGGAGGGCAGAAGTCCTTCTGGCTATTCAGAGCACTTATTGCAAGCTAACTCGCCGCTCAGTGAGCTAGGGAGGCAAAAGCCTCATGGCCGTGAGCACTGGATGAAATACTTCTCCGAGGTGTTTTCCCTGAAAAGTCACAAGCACCGTTACACCCGGCTCGTTGCTCCGAAGGGTAGGATGGTAATAGGGTCATGGTGCTGCTTCAAGTGGAGCGCCCTGGACTTGGAGGTAGCTGCGCTGGGTAAGATGTTTGCACCACTTCATGCCTCGGGAGACCTGCCACAGCAACAGTACTTTTGGTTGAACTTCCTGGTCGATATTCCAGGAGAGCCTTACTGATAAGTTATTAATTAATAACTCATTGCTAAGAGAGCAGGCAAATCTGACTTTTCTGAATGTGCCCCCTTGCTCTAGCAGAGCCAGGACAAGCAACACCTCCTTCCCCACCATGTTTGATGCCTTTCAAGTTGCCTTCCAAAATGAACATCGTTCAATGGCACAAAAACTTCCTCCTTTACAGTTCCCTCTTCCCCATGCCCCTTGTTTCCTAAACTAGTTTCTGCCCCTTGTCTTCCTACATGTTTTATATTGACAGGGTTGTTAAAAACATTTAACAATTTGAAGCTACGACTGAAAAGTGCTCTGCATCATCCAGAAGATAGAGATTATACCCAGCTCTTCAGAAATTAGCTGAAGATGAGCAGCGGCTGTGAAGGAATAAGCTCTATCTTAGTGCAAGTAACCAGGCCTGTAAAGTAAGTCACATTTCTTTCTTATTAGTTGGTTATCTCCCAGAAGCAAGATACTTTAGAGCTCGCCGGCATAATTTGGGTACATGACTTTCCCAGTATGTTCTGAGGCTGACTTCAAAAATATCTTTTTGTTCCAGCAGACATACTGATCTCACCTGCACGATCAAGAGTGAGAACCAGAAATTGTAGTCTCCTGCAAACTGCTTAAAATCACTCTCACACTAATTAACATTCCATTAATTGCAGCAGAAATACTCTTGTGCAAGATGAAATAGAGAAAAAGGTCTAGCTTCCCTACTTTAGCTCATTGTGTTTTTTTTTTTTTTTTTAGAAACTCCAACAGATTTTTATTCTGCATAGGTTGAACCGAGCAAATAAACAGACCCGCCAAGAGAACACCCCAAACTTACAGGCATTAGCACAGCAGAGGACCCGGGCATGGTGGGGTTGGGCAGGGTGCCAGGCATGGAGGCAGGCATGGGCTGTCGCTGTCGGTTGTGCAGGTGCAGAAGTGAAGACAGAGAACCTGGGACAGGCCTAGGAGGAAAGCACAGAGCACTGTCATGGGCTGCAGGGACGAACACGGCACCAGCCAGTGCTAGGCAGGGACAACTCCACGCAGGCAGGCACGGCTGGGCCAGCGCAGCACTTGTCTAGCCTGCATAAATCAGCAGAACCACAAGTTCTCAAGAAACACACGAACCGCCTTTCCCAAACTACTATTTATTGGTTAAAGCACCAAGATATTCCCTAGGCCAGAACGTGAATGCAGACGTAACAGCTGGTCTGAGTTTGCGTGCCCCGGCATCGTACAGGAACAGAGTGGGAAACTCTCCCGACAGGCTACATCAGTGCATTGCTGTGAAGTCTATCCTTGGCGGGGGAAGAAACGTGTGTGGATCATAGTTTTTCAGATTATGACAGAAAATTAAGTACACTTAAATTAATTTTGAAGTTTTATTAGCTGTAAATAAAGCACTCTAATGAGCATTTCATCTCCACTCATGATATTCTCTCCTATAAAACTCTACTAAGCTTTTATTCCAAATTGAGGGTCCTAATTTTACTTATTAGCATGTCAATGGAGTACAGGAAATGGGGAAAAAGAGAGGAAGAAAATGAGCAAAATTACATTCAGATTAAGTGGCTTGTAAAGGCAAATAGTAAAGACTATAAAAAAGCAGAGAGAGTTATTTTGGCAGAAGGAATTTAAAAGATTTGGAAGGATTTTTGTAAGTGCAGCATAGGGAAAAGAAAAAGTAGGCCTACTAACAAAGAAGAAGAATCATTAAACTGATGGATTAAGAGGAGCTGGGACTACTTTTTGATAGCAGCCTTTAAGAACATGGTCTTGGGAGTTGGTCAAGGTAATCAGCCTCTTTTAAAAAAGAAAAGTTTGTGAAGGAAGTATGAATTGCCTGGAGCCTGGGCTAAGTAAAATAAGGGGTGAGTAAAACAAGTGCTGTCTTTTCAAAATCAGGAAAATAAGGCAGCTTTCGCATGCACTGCCTCAGCAAACACTGCTGGGATAACCTGGCCTGTTGGTGTCTCACAAAGCACTATGTTCTGCAGAGCAATACAACTTTGTTAGGCAAGAGATACTCCTGGAGGTGTGGGAAGGAGCTGGGAGAAGGGAACATCATCATGAGAAAAGCCTCTTGGTATCAGAAGGATTGTCAGAAGGGCCTCTGCGGGGCATGGGAAGAGGCCATGGCCTGCGGTGCCTCTGAACTCCGGGCTGTCCCTCAGCCTTGGCAGAAGCACCTTTCGCTTTAGTGCCAGCCCCCTGCCAGCCACTAAACCCCCACTATGCCGAAACCCCAGAGCTGGCAGGGGAAGACAGGTCACTTCTCACCACACCAAGGGCCAGGACACTGGGTTTTGCCCCTGCAACTACCTTCTCTCACGTTATCCCTCACTTTCATTTAGCTAAAAAGCAGAGGCCAAAGGTGGAAAACACCGTGCCCAGGGCCCCAGAGTGGTCTGTCTCATGGCAACATCAGCTTCCTCAGACCTAGGCGCAGTAGCCTCTCCTGCCCCGAGCTCAAACTCCTACTCCCCATTTCCAGGAAGCTCCTCAGTATTTGGCACGCCTGGGTGTGCAGCCCCGCAGGCCCCATCTCAGCAAGGCCCTTGCCCCAGAGATGCCCCTGCCAGCCCTCGCCTGCCCGTCCCGCGTGGCCGGCACCTCCGTCCCGCTGCCCTCAGCTGCCCTCCCTCTGGCAGCTGCGAGGGGCTGGGCCCATCCTTTTGTCTTGGTTCTCCACGAAGAGAAGCAGCCTGTGTTCTGCAGGATGTCTGAGAAAACCTCCCAGGCACACGCAGTACTTATTCAGAATGAAAAAAAAAAGAAAACAAAACCCAACAAATATACTTCAGATATAGAGCTCTCCCTATGTCTCCCTGGTTATTAGCTGATTGAGGAATATGCTGTGCATCTTCCTACTGCACAAAGAGAATCAGGAGGATGTTTCCCAAGAATATAGTGAAGTCCTGTGAGAGGGTCCACGAGAGCTGTGGGGGGCACGAATCAATGCTGGGACAGCAGAGCGTGTGGAGAAGTCAGCACAGCACTGAGCACGGGTAGTGCGGGGGTGGTACGAGCCAAACGAAGCTGGTGCAGGAGAAAAGAGCTCCAACGACAAACCTGAAGCGCACAGCCACAACAGAAGGAATGTACGCTGCAAAAATATCGCTTGGGCTTTCAGCATGACCCACGTAAAACCAGTGCCATGACAACACCCCCCTGCCTTTAGTCACTGTGAGACTGTCCTACATACAGACCTTTTGTACAACCCACCAGCTTCATAATAACCATAGGTGTTAGGCTGTTTGACAGAAACTTATTTTGGCCTGACCTATGCAATTTGTGCAAGGGATTCTCGAGGGACTGCATGGTTTGAATTTTGCTTATATGTTCCAGAGCCAAAAAAATTTCTGAAATTGCTTTAATGAGCTTGGGAATATGGGATTTGGGCAAAAGGGAATTATTTGTATTTATTAAAATGGCAAAGAAGCTTCTTTGCTGTCCCCAGTTTCACCTTTAATGCTGCTTTGCTATGGGGGTCTGCACATGCTTTACACTCGGTGGAAAAAAAAATCCTCAGTACTTCCAGGTATATTTTTCCTACTAAAACTCCTGCTAGTCTATTCCCAAGCGTGTTTTTGCAGAGCAGTCAGAGAAACTTTATGCTTCAAGGCTGTCCCTGTTTGCTGAGAAGTCTGCAGGGCTCCTGCCACCCATAGAAGTGCTACGTCGTGGACCCCGGGCTCAGCTCTGCACCGACCCCAGCCCGCACGCACAAGTACTTCCATCGCTTCCACACTGAATACAGCTCATTGCTCAACACGTGTTCGTGGGCACTCGCACAAGGCACCAGGGGACGTTTATGCCTTTGAATCTTACGGGACGAAGTGCTCAGTTTGTCCAGCTCTAAGACATCTGTTCTGCCGAGGACAACATAATCCCTTTGCTGTTGTGTTTTAACCTGCAGCAAAGGAAAGCCAGCAGGACGTTATAATTATGATTTGTAATGTTGAACACGTTGACTCTGCTGCACTCTTTGCAAATGCTGAGGTGGTGCAGCCTTCAGCCTGTTGGTGAATATTGCTGACTGAAGAAATTTAATTCCTTGGCATCTGTGTCGCTAAGTAAATATGGTTATTGGGCAAGCAGCCTGCAAATAAAGGACAGATAAGACAGAGAACTGGCAGAGAACTCACTGAGAATCTGGCCTGGCCATCTATGTTTTTCTTTTTTCTTTCTTCTCTTTTTCCCAAGTTTAAGAATTTTCATCTTGTTCCAGCAGGAGCCTGCTGCTGGATACAATGGGATCCCAGTCTGGATCTGCATGCTGTCTCTTTGGGCATACCCAGCCTGGATGGATGGTGTTGGAGTTGCTCACTAAAATGTTAGTCGAGCTGTTGTCAATGAGCACACGGGCCCTCCTCCCTCCGCACGGCTGTGTTAACCCCGTGAGTCATCACTGTTAACGTTTAGCAGATGGGTGGTGCTGCACTAGGCCGCTGTGACTCCATCATGTCCTGTCACATGACTCTACCAAACAGAGATAACTCCTCTAATTGAATCAAATGTGCATATGCACTGAGTGCCTCCTTGTTTAATACCAAGTATTCTGCCTGCTAGGATGCAACAGCTATCTGTCCCGCTTGTATAGATTGTCTAAGGACCACACACCACATTCGCCTATTAAAAACCTAGGCTTTCCTTAAATTGTAGTCTTCAAAGATCATTTCCACACATAGCCATGTCCTGCTGAGGTCCTAAGAGACTAAGTCCATACTGACCAGGACCTCTGAGCTGAGGGCTGCTGTTAAGCATGTTTTCTATTACAGTAAAACCACTCCAGATCAGTGTCTTACCAAGTCTTACCATGACACCATTCCTGCTTCTTACTTGTCCGCCTGTACAATTGGGACTACCTTAGCGTAATCTGCAACGACACCTTGACAACAGAACTTATTCTTCTTCAGCTAGCTCTGGTGTGGAAAACGTAAAGCCGCATGCACATGGAGCTGTGTTTGGGCTGAGGAACCCTTCCCTTTACATTCCTTTGGCCTGCAGATCCCGGCCTGCTCACGTGGAGGCAGCCATGGTGGTGGGTTTTGCTGGGGCAATTTGCCATCTTTGGTCAGCACAGGTTCAGGGGTTTCTGCACTATGCTCCAGTTACAAACACAGACTTGCCCAGATTTTCATCATTTCTATATGCATATACGCATGTGCGTACGTATATATATCAATGCTTATCACAACAGTGCCGAGAGGCCTTGGTTTGAAAACTGTGGGTGACACCCTGCCACAAAAAGCTTCCAGAACAAAGATAAAACAAGGGAGAACAAATGGAAGCAACAGAGAGACATAGGTGAATAAGGTCGCTGTGGAACCATTACAATCAGTGTGAAAAGGAGCAACCACTGGATACCAGCAACCTGGATACTCTGAAGAACATATCTGTGGTTTGGGCTTCTTTCAGCCTGAAGGAATGGGAATGAACACGGCTGACCACTGTCATACTGTCAACTCTGTCTCACGGACCAGCACATGCTGTGGTAATTAAACTTTATACTGATAAACTGTAACTTCACTGGAGCATGTAGTACTACAGACCAGCTGCAAACCACTTACTGGGGCCACAGCAACTGCTGAGGCTAGAAAACCTGCAGCGCTCTTCTTGGCCTTCAGTATCTGAGAAACTCAGCCCGAGGGCAAAGATAAAAGCTCTGTCTGCAAAGGTGGAGGGGATAAACGTCTTAACCTGCAAAAAGAGGGGCTTGCCTGGAGAGGTTGGCTCGCTTGCAGCATCTGTTGTTGCTTGACCTCCAGTGCCATTACTTAAGCCTATCAGCTTTCCAGCTTTGTGGCCCAGTATTTGAGATGCTCCCTCCCAGACGAAGTTAGAGAAGTTCTGTCTAATTTCAATTAATTCATTTGTCATTCAGAGGAGGAAAGCAAAAACAAACAAAAGAAAGCAACAACAAAGCAGCAGACAAGTACTTGGAATACCTTGCATAGTTCCAGGGGCCTCCCCTGACCTGCAGTACCCCCTGTTTAACAGTATGTTAGTTATAGCAACATCAGAGAGCCAAGCTTTCCAAGAAATGGGAGCTTTCTGTCACCAGGTTTTTCAGAGAGCCAAACCGTACGTACGGGAAAGGAAAACTGGCACCTAAAATTAATGGATCCTTGCCAACCTAGTAAAGATCCTTGTTTGTATTTCTCAGACAATTCAGACATCTGCATGATGTGGGTAGATTATTATTATCAGTAGCAGACATTTATATTGTGGTGGTGCCCAAAGGTCCCAGTCGGGACCGGGAGCCCATTGAGCCTGGTACTGTATAAACAAAGATAAGAGACAATTCTTACACAGTGTGTTTACAATCTAGAGACACAAAACAGATTAAATGCAGAAGATGGAGATAGAGCATAGGAGCAAATAAATATACTAAAAAACCTGGAGACAGCTTAGGGGCACTTCTCTGGTTGCTTTGCTGTATGTTTTTTGTTTAACTCCAATGCTCAAGAATGACAGGATTAGGGAAGTTTGCAAGAGGAAGGGAGTAGTTAAGATTAAGACACAGGAAAGGCAACACTCTAAGGTGGGAAAATTGCAGCTGGCCACTTAGAGGCTATAGGGAGCATCCAAAGCTGTGCTTTCTGTAAAGACCTTTAAACAGAGTATGCATGTATTTTTATATTTCATGCATTATCTTAAGACTTTTCCCAAGGTTAACCAAGATGAGATTTGAGCCTTTGAAAGAGAAACTAGCTGATGTTAAAGGCACTGGCAGAGCGAAAGTGATGCTTGATACCATAATGAGAAAGTGGAGGAGTGAGATAAGATAAGGCTAAGCCATGAGAAGACTTAAAGACAAGATGCTTGATTCACAGGAGAAGGGAAAGTCAGTGTAGATGCTCTAGGAGAGCTGGCCCAGCTAAGGTAACAAGCTGTATTTTGGCACCAAAGTAGAAGGAATTCACTAACAAGCATCAAAAAAAGGAGGAAGATGCAACAGACAGATAGGAAATTCTATGGACTCAGCCAAAAGCAAGCAGAGATGTTACTGTGCAATTCATGTACCCCTTGATATCACGTAAAAAGCTGTTCACCAGCAGCAGTACAACTCCATTAGAAATTTGTGCTCACTTCTCAATTCACAGGGACAGACAAGGATGGCATATCTAACTGAGGGAAAGGGTAAGCAACTAATAATAGTAATAATAAAAATATATGGATATATGTACAGTCAAATTCTAGAAATTTCTGGAAAAAAAGCCTTCAAAATGTCTTAAGAATTCTGTACTTCTCACCTGACCCTATAGGAGGAAAGCTCCACAAGCAGCAGTTCCACTGCTGCAATGTATTTAGTGGGCCAAACTCTGTTTAAAGATCTGGTCAATGATAAATCTTGCCTTTAGAAACTCCAGTTGTGTTAATACCACCTATATTTCCTGAACACATGTTTAAGGAGTCTCTGCAAATTCAGCGTAAGTACAAGGACCAGCAGGTACTTGGAAGCCTCAGACAACCCATTAACATTTGCCTTTTGGCTCTTTCAGGTCTTAGAAACTGCTGGTTTCAATCTTCCCTTCCCTCTAAACATTTTGCTGGGTCTTATTGCCTGACCCATTACAAGAAAAATAAGAAAAGCTAGAATGGTTTCTTAGACTTTAACCTCCTCCGAGCAGTTTATGCTCTGCAGAGCGCTATGCACACAGCTGGAACTCGCACATGATACAGGGAGGGTAATGGCATTCTTAAAGCAAAACAAGGAAACACAGCAAAAAGCAGGTTCAAGAGATTATAAAGAACTAACTCATATAAAAACACATTTGTGTAATAAAAAAGGGGGATAAGAACAAAAATCTGCAGCATAAACATGATAAAACACTTAATCACGAAAGCCAGCAACAAACTGATTCCATCATTGTCATGTTCTCTGAGCTCACACAGGACCCAAGGCTTAACTTTCTAGAAGAACAACTGGTTTTGCACCAGCACAAATAACAGAGCACCAGTTTCCGTGGAAGAAAAAAAGTGGTAATAACACACAAAGATATCGAATGGCAGCTCAGATGTAAACCTAAAAACAGGGACAAATCTTAACCTTATTCTCTAGAAAGTTTAGATAATAAGTTTACGTCCATTCCTTTTAAGGGTCAAGCTTAAGGCTCAAGCCTGACATGCAGAATTAATGAACAATTGAAAACTTAAGGCTCAGTGAGGATAAATGTGGAAAGAATCCCACTCCTTGCACCCGCACCAAAGCGACAACCGAACGCGCAGCAATCGCTCCCCTAGGTCTGCGCTGGAGAGAGGCGCTCGAGCAGGTACGTGCTCGAGCAGCCCCCAAAGTTGTGCATTCGCACTCTTAACTTCCATATCTGTGCACCAGAAAAGAACAAGAGCTCACAAAAAGGATGAAGGAAAAAAAAAATCCTTTTACCCTTTTACTCTTAAAGGGCTGAGAGACTGTTTGGAGAGCTCTCAGTTTGTATTTCCTACCAACAGCTGGAAATGCAGTTAAACAAATTTCTCAATTAAAATTCTGCTTCTGTGACCCTTATTATTTGAACAACTGAAATTTAATAGAAATACAAAGATAAAAGAACTTTGTCAACACTGCTTTATAATAAAAATAAAAAAGAATCTTTTTGAAGTGATTTATTTTTCCCCCTTTTTTTGTTCATTTTTTTAAACTTCCCAAACAAAGCAGAAGTTTGTCTCTGAAAATAAGACAGTAAATTACAGCAAAGTCATGAAAACAAAGAACCAACAGTTTCTCCAGTGCAGGCTTGTTACCATGAGCTAATAATTCCAGACTTTAAGCAAGCTGAGCCTCTTTTTTAATAACTGCATGCCTCTAGGCAAAGTATTTCTCCTAAAAATTATTGAGGCATGGAACAAGGCAAGGTGTGTGAGCTAATGTTGGATTGTTCGGTTACTAAACCAACTCCTATAGCAGTGAGCCTGCTCTGAGCTGACAGATTATTCCTCTGTATACACTTGTATAAACACACTGCTTAAGGTCGAAATCTGTGTAAGCTTTCTTTTCAATTAAAATGTCAAAGATGACAGCACATGTTTTCACTGTCCTCAACAGAATGATGGATGCCGCGGCAGCAGTTTCATGCCCCTGTGTTTCAGAGATGTTTTGCCTGCCTGGATGTCTAAGAAAGATGTACTTGATGATCTCCCCATATGCCTGTAGGCAGACAGGTTGACTTGGGAAACCTCATGCTTCAGAGGGCTTCGTATCTCTTGGCTCTTTCTTCCCCTTGTGTGCCCCTGAAATCCAACGGTTGAGAAGTTGGAGCAGAAAGTTTGTTGTGCCCAAAGAGGTGAGAAAATAGGTGTGAATGAAAACACCAGATTGCTGCTCTAGTGACAGGCCCTTAAATCCCAGGTTGGCTTCTGATCACTGCCGGTTTGCTTGGGCACTTAACCGAAGTCCCTGCAGAAATGCTGCTGCCCTGGGTAGTCAACAGAAAGACACAGATCACCCCAAAAGGAGCCACTCTCCAACAAAAGGAGATGTCACTTTTCAAAAAATTGGGACAAACATGTCTTTACATTCTTCAGCTCCACATCAGTGAAACTGAAATAAGACTTTATCCATCAGGTTCTCATTCATCTTGTCTGTTTAAATTGCTCTTTGAAGCTGGATAAGGTCTTCTGGTATGTACCTTGTGCAAGATCAAGGCAGAAGGCTCCAAACCTCCCTGGTGTGAAGACTGTGCAGCAACACAACTTGTTGCATGCAGAGCCATAAGGCTGCTGGGGAACCCGTGGCATCATTTCGGTCATAAGAGTTGCCAGAAAAAGACCGACAAATGAAAACAGTGTCTGTGACAGAAAAACACACAAGCATCTGCCACCAGAAGCTGTTTTCCCTCCAGCCTGCCTGGCATATTCAGCCTGTCTGGTGCTGATGAGAAACAACAGGGATATGAGCAACACGGGCGGCAGGGCTGGCCCTCAGTGACGAGCAAGGAAAAGCAAGTAGGTACATAGATATGAGATGCTTTATCTTCTGCTGAGATTTAAATTCTATCCCTAACACTAAAATACTATAGAAGTAACATGTATACTGGAAAAATTAAAAAATTATTTACGAAAATACAAAACAATCTTTTAAAAACAAAACATCAAATGTGTAACATTGAAAATTATAGGTTGGAAATGTCTAGTATGACCCATGAGATCAGAGGGAGACCAAACCCAGTGCCCAGCCCACCCTTTAACAAGAGTCTCACAGAAATACCATGAGCCGCGTGCTTGCTCGTGATCGCGGCTTCCCTAACACTCCTGCCACTACCAGCTGCTCCCATGACGTCCCCCTTCCTCCACAGCCTAAGGAGAAGTTAGGAGCTGCGCGTAGGCCACTCCAGTGACACCAGCAACAGCCCCATCCTTGCCAGGGCTGCTGGTTTCAGTGGGTGGCCATCAGGGAGGAGGAAGAGAAGAGCAGCAGCTACGTGAGGGTGTCCTCACACCCACCTGCTGAGCAAGTCACCTCCGGGTGCAGAAATCTCCTCCAGCTGCCACATAACTACGTGCCTTCAGTGACCTGCTTCCCACCCCCAACTCACCCCGCTGGTTCCTTTCAACCTTGCACGAAGATCAAAATGAATATATGCCATTTCTTGGAAGGAACCTTTGCGGGCGCTTCATCTTTTAAACATGCTGGAAATCCCAGCTGACAACTCTATTGGTACAAATGATGGGAAGCACAGGATAGAGGTGAATCTTAAGGCAGAAAGAACAAAACTGTCGAGAACTGCTTCAACTTCATCTCCGCAGAAATCCGCTCTGAGGCAGGGCCGACTGCTCTCGTTATTTAAGAGCACATATTGTGTTCTCTGCCTACATGTCAACGGGAGCTGCCACTGACGGGCAGCATATGGGTACTTAATGCTGCTTTTACTGCTAAGGATAATGCTGCAAAGCTCAAGCAAACATGAATCCCCGGCTCAGCTACAGCGTTTCTCACACAGCTAAGACACAATTCTCCGAAGGGTGCAAATCGTGTCAGCTGCTGTTTGCCTGCGAAGCCCCACTGCGTATTACTGAACTCCATGTTCCAGAAAGGAAAATGATAAAAGTACTAGGATAAATATAAATGATATAAATCAATATAAATATAAATGGTAAACTACTAGGAGCAGGGGATTTCACCTGACTCAGGTGCTGACACAGGCCAGCAAGGACAGACCCTGCTTTCCAGCAGCAATGTCCAAAGGGAAGAGGTGACAGCAATTCAAAGGCACTGTCCGTTCAAGTGTAACCACAAATATATGGCTAAATTTCTCTCTATACATATATATACCAGCAGAGAAAGCCAAAGAGAGAAGGCATGAAAAAGAAAAGTGATTTTATTCTTGCAACAAAGTATGTCTCGCCATTCCCATTTCCAGACAGTATCTGTGCCTTCTCCTTCCCTTTTAAGCACTGGATTCAGCATAAACCTGCAGCTAATTTTGAGGTTGGAGTTCATTTGTTTTCACATCAATGCAATTAATTTCCACTGGAAACAGCATCTCAGGCATTCAATCAAAACAGGCCTAAAATAATTCTGAAAAGCTCATCTGTCTCCAATCTATATAATGTTTTAAAAATTGGATGCATGCCCTGCAATAACATTGCACTTCACAAAGCTTAAAGCTCTAAACTTGAGGGTATCAGTTACATTGAAACTGTATTAAATTAAAACATCCAGTTTCTGGTTTGCATTGATTTATAAATATCGACAAAACTACTATTGCAATCATTACCACTTTGGGTGCTCAGAGTTAAATTTTCAACAGTTCGGGGTTATTTTCACTCTTATTGTGGCTACAGTAGCCTTTCAAGCTATAGATCAAGTTTCAGAAAACATGTAAATCTTAAATCTTAGCTATAAAAATACTCATACAAACCAGTCAATATGCATAATAAAAAGCAGTAAGTCAAAGTGGCCCATAACATCAGACTACAAGCAAATTTTTAGAGAATTACAGCAAAGTGGAAAGCATACTTATTGTTATGAAATACTTAAAAACAAGTGGAAATGGGATAAAATATGAAAAGGCATAAATATAATATCTTTAGTTTTGTTGTCAAGACTTTGTTGGGTTTGAGTAATTCTTTAGGAGAGTTAAGAGATGGAAAAAATTGTAAGCATTTCACATGATTTTTCTATTCAGACAGAATACTCAAAACCCCTGCTGAAGAGCTTTACACATTGGCCTACCTGGAATGTAGACAAAATGTGTTTGTCTATGAGCAAAATATCATGGAGGAAAGGTGGGAATGAGGAGAGCTCGCAGGCTGCAACCCAGCGAGCACAACAGTTTGGGGAAACAGTAAGAAGAGCACGAGCGCATCAAGAGCAGGAGAGCGCCCGGCGCGCACGGGTGTGAAACACGCAGCGCTGCCGAGGACAGGGGATTTCCGGCAAGCGGGAACGTCGCGCACACCCGCACGCTCCACAGCGCAGGAGGCAACGCACGTTACAGCCAGCACTAAAACAAGTTTTGACAGCGACCAGACGAAAAAAAAAATCCTCTCTTCACTCCAGAAGAAAGCAAAAATCTCCACTTTGCACCTTGACATCTGCGACTATTGTGGAGTAATTCCTCCTGACCCCTGGTGGCCGCTGGCTTGTGAAGGGAGCGAGGATAACCGGAATATTCACCGCGTTTCCCTCAAAAGAAACGGCCAAATTCTGCCCTTGCTGCACCTTTTGATAGGGTCACTGAAGCAAAGAGCACCACACGGTACCGCTGGGAAGGACAGGGGTTGGATCCTCCTGTTCCAGGTACCGTTCGTTGGGGCACAATGCTCCTGCTATGGGAGTATGCAGGGGTGCTGCTATCACGGTCACTTAGAAGAGAATGAGACCCATAAAATATCCATGAAATCTCTCAAGACAGGCTTCATAATAACGCCCTGAAGCAATGAATTGCACAGGTTGATGACATAGAACATCATGCTAAAAAAGAGCAATTAAAAATAAGTTTATTTTCTATCTTTACTTTCCAATTTTTTGGACGTTTCTAGTTTGGTGTTACCCAGCTGTATTTTTTCTCTAATTTGTCCAACAGAGGCAACTCTCTAGCTGCTTGTGCATGCTTGAAGGAAATCAACTTGTGTTCCCAGACGAGGCCAGTGTCTCCTATAAACACACAGCCCTTAAAACAAGACTTCTAGGAAAACCAGTGCAGGATTAACCCACATTGACTGCCTGATGCCGTGGAACCCCACTCCGAAGTACTGCTTTTAAGTGCAGTGCCACGATAAGCACTGGCATCCACGGCAGCATTTGCATTAAGAGTTTCCAGACTGAAACTGTGGGAACTAGTACCCTGCCGCTGTCAGTGGAAGGCCTCTGACAATGTAATTTGTCTCTCCTGCTGGCCTGACAAAGTCGAATCATGTTGACATTCAATAAACTTTTTTTTTCTTTTCTTTTTTTAACTGTTTGCTTGGAGCTGTTGGAGGGGCAGAGGAAAAGGGTTATTTGTTGGCTTAGCAGGGGAGAGAGCCAGGAGGAGGAGAATGCAATGAAGAAGATATGTCCTTTTCCATATGTCTCCTATAAAATATGCAAACTGTATGTCTTCCTTCATATAATTAGCACCACGCACACCCTGGGACATGCCGATGCAGCATACGCGAGCATGTGAAAAATGCTAACTTTACCTAAATGGCAACCTGAAAGCTTCTTTTGATTAGCATGAGATCAAATCTATTCATTTTGGCCAGGCACTCAGCTGATTTGGTTGAGGTACCTCAGCAGTCACATCAACAGGTCTGCTCAGAAGCTGTTGCATCACTTACACCTATTTTATGCTATTAATATTTAGCAGTGGCAGAAGGATACAGATCAGGGCTCCATACACTTGCTATCTCCAACAATATGATCTCAGCTCAGAGAGCAGCAGGAATTTGCACAGCAGTGAGCATGGCTGATGTCCAGGTGTCAGAAGCCACGGCTTACTC
The DNA here is from genome assembly GCF_059628265.1 of Tinamus guttatus. Classification (NCBI taxonomy): domain Eukaryota; kingdom Metazoa; phylum Chordata; class Aves; order Tinamiformes; family Tinamidae; genus Tinamus; species Tinamus guttatus. Next base: position 12,018,528 of record NW_028288649.1, read on the forward strand.
ACTCCACTGAGTTCTTTTTTTGTTCTGTTTTTTTTTTCTTTTTTGATAGAAAAGACAAATATGATGAATGCAAATAATAGTGCCTAAGTCATTTTGCAGGTCAGCATGTTTCTTTCTTTTCCTGTTCTCTCTTGGTTTTCTGAAGCACAGATTTAGCCATGGTATCAGCCTTCTAGATAACAAGTCCTTAAAATGCTCATGCAATTAAATTTGACAAGAAGATGAGTGTTTAGGGGTAGTAATTCGAATGTGTACCTTTTAGACCAACACTGAAATCTGTCTTTATCTCCATTTCTCCACAGAAACAAAACCAACTGTCTGCATCGACATTACACCTCATACAAATCTGGCCCAGTCCATGTAGGATATGCAGCAAAGGTGATCTGTGGCTTAAAGGAAGAGAATGCAGCAGTACATAGGCAAGACACTTGGCGTTTGGCAGACACATGTGACCAGCTGTTTGCTCTTTAGCTTGTGGCTATACATCTATTGGGAACCCCCCTGCCCCTGGAAACTGTGCTTTGCTCCTGGTCTTCTTTCCGCTGAAGATTTAACCTTAAGCCACAGATAAGCACAGCGTTTGGCATTGAGAGGAAAGTGTCATTTAGTATCATTTCTGACATCTCCATACATTATAATGCGCTGCTTTTCACAGGGGACTTGGGATCTGATTTTGATTTGCGGTAAGGTTATGGTCACAGTAAATGTCTATTTCAGATATTCATGAGAAGTCTCTAATGCAAATGGAAATAGAAAGTGGCTGTTTTCTTGTACTTTCGGAGCTGCGTATGTAAAACACACACAGTACAGATCTGTTCCACATGGAAACGCACTGCGGATCCACCACTGCGCCACGGCGCTTGCCCGGGCAGCAGGCACCACCGTGCCGAGCACGCAGCAGGTTTCACAGCCTGCCTAAGAGGAGGACAGGTTAGGAAAACATCCAGGGCTGCCCTGGGGATGCTCCTCCGCGTTGTGAAACGTGGCCCTGGCAGCTGCCAGTCCCACCAGCACGTTTGGATATTGGTGCTTCGGATCACCACGCCGTGTGGGAAGCCAATCTGTTTCCACACTCTGGACTTCAAATGGAGGGTTCTCTGGTCTACCCCCAGGCTCCTTCTCTCCGTTTACGCATACTTAATTCTAGACATGAAGACCTATACGAAAGTCCTATGTGATTCATGATCCCTCTCCCAGTGCTGTCAAGAGCTGGGCCATGCCTGGGGAGGCTGGAGGAGACCTGGTCTTGCCAAGCACCACACGTTCTGGCTGCCCTGGCCCCGCAGGCAGCCCTCGCTGCGCTTCAGAGCAGCCCTCAGGTGGGTGAGGGCCACCTCCTCCCAGGTGGAGCCTTGGCAGGGACCACGACACACAGCTCACTGGCACTTTCTGCTCAGAGAACGCAATCACAGCCGAAACTGTGTCAGTCCAAGCAGCTGAAGCTGAACCTGCTTGTCTACAAGGTATCTACATCCCAACCAAAAGGAAACAAAACCTACTGCTACTTGAAAGTCAGAAAATAATTCTCTCAGCTGGTCCCTGAGCAAAACATCTAGGGCACTTCGGATGGTCCTTATTCCAACCCTTCTTGCAAGGTTCAGGAGTATCCATGAACTTTGCTTTGCAGATGAATAAGGCAGCACAAGTGCAACCTGGGCCAAGGCTACTGGTGGTCCTAAATATCTCACTGGATTTACACTCAGTCAACTTAGACAGAGTTGACAAGTGATGAGTATATGAGTCTAAGAAAAGCAAAAGTTGTGCAGTTGTGAAATGAAAGCTGTGAATGAAATCACCAGCAGCAGACCAGGAAGGGGAACTCGCTGCTGGAGGAGACAACGAAATTCTACCAGCTTGAGCCAACGAAAGAATTGGTGCTCCAGTGCTGCAATATCAAATTCAAGCAGTTTGCCCAATTGCATGTGCTCAGAGCCCCTGCAGAAAGGACACCTGTCAGTCAAGCTCATGAACATTATGCACAGCTAGATCATGTTGCCATCTTTCTGAATCAATGCCCAGGTAAGTAACTGAGGTGTTGGGGCTTTTTAAAGCTGCCTGAGGAAACAGCAAAGCTTGATGTGATATAAAAAGCATCACACCAGAAAAGAGAAGTTAATGTAGGAATGAAAATCACTTATCCTTAATCATCCCCGAGACAGTGTTTTTACAACACATTTTGATTTATTCCACCAGCAAACCTGCCTCCTTTGACTTTTCTAATAACAGGCCGTCTTAGCCATGCTTGTGGGGATTTGAGTATGGGCTTTTTTAATCATCATCCCAAGTGCATTATTTAAAAGTCTTTGATGCCCTTCCTTTAAAGGGATTTGCTAAGCAATAAATAATATTTATTTGCAAAGAAGACAAAAAGTCCCACAACCCCAAACCTTACTGGAAAAGTTTCCAGAAATGGGCGGTTTGGTCACAGGTGTGTAACCAATGTTGCACATTCCTAGGGCACATTATTGCTTAAAGATTTACTGAAGCCCACATTCATTGCTGCTGACAAGCCTGCTACTTAGTGCAGGAGACTGTAAGGAACGTTGTTCCCTGCATGATTTATGATCGTGCCCTTGCACTAAATAGGAAGAACTGTAAACTACCTGTGCTCTGCAGAGCAGCCCCGTGCTTCCCCTTGCAGGGAAGGGCCTCAGCTTTTGGAAAAGCTGCACAATTTCTCATGTGAGTTTGCTCTTGTGACACTGAGGCTAGCCAGACCACAACTATTTTATTATGCTGTGCAAAAACCTATGTGCAAAAAAAAAAAAAACCCTCTTTAATTAAGATAGAGCAACCAGCACTATGGTTGTAATTACCTTGGACTGCTTTACCCACGGGCATAATGAAATAAAATTGGGCCCTCTATATTTTTGTTTTTAAACTAAGTAAACCCAAATTAATTTATTCAACTCAAACCAGACAGGTTTCAAAGGAAGGCATATATGGTTGGAAGGGCTGGTGCAGGAGGCAAAGTGACATGCAACTATGGCTGTGAACTGCAAACTGCTGGCAAAACATTTGGCTCGCCCCTGGTCCGTGGCCAGTATTTTCCTTTGCTAATGAATCCCACATCTTTTCCAAGTTAAGCATTTTTCTTCTCCCCCCCCACCTTTTATTTGAAACATATTTTAAATATTTTTGTTTTTATGACGTCGTGGAACATGATACAGCCCCCTCCTAACCCCGAATATGAGAAAATCAATTAAAATTTTGACATTAGGAGCTATCATATAAACATGTGGTTCGAGTACTCAGACCTTTTTCCTTCCTTTAAGCAGCATATCAGAGATCAGAGCAGAGAGAAGTTACCACATGAGAACCCCACATTACTGGATTAAAATAAAAAGTAATAATAATAATCCTGAGTGTATCACAGCCAGATCCCTGCTATTCATGAAACAAAAGACACCTGCAAGTGGAAGTTTTTGACAGACTTCCTCTAGGACTTTGGCGTACATATTTTTCAGTTGTGTTCTTTTCTGAGGAAAACGGCCATAAAAAAAAGGCCATCCTGAATGCCCTTTTTAATATTTAATGCCTTTTGTCTCTCTCACCCAAAGGACCTTCGTTTTACGACTTACAGAATGCAACCTTAAAATGGAGTTTTATGGACTTACTCATTAACTCCTGACTCTTCCCAGAAGAAAAAAAAAAGGAAGAAAAAATAAGACAGTTTTCCCATTAGAACAGAAATGTGATTTTCAAATGTGATCAATATTTAGGACGTCCCATCAGACCTGCCCTCCTGACCACCCGGACTCTTTCCCAGAGCAGCCCTGTCCAGCGTCTTTGATATTTTAAACCAGCAAAACCCCAGACAAACAGAATCACAACTCCCTGAAGCCCCCCAAAATACCGGCACCAAATAGAAGATTTGACCCAATGCCTGCTGAAGCCAAAAGGAGGTCTTTTTCTCCCAGAGGTTTTGCATGATTAGAAACATGCAGCTTAAAGCCGAGAGTGATTTTTAACCTGTCACGGGCAAGGAAACAGGTTTTCTCAATCATCTTCTGTGGACACCTAGTCTCCAAGCCCGCGAGCTCGGAGCTGCATGAATTTACATGCCCGCCTTTAATATTCTCGAGCCCTAGAAACCTTGCAAGACTTCTCCTCGTAACGAGCAGCCAGTTCTACGTATGGAAAAGGTGACGAATGTATAGCGTGGTGCACTGCTACCCTATGAGGCATGGGGTGGAGGGGAAGAAGAGACGGTGGAAAAAATGAAGCTGCAAAAGAAAAAAAAATAAAGCCTTTTCTGCCCCAAGCCCCCTGCTACCGCTAATGGGAGGGCTGGGAGGGCTGCTGTGCTTGTTAGAAATGACGGAAAACTTCTCCTAAGTGCTCTGGAGAGCACCTCAAACATCAAAGTTAAATTAAAATAGAGACCTTAATTGTCTACGGAGTAGGCGCAAATTAAATAACCTTTATCACAGGGATTTCACCAGCAATGTAACAGAGATAATTCACATGAAAAATTGCAGCCAAGCCCAAAAGCTAGTGCTGCATTATTTCTACATTATTCTTTTTTTTTTTTTCCGTTGAATAGAAAATTTACCTAGAGCAGCACTTTCAGGTGGAGCAAAATTATTACATTCACTAATAAATTATAGTTTGTAAATATAAGAGGAGAAGAACAGATGTTTGAAAAAGCAAGGTTTTTTCCCCACTATTTCTGAACATTACAGTTTTAAGTGACGTACTAATTCTAAAATTTATCTATCTAATTCATTTTAATTAGTAAATGTATTGGTAAACCTGAAATTAATTTTATTGCTCTTTTTATTTGAAAAAAAGAAAGCCATTTTCAGTTAACGTAAATGATTTGTTTTCATTTCAGCCACTAAGTCAACAACGTTGTCCCCACAGAACCAGGAGTTACGGCGGCGGCTCACCTGCCCACAAACACACCAGTGACACAGAGTAACCCTTAAATCTGTCCCGTTTTCTTCATTTCCTGTTCTATTAAAAACAATCTAATACTCCAAGTGATCTCTCTCTTCCAGCCTGACACTTCTAAATTTTTCCTAAACTGCTTCTCACAGCTGGTTAGAAACCTAAACAGCAATATTGGTGCAGTAATAATAATAATTTTCTAAAAATTGCTATTTTTGAAGCTATTTTACCTGAAGACCTGCTAGATTCATCAATAAATTGACCGTATGGGAATACCGTTTTTGATGCAAAGGGAAAGCAGGGTATTCTGCAGGGAAGTGCGGGACGTTTTGTTCTCTTTTCTGCGGGGATTAGCGCTTCCAGACAGGAAGTTTTTGCCACCCGTCCAGATTTACTGATGTGCTCGAGGTCCCACAGTTCCCTTCTGACCCTGGCACAAAACGATCCTGACATTCACCGACCGTCAGGCACGGTGCTTGCAAAAGAAAACACCAAGCTGCTCTTTATTACAATAAAAGAGGATGCAAACAAGGTGACAGCATGACAGGGAAAAACATGACCCAGAGACAAAACTCTATGCTCTGGGAGTGAATTTTTTGAAATTGCATAAATACGGACAATATCCTTCCTTTGAAATGGCACAAATACAGACAATATCCTTCCTAATCCTTGCAGCTCAAGGTGAACATAAGACTGAGCCCACGCACTTGCACTGGCTTATGGCACTGGAAACCTGTGTCCAGTGACCGCTCTTCAGTCTTTACACTATATTCTGTAATAAATAATTCATCTGGCAATAGTAAAATAACTGAGCATGCAGAAGGGCAAGGTATGGTTACACTTGTGATACCAGTGACAGCATATTGGATGGGCATTAGTTAATGGACAAAAATGCACATGGAATAAGGTATATAGGGATTTCACTGTGAAAAGGCATTAACTTGCCATTACTTCTAAATGGGAACAGCTTTCACTAGCTACGTTCCTGTAAAACTTGCCTTTGAGCTTACAGAAACAGTAGCAAATGAATCCCCCGTACAACGATGGACAAAGCTCAAAAGGTTGAAGAACTATCTTTGTCTCTTGGTTTTGCAAAACATGCCCAAAATTACCATGAAGGAGTTTTGTTTGTCATGGTTTAGTTCTCTTATTTTTATAAAAAGAAAAAAAAAAAAAAAGGTGGTGCTTTAAACAGCTCACTGGTTTGGCAATACCTCAGAGGTGGAATTTTTTCATGACATTTTAGAATTTTCTTGCAATTCTTGATTACAAGAAGAAAATAATACAGATGTTTATGAAAGTCAAACAGGGACTAAGAATTCATTCAGCTGTTTATAAACCGAAAACATTTGGTTTCATTTTGGCTCACATTTCACCCCCAAAGGTTTGGGTGTCAGAGTTCCTGTTTTATCTTGGCTGGTTTATCAGTCATCTCCTAAAACTTAGATAAATATCCCTGACTGTATGGTGAGAAATCTAGGAAACGAAGCACCTTGAAATATAACTCATTCTCCCCCAAATAGCAGCAAGCCCAAGTCCACAGTCACATCTCTTCTACATTAGGAAAACCTATTCTTTACCTCATAAAAAGGTGAACCCAAGCAAGCACAGGGGACATTTAAGATGATACTACATTCCTGTTTTCCTGTTTTTTTTTTTATTCTTGCTATTTCCCCCACCGAAATTCCTTCTGTTTCCCCGTGTTTATACACAGCCAGTTCTGCCATCACTGCAGACCTCAGAATAATCTAAATTCGAAGAGACTCTGAAGGTCGTCTGGCCTAAACAGGGTTAACTGCAGCCTGACAGGAGGTTGCTTGGGGCTTTTTCCACTCCAGTTTTGAAAATCTCCAGCAATGGAGATTGCACCACCTCTTCACAGCCTGTTGCCGAACTTCATCCCTCTCCCTGCGCGGGAGTCTGCTTTTCCGTATGTCCCACGGGAATCGCTCCTGCTGCAACTTGTGACTGTTGCCTTTCTGTTTTTTTTCACTCTGCCTTGCAAACCTCCCGACTCTGTCTGCTCTGTAACACCCTTTGGGGTGGCTGAGGGTGGCAATTAGATCCCCTTTCGTGTTCCCCTGCCCTGCCTCTCCCCAGGGACGGTGCCGGCGCTGGTGCCTGTCCTGGACTCAACCTGCCCCCGAGCTCCTCTGCGGCGCTGGGTCCGGCTGGAGACCCCAGCTTAAAACCCTGCAAACTCCACAAGAACAATGCCAACTTGCAAGGGAAAGCAGACGTTTCCTGAAACAATTGTTGTATGTCAAAAGTCCACACTTCAACAACATTGAACCTTGACGGAGCCTTTTCAGTTAAACGTATTTCACACGCTTTTAGTAGATCTTTTGGTAGATTGCTTTTACAATTAATGCTGTATTTGACTTTTTTTTTTCTTCAGTATTGATTTATATTCTCCATTGATTTATTTTCTCAGTATATTTTTATAATTGATACTGGCAAACTTCTGTGCTTTGCTTGAAGCTTGCTGCAGAACTTTCAAAGGACACTACAATTATCATCAAAATAGTGAAAATTAAACTAAAAATGTAAAATTAGTTACCAAAAGGGAATTTGCTACATATCATCCTGCTTCTTCATTAACTATCTATATCTACTAATTTTTAGTCTATCAGTCATTGCTCTGAGAGGACAGAGCTCCATACTACACAAAATTAGCAGGAAAAAAATCAAACAAAATATCTAATGATGCAAATGTCTCCCTTTAACCATTATTTAAATGTTTGTCCAAAATTTGATTTCCCCTTCTGAGTAAACTTGAAGTGGGAGGTGGAGCTGAGGGATATTGATAAAGTTCCAATTTCAAAAAGAAACCCATTGCTGTTCAAATACATATACATGCAGCATTCCCTTAAGTCATGCGAGTTCGCTTCCTATTCATGTTATAAATTATTTCTGATAGAATTGCTTAGGAATAACTGAACTTAATTTATCCTCACATCACCAAATGTATTTGTGTGTGTGACTGTGCATACAGATGCTTGCACGCATAGCACTCTGTAATAATTTGTACTTTGTGCAAAAGCCTGTTAAATGCAAATAGCCACAGAAGATGTTTGTCAACACAGGCTTCCAAATGCAAGGAAATACTATAGAAACTATTAATTCAGACAGTGTGTATACTGAACCTTGATTTAGTCTTTATTTGGACTTTCAGTCCAGTCATGTCTATTTGAATTTATGGGAAAAAGTACTTATTCAAATTATGTCAGGGAACTAAATATTCTTCTGTGAAATGAAAATTCCTGCAGCCCTGTGAGTGACAGTTTAAAGGAATAAAACACAGATCACATCCTCAGCTGCAGTAAAATAAAAGTTCACATCTATCTGGAAACTGAATGACAACAGAGAAGACAGTTTTAGAACTTTTTTACGTGATACTGATCACACTGAAACTCAGGTCAAGTGATCTGTGCAGCAATTTTTTTGCTCTTCTGGTTTTTAAGACTCATTTTGGAAAAAACTACCTAACGTTATAATTGACATATAAAATCAGGCCGATGGCCTTTTCCAGCACGGTAGAATGCTCTGTTAATATCGTTTTCGACAGAGATTGTGCTAATGATTCATCATTCAGAGAAAGCATAATGACTTATTATTATGATTTTTCTGCTATAAATGGGCACGGGTTTATCTATCTCTACACCCACTTGATCCCATTTGGCACATTTTCTCTCTGGTCATGTAGCAGCACAGAAGTTGTAGGTATCCACAACAAAACCCTGCAGTACGTTATTTATATGAATACACATCATATTCACACTAATAAAGAGCTTTAGAATGTCTGGCTGCACAGGAGAAATGGCAGTTTGCAAATGTCCTGTCATACAGTGCTCATAAATGAACAATATTATACAATAAAGATATTATATCTTTATCATAATAAAGAAGAACATACAGATACTGTTTCCACTAATCAGGGAGATTACAATTCTCATACTTGACAAGCACTTTAACCAAGCCCCTGCCTAATTTTAACAGTGACATGCAGAAGCTTTTCAGAGTAAATTGTAACCAAGTTGTTCTCGGTAGTTATTCATTTTAATGCAGGAACCTAATGCTACAAGGAAATATCAGCACATAAAATAAAGAATGGAAGTGGGGATGGAATAAACAGTGTTCTATTAAGTAGATGATATTTTCCTGGCTGTGTCAGAATCTAAAGAAAAATGTGTGTCACTGGTGCAAAAAAATAATTCACGTATTGGACAGGCAAGGCTTTAAAAATATGTTTGGGGGAAGAGGAGGGGAGGGCAGCAAGCACTACCACACAGAAAGTCTATGCCACGTCTGAAAACAGATACGCATGCCTACGTAGGGAGGAAATTGTGGGTTTTTTGGATCCAAGTTTCATCAGTGTTCGGGATCAGCCAGGACTGAACAAGCAGTTTTTCAAGAGGGCACATCCTGAAACTAGAAATGATGGGGGGTGGAAAAAATGAGGGTGCTCAGAGGGATAAAGAGGACAATCTTACAGGCCCGCACTCCCATTCACTGCAATAAGCTTTGGATGAGGTTCAAAATCCAAGCATATTCCTCCCTTGCTAGATTTGGCTGGTCACATCGGAAACTGTTTGGGCAAGGTACCCCACCCATAAACAGAGTGCTGCGGGAGAGTACGGTAGTGAGCAACAAATAGTTTGTCCCTTTGCCAAGATCAAGGGTTGTGTCTCCTACTTGCTCACCCTTGGAGACAATACACGAAGGCTGGAGTAAGGTAGTATCTCTGCGGCAATCTGAAGAGGAATGTCACACGAATGAGTACGGAGAGGATAAGAACTCCTTCGGTTTTGACACTGAAGTGGAAGAAATGAGTAAGTGATGGGGTACAAAAAGTCACTGAGAGATAGAGGCAGTGTTTCCATCAGCTCCTCCTTTCTCTCTGGTTATACAAATAGGAAGAGAAGTAGAAAGGAAACTCAAATGTGAGTGTGGAAACAGAGTTCCACTGAGGGAATTGCCACATCAGCTAGGTGGAAGACAAAGATACGCAAGTCCATTTGCAGGAGAAAGAGCATAAACACAGTTAAGTGGATATTAATGAACACTAAACAAGGATGGCAAGTCTGCTCTGAACTTACAAATCACATCCGCATTAATACCAAATGAGTTCATTAAGATTAACATTATTATGATGAGTATCAAAGGGATTAAAAGAGATTATGGCAAATAAGAGAGTCAGATAGGAATGAGATGTAATTACCTTCCTATCTGGTTTATCTATAGCTGCAGAGAAAGACCCAGCATTCACTTCATACTGGAGGAACCTAACTCACATTTTGATCTGAAGCGTAATTTCCAGCAGAGCTGATCTCAACAGTTTGGGCTGAACGTGGCCCAGGCATGTGCAGGAGCACAAAAGAGCTCATGGGAAGCAGAGCAGAGGAGAAGGGAAGGGTGCCCATGGCGCGCTCCCATCAAAGCACGGGACACAGGTTGCTCTTTGGGCCCCGCGGTACCAGCAACGCGGCCATCGCTGCCAGCGCCGCTCTCTCTCCCCAAAACACGGCCTCCTCCAACCCCACTACTCACCTAACCCAGCCACATGCAGCTCGTGGAAGCTGCACAAAGTTCCTAAGAGTCCGTGGTCAGGGTCAAGAGGGGAGCACATCTAATTCGCACTCAAGGCAAAGCAGTCTATTGAAGCACATAGACCTCATGTCAGGACTCCACTGGGGAGAAGGTCGTCCACTATCCCGGTTTCTCCTACTACTGTTCAAACTATACGTATAGATTAGACAGCTGCCTTGAAACAATCTCTGGCAACCCTGATGATGGCCAAAGCCTTTTCTGGTACCCTGCCTCCAAAGATTTCAGCAGGTTTTACAAGTATTTGTTAAGTCTTCCAAAACTATTTAAGGAAAATATTTTCACTGTAAAGATAGGAAAATTGAGGATTACAGGATGAAGGGAGCGCACACAGTGAACTAAAAATACATTCTTTTACCTCTTGCTTTTGTACTGCAATTCCAGAGCCAATTCTTTTGTGCATGCAGAGACCAGCTACAGAGCACCAAATTACTGCTTAAAATCACAGAGCCTATAGAGAGGATAGTCTGCCAATGCACACATTAAACGACGCAGGCGGAAATGTTCCTCGGGATCTTGGTGGGAAAATTTACTGGGACTCTTCCAGGCAGGCACTGCTTTGAGCAAACTGCCTTTCTGCAGAGGCTGACCGCACAGGGCCGGCATTCCAGCGCAAACATCGCTTCCGAGCTTTGGTTTGCTTGGCCCCTGGTTTGTTTGACAGGTTACATGTGCTTCTGAATATATCTTCTGATGCTCATTTTCAGAGTGCTGTTAACATTTCTCTTGGCTGCTTTTTTAAAAATTAGGTCCCTAAAGATATCATCCTTCAGAAAGAAAATTCTCTTGCCAAGAGGCCCAGCTTCAAATACTGTGGAGCCGATTGCCAGAGGTGTTAGCCTCTGACCTGGGAGCAGGAAGCCCAGAGGCATACCTGAACATTTGCTCCAAGGTAATTCAAGATGGGCAGCCAGCACCGGAGGAATCCCAAATGAGCAGCTACTTTAGCCTTTTTTTTTTTTTGGTCCACAGTGAATGTGCATTTCACTAGCACCTATCAAGCATGACCAAGGCTAGCTGGCTTCCCTCAGGACCGTTATACCTCATCAGTTATGTGCTTTGTTGCTTGGGTAAGCACAGAGGATTTTCATGCCCACATAAGCAAACACACATATTTATGTATGCAATCCACAATTGCACAATTCTGGAAAAAAAGCCTTCAAAACTGTTTCTCTGTGGTGCTATATTAAAGCTGATTAAGTTGCAGAAGTAACTGCACCTTCAAGATGTCCAGGACATGTTGTGCAGGGTACTTCATAGACATTTCAGTAAGAGAAATAGCAAAGACGTATTTCTGTGCAGGCAATGTACCTTTGGAGGGGCAAGGAAAGGGGACTTGCACCTTTACACCTTCTGCCTAACTTCACCAAGCGTGAGTCAACAGGGTGGGGAAGATGCAGCAACTTTACGAAAGTCCTGGGCTCAGGGTGGGGTCATCAGTGAGTCCAAACTGACTAAAGAACCAAGATGCTCCTCTGTCGCCCTCCCTGCCAGACAAGCCATTTACAGCTCGCAGGACTCAAGCTAAACCCCCATCCCTGAGGGAACACCACCTGGGTCCAGGGCGTGTTGTGCAGGGGATATTACAGGCATTTCGGTAAGAGAAATAGCAAAGATGCATTTCTGCACAGGCAAAGATGGAGCGTGACGAAGCCTGTCCTCCTCTGCCCAGCATCTTGCCAGCAAGGCTAGACAACATCCTAGGACAACACTGACGCATGTCTCCCGCACAAAGCAACCACTCAGCAAGGGCCAAAGAGGAAGAGTGAAGATAAGTCCATCCCCGTATCCAAACTGCATAGCCAAGGGGAAGAATCTAGTTGGCCTTCCTCTGATGGCTTGTGGAGCTGCACTTCCCAATGTTTCTAGGAGAAAATATGAGTCAGAGTCCCTAGGGGAAGCCGCGCAGCAGCCCAGCTCCCTGCGCAGCCCACACGTCCTCAGGGCGGCCATGGCGGCCGCACAGCACAGCAGTGCTGCGGGCGGGCCTAGGGCCGCCTGCGATGACCCTGCCTTGTGCTTGGGCAGCTCACCAGGCTGCTTGGGACCTGGGGCACCTGCGGACACCCAGGAGCGATGTGTGGAGACATGGCAGCTTGGCACGGTGGCCTTGCAGAGGGCTGACGGCGTGGACGGAGGGCAGGGCCTGGCCAGAGGCTCTGCCCAGTTCAGACTCATGTGATGAGTTTTGTGATGACTGCAGATCCCCACCACTTGGTATTCTGCTCTCTTTGGCCCCAAGACAGGGCAGAAAACACCCCCCAGTCCCTCAAGAGTGTGCTTAAGGCTATCTTTAGCTAGCCAAGGAAACCCTTGGTCTGCTACTGATGCAGAGGACACAAACATCCTGCTTTACTCTGTGATATAAATTCCCTGAAGAGGGCACTTCGGAGACACGTATTGCATGAGCAGACAGCTTTTGACACAGAAACCTGACTCAGAGCTCCTCCGTGCAGGACGGGTATCCTGAGGACACTGGCCAGCACCTGGTACCTTGCACTTGTCCCACATCCAGGCGCAAGCACTGTACAAGAGGGGACCTACTCAGTGCTGGAGTGTGCAAAAGATACCTCCTGCCCAAGCCTAGAGGCTGTTAATTATAAGGAAAAAAGGCTGAAGGATAGGATTTGGAGGGAGAAACAGGTGCTCCGCCTAGCAAAGGAGCCCCACAAGCAGGTTCTCAACGTGCACCAGCTCCCTGGAAAGCAGGACCGTGGTGGCGACGTGGTCTGCCCTGCCGCATCGGGACCTCAGCAGCCTCAGGAGCAGCAACAGAGCAGCCTGTGGAGCTAGCAATGAGCCTGGGGCGAGCTCAGGATTCGAATGCTGCTGCTAGGGATGAGCCCTGCAAATTGCCTCCTTTAATGACTGCTTTTCGCCAGCGTAACTCCAAGGGCAGGACCTTCTACTCGCTCTGCTAGCCAGAGGCTGAACTGCTCGGTCCGGGCAGTTTCACATTTGCCAGCCTCGCTCCGAGAACTTTTCTCCTCTGCCTTTCTCTTTTCGCTCTGAGCTTTTTGTGAAAGAGACACCCGCTTTCAAGCCATTTAAAAAATATCAAAAACCCCGGTGGAAAATAATTTGCAGCTGTGATAATATCACATTTTTTAAAATACCGTAATATAGTTTTACTTTTAATAATAAAAGATAAAAAAGGGGCGTCTGTGAATAATTAGAGAGTGCAGTCTGAAGCCAGTTACAGTCACTGCAATTGATAATAAACTTAAACCCCCTTGACAGCAGGTAAATGCTTTGCAACCCTGACCCCCTTCCTCTCACATTACTTAACAACCCTGCAGTTCCAGCATTACATCACCGCCCAAGCGATTGGTTCCTGCATTTTAACTCTCTCCCTGTCTCCTCCGATTAGGAGCAGTACAATGATGGAAAAAAAAAAAGAAAAAGAAAAAAGAACTTCTCTCAAGTTTGCTGCTCCTTGTTTGTGTTCTTTTTGGTTTCAAAAAACCGGGTTCTGCTCAAGCAGTTCCAGGCGAGACACAGCAGAAAACCAACTCTGCCGAAGTGGAGAAGAGAGTGGAAAGGGGGGCCAAGGGGGGCATGGGGGAAGAAGAGGAGGAGGAGGAGGAAGAGGAAGGTGGTGGGGTGGGGGAGAGAAAAAAAAAGTATATAGAAATCAGAAAAGGAAAAGAAAATTAAAAACAAACCTCATGGACATCACTGAGCCTGTATTCCCTGCTGAGGTGCAGAACATGAGAGCCCTGGAATGAGTGTATGTAGAACTTGAGCCAAAGCTTAACTAGCCCGAGTGAGTCATATCCTTCCCATTTGATACCAGGCCAAATGATGATGTAATGCCCTGGCCCGCTCCCTCTCTCGCGCGCGCTCCCCGCGCTACCTCCCTCCTCCCCTTTTTCTCCTTTTTAGCTCAGTGCTGGTGAAGTCACCATTTAAATCTGGCAGCGCTGAAGCAAAAACTTCAATGTAACCAAAACAGCCCCCGGCCAAGTTCCAGACGGACTGAGACGCGGTGGTGCAATTGCCATTGGAAACGGGTAAACAGAGAGAGAAACAGTGCCGCCTCCGAAGGGCCTGCGCAGCTGCCGGTGGCGGGACCGCGAGCGAGCGCCCGGGAAGTGGCCTGACACGATGGACGGGGCTCATCCGATGACGCGTCCCCGCGCTCGCCTGCCCCTGTGCTGGGCGCCGCGGGAAGACCCCGCCATTGGGAAGAGGGGACGTGGCGCAGGAGGGAGGCAAGCAGAGAGGGAGAGAACATTTGAGGTGGACGCAGCGTGTGTGCTCAGCTCCGGGGACATGGGATAACGCTGCTTTCACGGGTTGTGGCGCTGGAGCGTTGCTTCCCTCCCCTCGCTGCGCACGAGGGGCATCCGCACGGCTGGACGCCAGGGCTGCGTTTCCACAGCGTGGCTGCGGGGCTGCTTCTTGGCGTGCCCGCACGCTGCAGGTGCAGGGCCCTCCTTTCCGCACCGCGCAGAAAGCCCCCGAAAACCCCCAGCCGGTCGGCGCTCCGTGCTTACGAACCTGCGCGCTGCCGTGCTGCCGCTGCTCACCCTGCGTTTAAAGCAGTTCTGCTGCGCTACTTACTTCACAAATCTGATATTCAGTATTATTTAAGGACAGAGAGAGTTTTTAAGTGGAACTTGTAACAACTGTTCAAAATACAAGCAGCTTTTCAAGTGCCCAAGTATCAGCTATTGGGGGGTGAGCTGCTCTGTGTCCTCCTCCTGCACAACTTATTTTCACTGTTCCATCGCTCACAACTAGCTGTGATCAACACAACACAAAACAATTTTTCCATGAGCAGAGCAGCCTTAAACCGATGGGAAATGTGCAAAGCCCCAGTGAAATAATAATGAGTGTGTGTACCACCCCTCACCAACACAAAGTTTCGTTGCCAAACTGCAGAAAAGTGGGCACTGCTGGCACCTGAAATAACTGGAAAGCTCTTTAAAAGTGACCCCACTCATTATGGATCAAGAATTTCAGCATATCCTGCAAAGCTGGCTCACCCAATGCCTCAGAGTGAAACTCAGCTTTAAAACAGAACACACCTATCACCTAAAATTCAGAAAAAAAATGGAATATATAAATGAAAACCCAGTCAGTGTTTTCTTTCTTCATTATAACGCTGTGATTTTACAGAAAAGAAATTCTATTGCCTAGCAGCATCTCAGCATCACATTTCTTTTGGGTGATTCATTAATTGATCACAGCAGCCATTTAATGCTCCTTATGTAGCAAAGCAACAGAAATCATTATAAAGTAGCAAAGTTTCCCCATGATGCTACTAGGACTATAAATTATTTTAAAGATATATTTCCATGGTTCAATGCAGCTATCTTCAGTCATGGTTCAGTCTTCAACTTGAGTGGCTTCAGTCATGAATTCAAATATTTTGTATTTAAGGCATACATGATTTTACTGACAGAACCAGGAGGAGGAGGAGAAATAAAACAAAAGGTTTATCCTATTCTGATTTAAAGAAAAAAAAGAAGCAGTTCTCTGGCTGCTGACCTGCCGGGTGACATCCTGAATTGATATTGATGCTGCAGCCATTCAGAGTGACACCTTTATCAAGCAAGGCAGCTCTGAATTAGAGGTGATCGGCCATAATTATTACTGGCGCCACTGAAGCCTGTGGCTTGACAGCATCAGATGTGGCTGTTATAAAGTTTGGTCCATTGTGTCAATGGCCCATATAACTCATTTATGTCTGAATTACCAGCTATTGATTTTTTGTCTTCTGTAATGTAATAAAATAAAAGTTAGATCATTCCTAAAGCTTTCTTTTAATTCCAGGCCTTGCTGATAGTTCTATTTTAAGCTCAACGCTCTTCTCCCTCTCCATTTAAAAAATGTGACTTACTACCCTTTTTCTGTGCATGTCTAAGAGGTCATCTTCATTCCCCTCTTCTTTTTATTCTGTCCTTGCATTTGCAAGGCTGGATTACATCGCTTCTGTTACATCTTTGTCTGCTACCTGATTACACTACCAGCATGGCTAAATTTTGGGACCAATCCCCGGCTCAGAGCAGCCTTAAACCGATGGGAAATGTGGCCATAAATTGGATGGCCAGGACCACCTCCAGGAGGAAGGAACCTGCCACCAAAGGAAGTCTGGGGCATGGAAGTTAGCACGGTTGTTTGGCCATACTCCTTCAGCCCTTGCGAGTGAATGAGAAAGAGCCACACTGGCACCAACCTGCTGCATCCAGAGCTGAGAGCAGGCAAAAAGGTGGCACGGGAGCTGCGTGCTCGTTCACCATCCTCCTGAGGCCTCAGGGGCTTGCCTGGCAAACGCGCTCCTTCCTGGCACTAGGAAATGCAGACATTAGCAACAAAATAAAACGCTGTTTACCAGAACCGAGGGCAGACCTGCTCGCCATTCCGCAAGCATCTCAGTCAAAATATTACAGAAGTGGCTGTATTTGCATGGCAAAGCGCCCGTTCAATTATTATTACGTACACAGGCAGAAAAACTAAAGTGCCTTGAAAACAGCCTTTGTCCCCAAGAATGCGTTTTCAGGAATCAGAGCGTTTTCTGAAAAGACCAAGAAAGAGGAAGGCAGCCCGAGCTGTCGATCATTTTTAAATGATGCGTTCACGCTGCAGTCCCATTTCAAGAAGCAAACACTTTAAAACAGAGCTTCTGCTCCAAAGGAGTTAAAACAAAAAAAAACACCCTTGCCTGTGCTTGCTAGTGGGAATACAAAAGGTTCTTTCCAGGCAGGTATTTCAGAGGCCTATTGATTTTGTCTTCCCCCTAGCAGGAAACACTGTTTTCCCATTTTCCTTCCTGTGACAGACCAGTTCACAATAAAGAATGTCCTGTACCCGGAGGAAACTCCACTTGCGTGCAAGAGCTCCCCCTTTATCTGTTTACTCCTCTGTCTTCTCTCTCCCCCCTGCCTGGCTCCAAACCCCCCACCCTTAAATTTCCATGCTCAGCCGCGCTCAAGAATAGGGCTGTTGTGAGGAGAGTTGTGGGATGCTTGAATCCTAATGGGAGACTTGTTCAAAGCAGCGCCCTGGCCGGCGCGGCTCTGACTCCGGCTTAGCTGTGGAGCTCAGGAATGCTCCCACCACCCTCCGCGCCGTGCGCCGCATCCTTGGGGAGAGGGTGGTGGGGCAGCCACAGATGTTCCGGGCAACCAAAGTGCAGCGAGAAAAACCCCCGCTTGCGTGGAAAGTTTCCAGGCAGAACGACCAGGAAGCTCTGAATTGCAGGAGCCCCAGTCTCAGGGTGCTCCGGGACTTTCTCAAACACGTTTTGCCACAAGGAATGGGGTGTGCTACGGTGAAGGCTGCAGACAGCCTGATCATCAGCTCTGCGTGTGTTTGAGGCGAGTGTCTCACACACAGCTGCTGGGCTCGATCCTGTGCCTGTTCAGATCAGTGCCCCGAGACATGGCATAAGAACCAGTCTGAGGATGAAAGGAGTACAGCCTGATTATTTTTTCTCCATTACTTGAGTCTTTAAGAGTCTTGATTAAGAAAATGTTCTGCAATAATGGTCCTGCACTCAGGAAAGACTCATTTTCATTCAGACATTATTTTTCATTTTTAACCCAAGAGCCGTACAGTCCCTGTGGAATTAAAGAGGCCAGATAATTTCAGGGTTAAATAAGCTTTAATGACTATCACATGTATGGAACCTTAAACCTGGTATTAAAAATTATTTTTTTTAAGTGGCATCTCTTCCTTTTTTAATTTAAAATTACCATCCAGGTGGTTTCCTAAGGATTTCTTTGTAAATTGCTTCCAGTGAACCTTTTCAGTTACAGACCACTGCGAACGCATGTGTTCAGCTCAACTTGGGTGTCCCGTGTTCTCGCAGTGGACAGCGGGACTGTCTGCACAAGCGCCTACAAGGGAGAGCGAGGCCTGAGCCTGTCATTAGCAAGGACATAAACACGTACAGATCCACCACTTCCAGGAGATACCAAACGAACTAGGGTTAAGAGTGGATTTTTCAAATATGCTGTTGGGATAACAGGATGTATGCTCCTTAGTCACTTGGGCATTTCCAAAAATGCCCTTCCTTTTTAAGGAGACCCACAGCGCTGATACTGCAGGAGCAGCAGAGCAGGCTTTCTGACAGCGTTCTAAGCTGTGCAGTAGAGTAGCTAGAAATCCTGTTTGTAAGAGCTGTCCCAGATTTCTTGTGCATCAGCACTGTGAGAAACTAAACCAAGTCTACGTGACTCCTCTAGCAAAGATCCATTGCTTGTGTGCTGCTGAGTTGGAAACACATTATTGAAAATAGTAAAGGAAGAGT
Organism: Tinamus guttatus; assembly: GCF_059628265.1. Classification (NCBI taxonomy): domain Eukaryota; kingdom Metazoa; phylum Chordata; class Aves; order Tinamiformes; family Tinamidae; genus Tinamus; species Tinamus guttatus. The sequence goes on from NW_028288649.1 coordinate 12,037,288, forward strand.
AACGTGAAATGCTCGGGCCCAGCAGCCCTTGAAACAGGAGCTCTGTGACAGTCCACGCAGATGTGCAAAGGCCACGGTGGCAGTGAGACTTCCCCTCCACATTTTGCCACGAATCTTTACCCAAACCCTCAAGAACAATCTCAAGCAGCCCTTCTCCGGTGACACTTCTAAGTGGGTTAGCGGCACACGAGCTCACTTTTTTTGTGTGCTGGTGACACTCAACCTCTAGGAAAGGGAATGAAACATTGTCTACTTAATATACATGCGCCAAATAGCCTTGGGCCAGCTGTGAGCGGCTGACCTGGAAGTGAAGAGCACTGTATCCAATTACATATCACTGAGTCATCCCGCCCGAGTAACCAGCTATTTTTATTGCAGTTGTAAACCACAAATACCTAAAACAACTAATGCAGGAATTTATGCAAAATAATAAATAATGCTTTACATTTCTATAGAACCTTTCACCCCGCAAGGGCCCAAAGCATCTCACAGACGAGCCATAAAACGTAATGCAATGCAATCACCCTTGACATGGGAGATGGCAGCCTGCCAGCAACCTGCACCGGAGCGCAAGGCGGGGAGATGTTGACTAAGGACAAAAGTAAACAGCTGCAATTGTTTTAAAAATGCCATGTAATATTAAAGGTCTATGCATAGTAAACAGGAGATTCCGCTCTTCCCAGAGGAATTCTGCCCCCTCCAATGTGCTTTTAGTATGTGCCTTGTGGAAAGTGGGAACCACTCTTACTTTTATTCTTGCTTGAAGAAGCTTTGGCAGCCACTCCTGTATCCTAAATATTTTGACCCCTACATCTTGGATACCATAATCTTTAGTCTGAAACTCTGTGGGCTTTATCTTAGACCCACTTTAAAACTTGAATCACTTATATCTCAGTTCTTGTAGGAGGAAATCGGATCTGGTTTTGGTGTTCCTCCCCCATCATGCTTCTAAAATGCACGTGAAAAGTAACCTGAAATAGGGAAAACTGGATTAAAAGAACAGCTTTTTACATGCTGAAAAGAAATTTACACTGTGGAGCAGAGTATTTTGAACACTGAATTTAGATCAGCTTTAAAATTAATTTTTGTCTTCTTTGGAGTTGTCTTCTTCATTCATTTTCTTTAACTCTCATCTTCATTTTTCAGCATGGTAAAAATAACTAATATTACAATAAAGCTTTAAAAAAACTAGCCAAAGCCCTGGGACTGAAATCCAGTTGAAAAATGGGAATTCTGAGATTCAGATCTCCTCATTATGGCAGCACAGATTTAGTGCTATCTGATAAAAACCATACACCTTACTCGATTTTAAATATATTCCTTCTTTATTTATAGTAATTCAGCCAATAGTTCAATATTTCCTCCATTTAAAAAAAAAAAAGTGATGTTTGCTGGATTCTGGTTGGGCAAATAGACTTAAGTTTTTGCACTCCATGAATAACAGGTAGCCGTGTAATTCCGCTGCTCCAGCCTAACCTCAGGCACTCGGTTTACACCACTCGGGTCACGATGAGGCTGCTTAGAACTCATTCCCCAAGTGGTAACATTTGTAACTTGACTCCATCCAAAGCTCTGAATTTAATTTACATCCAGCATCTTGACACCTAAACTACAGACTCTTTTACACAGGTTAGAGCTTTTTAAGAAACAAAGCCTGCAACAAGCAGGCAGAGACGCCGCCATGACCAAGAGCCAGCCAGCAATGCCCTAATTTGCAGTGACTGGCATTAAAATCAGTGCTTTCCAATATAACAACTCAGCTGTAAGAATTAAAATTTTATTGCTGATGACATAGAGCTATTAGATGATTAGGCGTTTTGTTTTAAAAGGGGGGAAAAAAGCTATTTTGTTTTTTTTGTCCTTTTTTTTTTTTTTTTTTTTTTTAGTAATGGGAGTTAAGCAGGAAATCCTAGTTCAGTTTCCTTCATAGTAAAATGTCCAGGCACAGGCTCACAGCATTATCTGAGAGAGCCTTTCTGAAACTAAAGTGAGTTCCATGTGCACTCACTCATTTATGTTTTTATAATTTATGTAGTAAATCTAGTCCTCTGGTGCTTTTTTTTTTTTTTTTTTTTTTCCAGAAAGAATGACTATCTATTATCTACACACATTAAAACCAAACAGATCTCTGCACACACTCATACAAATCTTTCAGGAGCTAAAAGGACCACGTCTGCATTTTCCTGCCATCACAGTTAAGTACAGCTCTGCCCTGATGATAAATGGGACTATTTCTAACTTCACTTCCACATTCTGCAGTGCAAGGTGCTGCTTCACTTTAAACACTAGACTTGGTGAATCAAAATGTGCAGCTTTTGTAGTCCTGCACCAGAACACGCAATAAAATCTAGCTACAAATCTCACTTGTGTACCAGAATCCACAGTGGACGAGTGCCTAGTCCCCCCCAAACTGTGTCACCAAGATTTATGTATGGGAATATTCGATACTCGCCTAAGGGCCTGTGTTCCCCACAACTGCTGCTGCTGCTGTGCGAAATCCAAGGGTTGTGCCTGAGCCCCAAGTGTGCCAACAGCCCACGTCAACAAGACGCTTCTGTGGAGTCTGCACTGGAAAAATACGCACTGGCTCAATGACATTCCTGGTGACTTTTCACATAAGGGTAGAAGATTAATCTTTTGTTGAAGAATGAACCACAGTCAGTTCAATTTTAAAAACCCCAACAAACTCTATTTTGTTCAATGAGAAAAAAAAAGAAAGATTTATTATGGAAACAGGATAAACAAATTAAAACAATGATGACTCATCTGACAGCCTGCAGAGTTCATTTAAAACACAAGATTCCCTTTGACATGAATGGACACTTCTTTGCATATGACTGAATAAGTTTTACAACAGAAGAACCACCTAGAATAGTTTCCTACCTTCACTGGGACATCTCCCTTATGGTTTTAATCTTCCAAACCCATTACTGTTTCTCTCCTTCTGTCTCCCCAAAACTTTTCCCTTATTTACTCCTTCCACTTCACCTGGATTTCAATTCTACAGGTTTAATTTTTTTTCTACTCTTCTTTGTCCCTCATGTTCATACTTTTGAGTGTTAATTATTTGGTATGCCAATCTGAACTGAGCTTGAAACCACTTCGGGGCTTATATATTCTTGTAATTGCTTCATAACTGGAATATATGGCTCATCACCCTGTATGCCAATAGTTGCAACATCATTTTCTCTGGTCTTTACCATGGCAATTTTTTTTTCTTTCATATCCGTCCAGATTGCTGCTGCAAAGACGTTTTTCCCACCCCGTTGCTTTGAATGTGCCAACTCCATGCATCCCTTATTAGTTCTCTCTTGCCCAGTGAAAAGTTGCTTTTTTTTTCATTCCCAAAACCCTTGGTAACCAACCTACCCTCCACTTCCCTGCCGCGTTGTCATCAGCAACAAAATCACCTCCAGACTAGTGTCCCAGTGAGCCTGAGGCTCTCTGGTACCTCCGGGCAACCCTCTTGGCGACGCGTGGGTGTTCAGATCGCTCGCGCTGTGGGAGCGAGCGGCAGCCCCGGAGATGTGTCACCTTTCCATGACCACAGGCACTCTCCGTGAGCCTTCCTCCAGCATAGCTGTTACTGCACCATGAGCTCCCAGCTTCCTTTTCTAGAAACTTTTATTAGTCCCCCCAGGCATGGCCTTGCATTTTTTTAATATTGAATTTCATTCCTTTGCCGTTACTTCAGTACTCAACGCTCATCCAGTCTTTTTTTCTGTATGATATCCAGGTCCTCTCCTTTGCTGACAACGTCTCCAAGCCCTGCGTCACAGCAGTGCTTGTTCTGCTTGGGTTGCAGGCATTAATGAAAACCCTAAGCAAAACCAGGACTGTATGGAGCTTTGCCTACCTCCACAGGCAGCCTCCCTCGGGCCAACACCTTCCTTTTCCACACCATCCTGGCTCTTCCCACTCCAACAGACACCCTTTTTTAACCATGATGAATGAAAACCACCTGCTCTGCTCCCAGAAGAGAGCCCCATGCATCAGCTGTAGTTCCCCGAGCAGTCACAATGCAGCACAAAGTCAATGCACATCTTAGTTAAACGTACCAGCTTCGCCCAAAATTTCTGTCAGTTGGCAGTGAGATAAGCACTTTCTGAATGTTTTTGAGAAATATCTTACTTACAGTGTGATATTAACATTATAGAATTATTTAAGTCATATTTTAGATATCTGCTGTCTATCACCCCTTTAACAGAGGAACAGTGGAATTCTGTATGTGTCCCGAAGAACTGAGAAGGCCTCTGTGGTCCTGCATGCCATCCCACTCTAATTACACCCGTTATTAGGAAGTAGCATTATGTGGAGCCTCTGGTGGCCCTAAAAGAGATTTCAGGAATGCCACAGCAAAAATGGATGGGTTTGTTTACTTGATTGATGCCGCAATCTATGATTACAAGTCTGTCTACTGTTGCTTTCACAGGAAATTATTTCAATAACTTCAATCTGGGTGTTGCTTAACATCCAGCACCAACTCCACTCTAAACTCACACACATGATTTATCTGGTGGCCAGCACGCGTGGGAGGAAAGATTGGGGAGTCTGACAAAACTCTTCACTCCCTGTAACTTTTAGGCCATCACATGCTGAAATCTAGACTGTTACACTCAAAAAGCCTGTTCGTAAATCCTCAGCCAATGCAAACTATTAATATTGAGCTAAGTGAGTGCAAAATGAAAGTGATTAGACACATCCTTTTTTATTTTTTTTTTCTGGAGTTTATACGCACATGTTTTACTAGCTCTAAATGTTAAACCATCCGATTACATCATACCAACACAGTAAAAATGACTCCAAGGTAACCTAGGAAACTGTTTTTGCTAAATAACAACTGAGTCCATTTAATCTGAATTCACCCAAGATGCGAGTCCAGTTTAATCTCACCCCGCAGACATCTCATGCCGTAATCCCCCGGTGGCTGCCGAGCCGGGCCGGACGCGCCTGCTGTCAGCCGCGGGGCGCAGGCCTCGCGGGCCCTCGGCAAGGCCATCGCCGATGAGGGGCCTCGTCCCCCGTTCCCTCTTCTTGGCGGCCTGCCAGCAGCCCCAAATCTGGCAAGCTTCAGAGGACAATCTACAGCCCAGTTCCTTGATAATCATTATTATTACTATTTAGTGGTTTGCTTAATACTTTCTAACTTTTTTTGTCTTAGTTTTGCTTTGGTGTTCAGCATCAGCTATTTGCTATCTCTGGCCTGTTCAGATATAACAAAAGGCCAGTGGCAGCCATCATAGTTGTCATCCAACTGACACTGTATTCCCAGGACTGGCTGTAGGATTTATTTCCCTCTATATTTTGGAAGCTGATTCATGAAATCACTATTCAGTTTCATCTGATTCCTTATCTGGTCAGCACTGTACTCAATCAAAAAAACAAAGATACTAAATATTTGCAATAACTGTTAAAAAGAAACAGATGCTGCAGGTGCCCAAAAGAACCATTAGGATTTAATCAAACAGGAATCAATCAGGTCAACGTGAAACAGGAGCAGAATATAGAATCACAGAATCATTATGGTCGGAAAAAACCTTTAAGATCATCAAGTCCAACCATAAACCCATCACTGACATGCCTACTAAACCATGCCTACAAAACCAGACTAAATCATCGTCTAGGATGTGACTGTTATTCTTTCACCGGCCTAGCTGCTAGGCTTAGGGTACATATATGTAAGTGTATATATCTCAGAAACACGCACCTAAATACTAAGCATTAGCGTACAGGAAAATGACAATGCATACTCTAAATGTCACTACATAAATAAAAAAAAAAAACTTAAAATATTATGGATGGATGAATGACATTACAACTTATGTTTACTGTTGCATCTTCATTTTCATTTCACCCCCTTTTTAGCCACTTTTAAAACCTTCCAAAATGTTCCCTTTTTAGGCAGGAATGGTGCAAGCCTGCTCTCTGCCAGATAATGAATATTTTAAAAAATATTTCCTTAAACCATTTTTTCTGTCTTTTACAAGGACAGTCAAAACTGCAAAGTGTTCAACAGTCAGAAATCTTGGGAACTGAAAGTTGAACTCTGCAACAAAAACAGTCCACTATAAAAATACTTTAGAGGGTATTGATAAGAAATGCATTTCATTTGGTGAAGCTTTTCAAAGTTTTGTTCCATTTAGACCCATTATGCTTTCCACAACTTTTCTTGCTAAGGTTATAAATCATGCACCTAAGCAAAACAAGACTCTATATTCATTTCAGCTAACCTGGCTCCCATAAAAAATTTACAGGGACAAAGGAAAAGGTCTGTAAAGTGCAGAGTGACGGTGAATGCAGAAAGGCGCACGGAGCGGGACAGTGTGACGTACCAGCTGGAGCGCAGCTCAGCTAATTCACAAGAAATGTTTTCGTATAATAGCTTTCTGTTCTGTCTTCTTCACACATATATTTGATCTAATCTGTTGGCTCTCCTAGCCTACAATCCCAATTTTATTCTTCCTGTTCTCACTCACTCAGCCCACTCCAGGCTACATCTGTGACCTCCATGGTCCTTCTGTTCCCTTCCACCCCATCTCTTTCCTTCCAATAAAAATACCAGCCCCTTGAAGTCTCATTCTTCTTTTTCCTCACGAAAAGGTCCCAGCTGAGTTCACAAAGCCACCACTCCTCTTTCTTCAAATCCCACCCAACTCACATCCTTCATATTGCTGGTCTCCATGGAGCTAATAAGCAGCAAAACCAGCACAAGCGACCATCTGAGTTATCTTCTCTTCCTAAACATATTTCCATATGCTTCCTTTCCCCCATACGAATCTACTCTTGCTCAATAGTGTTGCAAATGAAATTATCTTGCTGGGAAATAACCAGGCCCAAAATATCTTTATGTTTACAAATTTCTTTAAGAAACATGGTTTTAGCATGTGCCAAGTAAGATGGCAGTGGGTGGAAAATGGATAGGAGTGTCAAAAGGGATATACATAAAATTAAAAAAAAAACCCTTTTAAATCAAAATAGCCATAATGCATGAGAAACATAAGAAATCATATCTTTTACAGTCTAAACTGTTACTACAAATGTTTTTCAAACATTTACCACAAGGTGCCAGCAGTTCTTTAATGCTTTTTTTTTATTATTTTCAATTCCTGCTGTATACATTCAAAGCACTGGTGTGATGAGGCAAAGACTTGAGACAGCAAAACGTAGGTGGTATTAGTGCCAGGATTGGAGACAATTCATAAAGAACAGGATGCCAGTGACATCTCAGTACCTCAAAAAAAAAAAGGGGGGGAGGCTGGGTCTATGGATCTAGCTATTTGTATAGTTTTATAGAGCAAGACAAACTGTGGTGGTTTGGGGTTTTACTATTTTCGTTTTTTTACTGAAACCCAGACTTCTCTGCTAGTCCATCTTATAGTGAGGATACTCTGCTACCACTCTCCATTTTCCCTACAAAAATTGGAGGGAGGGGGTAAATCCCTTTACATAGTGTAGCTGCAACTATCCTCTTCGGCGGAGAGCCCCATGTCAGGGGACTGGCGCAGCTCTGCTGTAAGGAAGGCAGCAGCTCCCAAGGGTCTGGCCTGGAACAAGCCAACGAGGTACATATGCAAAGCAAACTTCCATTTGTAAATCCACTCATAATATCTGTTAGAGCTTATTGCAGGCAAATGGAATTGCATTTTCATCAATATTAGCTGAATAGTGCTGATCCTAGGACTCACTACTGGTAGATTTAAACAACCATGTTGGTGAAGATTTACTGGCATTTATGTATGAAAAACAGACTCTCAACAGTGAAATCAGAATAATTCAGTCCTAAAACATCAGAACTTAAAAGAGGCTGCTTTCCCAGTTCCCCTTCTGTTTTATTACATTTTCTAATCATATAGCTATAACATGAAAGGTTATTATAAAAATGACCTGAAACTATCCATACATGTTACATGCACTCCATTAAGCCTTAATATTTTATACATATGCAGCTCTTTCGACTCAGCAAGGGTCACAAAGCAATTTACAAACAATATATGCAGGACTAACTTGAGATGTTTAATGCAATATGGTCTCCCTTCACAGAGACACATGACTAAACATCCCCAATGAGTAATGTGGCTACCAGCCATGACAGCCTCAGGCTGTGATCTGGTCTGCTCTCACAGGCGAAGCAGGGTTGGTCCTGGCCAAATGCGTTTGGGAGCCCTCCAAGGAAATCCCAGGGTGCTTCAGGAAGCGGTGCCGGTGATTCAGGAGGTGGCACGCTTCCCCGGAGCCGGCCCCGAACCAAGGACTGCATGGGAGAAGCTGCTCGGGGCAGCGCCATCAACCAAGGGGGCTTCAGGCAGGAGCCCCTGGCGCACAGCGCTCGTTTGTCACCCTGCCACGACTGATTAGCAATGCTATGGATTTTGCAATTCAACAATAAAGAAATAAAAAGCAAACCGTTGATGCTGAGCAGCTCTCCCTTTGCAAACTAAAGCTCCTTCAGTTGGGGCTTTAAAGGAATTTATTTCTAGTTTTTCAGTTGCAAATGTCTTGTTTCAAATGGGAACCATGCGTAACTGCTGCTGGGCTGCTCCTTGGTCCTCACCAATACCAAGGGAAATTTTCTCATGATTTTTTTCCTCTTCTCTCCACATTTTTAAATATGAAGTGTGCTTACAGAGTTCTTTAGGTGTGTGAATGCCTTCTTTTGCCTTAACATCAGTAGGCCTCACCTGAAGTATCACATCTGATTTTTGGTACTGTGCTCCTGAATAATGATGGGCCAGTCAAACAGCAGCCCTTGGACAGTCAGAGAAGCACTTAAAGGTCTGGAAAAGATCGAGGATGGAGGACTGAGCAGGTTGCTTAGTTTATAGAAGACAAGGCAGAAAGAAGTATAAAGCTTACAAATATGCAAGACAAAGAGTAGAAAATACTGAGGATGTAGGAAATATTATATTTCTTCTCATCTCTCTTGAACAGGAAAAAAAAAAAAAGAAAGGAACTTAAATTTGCATCATGGAAGATTCAAACTGGACTTTAAGGAAAAATCTTGCTTAAAAATTAGTGCAGTCAACCTCTGAAATAGAGCAGCTAGTATGTGTGCTTTGCATGACTGGAAAGTATCAAAAACACGTTTGAGATATTTCTGTCAGAAATGATGTAGATACTACTTAATCCTGCTTTGGGCAGAGGGTTGGATAAATACTTGAAGTCCTCCCTAGCCATGTAGCTCAATGATTCTGTAATTTTAAAGATTTTTTTAAATGATTTATTGTTTTGGCATTATAGATTTCTTCCTATATGATAGGAAAATAATAACAATACACACACACAAAAAGCCTAAAACACACAGTACCTGATATCTTTTTAAAAAATATGATTTTATGGGAATATCAGCTAGAATTAGTTTTTTTTTTTTTTTTTTTTTTTTAAGGATTTTATGCAAAATGAATTTTGTGGTCTTGCCCACTGATTTTTGCCATGGCCGTCAACAGGAGAGGAAAAAAGGGAGGGGAGTGGGAGGAAAAGAGGGGAGAGAAAGTGGAAGGAACAAAAAAAGGATGCCATGCCCTGACTCATAGACATGACCTCAACAGACATTCCAACTTTCTCAAGAGGCTTCCCCATCAATTACACCTGCTTAGCTGCTAACTTCTAGGCAGTTTGTGCTCCCCATGAAGCAAAAATTACAGTGCAGGTATTAGAGGATACGCCTTTCAGTTCATGGGGCTATCCGTGGTTGTCTGATTGCTCCCTATGCTCAGAGGAGAAAGACCTAACTTGTGGCAGTAAACACATAGGATCAAGATATCCCCGTTCCTTTCAAAAATTCCTTTTCTACTTCAGGAGAACAACGCAGCCCCTCATTTTTTGCTCGGTGACCTGTGCCAAACCAAAAAACTTTGTAGATGAAATATCTTAGAAACTTTAAAATGTATCTTTTCTGTGATTTAGGAGAACAGTTCAAGACGTAGATAAGATAGCACAAATCTTCTAATTGCCCTTGACAGTTTGCAGTCAAACAATCAGATTTGTTAGAGAAATATCACTGGAGAAGAAATAGTTTATTCTTCGAGGGATGGCTCTTGGCTGAGATTTACAGTTCAGGCAGATTACAAGCTTTACTTTCTTCTCAAAAAGAAACCAAGAATGAAGCCCTTCTAACCCAACTATTCAAACAATTCAAGAGCCTAAAGAAAGAAACGTCTCTCCTCTTCTCGGCTAGACAGATTTGATACCTTAATGACTGTAGCATGCTAACAGCTGTGGGAAAACTGACATTAAAAAAATAACCAGCCCAGAAACATGGCCTGTGTACAAGATCTTTGAGCTCTTACGTTTTATTGGCAATTTGGATTCATTACTGTTTTAAGGAGGAAGGGAGGGAGGTAGATGTTCCTGCGAGCTGTTTCTCTAAATGTATTAAGCAGAGATTTCCAAGCACGATTTAATGTAACACAACCCGAACCTCAAAACTGGATAATGGGTGAGATGTCACCATTTATCCCTTCATTGAAATTCCTTCCCCAGCACAACAGGTCACAGCAGGTATTTGAGGGATCTTCCTTATGAAAATGAGATAACCTCCTTTCATCCCCAAGCGTTCTCTGATCTTGCTCTTTCTTCCCCCCCACTTTCAGCCTCGTGCGAGGCTGCAGCTCACAGTTACCACACTGTCACCTTTCTTTTGAATTACGGTGCTCGGAAAGAGCGCTGTAGTATTTAATAGCCTGAGATCACAGGCTCTCCTGACACGATGCTTAGGCAGGTTCTGCCTCTCTTTCAGTGTGCTCATTATTTGTACATGGGCTATGACATCTGAGGAGAATATGTTATCATAGAAGTTCTCTTTTCTCCTGGTGTTTGCTCCTCCATCGTGTTTATCTCTCTTACCTGACAGGTTCTCAACTGGGCTGTCAATTTTGTCAGAAAAGAAGAATTAACACAGATTTGGGAGGTCCTATTCACTAATCTTACAGGAATCCTAAGGCATCCTTTAGGACTTAAAACAAACACTGAAAACTGATTATCCCATGAGAAATCCCTCAAATTCTGCATTCAGGCTTCTCCAGTCTCAAGCATTCAGACCTCAGCCTGGAGAAACGAATGCACATGGTGAACACTCAGATATATTACATGCGGAGACACAGATAAAATGTTTTCTAGTGGAAAGTTTTTGGGGACTAGTTCTGCTTCATTACAGCCATAATGAAGCTGTCCTTTTGAAAGGAATATAAATAAGGTGGCCAACACAAGCTGAAGCACAAAATCTACCTCTTTTGCCCATATAAACTCTAAGATCCCAATCTGCTTACATTCAAAAGGGTTTGTCATTTTGTTTTAATATCCAGCTTCCTTTCCGAGGTCCCTCCCTCACTAGGACAGAGCTGAACCACACAGTGAGATATTATTATTGGAATATGCTATGAGTTCATGCTTTCCCAAGCAGGAAGGCCAGCAATTTACTCTTTTAAGTAAGCCATACAGCTGTCTAATGCAGAAAAACCCTCCCCTTTTAATAGAGATTTACATCCTTACCATGGGCGTAATATCCTGCTGTGCTGGTCAGGGAAGACTTTACAGACACAGTTGTGATCTGGCAATGCTAAGGATGCCCTAAGAGGGAGGGCACTGACTTTTTGTGTATGTGCTCCCACTCTCTCCGTTGAATGTATCTTCCTAAATCAGAAATGTTTGCTCTTCTGACTTCAAGAACTGTCCCAAATTAGGCAAAGGAGATAAGATCTAACATATGGACTGTTACTTTAAATCTCCCACCTTGGCTTACAATTAGCAGGAAAGAGTGCTTCCCAGCAGCCTCCCCCCAACCCTCCATCACACACCTGACCAGCTTCTGCTTCATGATGGTACAGAGCAAAAACACAGATGATTTTAATCTGGCATCAACCTCGCAGCCCCTCGGAGGAAGGTTATCACCAGCCCAGTTGACTGGCATTACAAATTGTGTTTCTCCTCCTTGGAAACGGAGGACATTTCTGCCTCATTAATAGCTAGAGAGACCTTAAGTATCATGCTCAAATTGCCCTAATCTCCCTGTGCTCTCACCTTTTAAAATTACTGTTAGTGGTTGGCCCCTGGCAACACAACAGTATTTTAACTCCAACTTCCATGCAATAAATAGCTCAAATTTCCTTTAAAGGAGCACATACACACAACAGTCGATGGGCGCACAGAAGTTTTATGCATCTAGCAGTTTTTACATATTCCACTGTTATTCATTTAAGGCCGACCAAGTGGTCCTCAGGGGATGGCATGCACAAGCACAACATTATAAGTGTTAATAGGAAACGGATCTGAACAAAGAACCGCATTTCCCCATTATATTGTGTTTCTGCTTTAGTACATCATGTTAGCTTCCTTCGCAGCTGGCTGCTTTGCTTGTTGTGTCAGGAGCAACTATCATTTGCTCATAACTTTCCTTTTTTTCAGTCTATTCTGTATGTATTTCTATACATGTGGGATTCTTGCTTTATTTTTAATATAAAGGATTTATCTCCCAACATGCTTTGGAAATTTCATTACATAAAATGAGTAAAAACTCAAAGATGACAATGGAAAAATGTGCCCTGTGCTGCTGTACAAGGAACTGCCACTGCCTGCTTTCTCCATAGGCAAATGGGTTTACAAATGGAAGAAGGGCTGAAAGCTGCACAAGACTGACAAATTGATGACTACAGTTTGACAAAGGATGTCTCAAAGAAAAAGAAAGAAAAAGAAAAATGAATCTTTTTCCTGTACTTGGTTCTTTTTTAAAGAAATAGCGACCACCCCTTCCCACTGCACTCTTTGCTGAGTGAAGCTGGCAGCACCTAGCGCATGACGCGACCTCAGTTACTTTCTCCCACACACACCACGTTCACGTGCAACCCGGCAAAGGGAAGGGAAGGAAGTCCTCATGCCCAAAGATCCTGTATTTAAAAACCAGTTGTACCAGTTGTACTTTCATAGAGCTTCAGCCGACTTCTAGATTCCAGTATTTAAGACACTGCTATAGAGGGCCTTCAAAGACAGGTTTATTTCAGCCTCCAGAAAAGCTCCACCAGGGAGGAGAAGTCCCGAGCTCTTCAAAGCAACTTTCAATCTCTCAGGCCCAAGATGCATTCTCCCCCTAGGTTCCTTGCCTTTAAAGAACTATTTCCTAAAGGAGGCATAACTCCTTTCAGGATGACAGCTTGCAAAATCACTTTAGGGTACAGTTTCCCTTTTAAGGAAAGAGCGTAGCCACTCCTTTATGCCCAGAATGTGTACATCTCATCCCCCCCGGCAAGAGTTCTCATCACGAGCATTTCCCGTTCCTCAGATATGCTCCTGAGAGAAATCCCAGCCACGTCAATCAGCTGCCTGCATGCACGGACTAAGCAGAAACACTTGTGGTGCTTTCAGAAAACAGCATGGGAAAAGCTACGCAGTTATCCAAAAAGATACTGCGTGAAGGGGAAAACAAGCATTTCACGCACATACTCCACCGGACACCAGCTCTGTGTGATCTTTAAAGAACTCATGCTCTTATTAATAATAGTGTGGATGGTGCATGGCTAAAAATATTTTAATAAAGCGGGGGCGGGGGAGGTGCAATTTGAAAAACTAGCACTTCTGTCGTTTCTCAGTAAAGGCCCTTCACTGTATAAAGAATAAGCAGCCAAAAGCAAGAAGTTAGTGGAAGGAGCTGGTAGTCACTATCATTCCTCTTTTCCATTATGTAGTCAGCTGAAGGACCAGGTAAGATAACTAAGGAAGGTGATATGGGATGCAGTCTATTTCTTCATTTTCTGGCATTAAAACCTAGAATATAATGGTGATATGCTAAACCCAGGGCTACAAGTTGAGTGCATTCGGCCTGTCCTCATCTGCAAACTACACGATAATCTCACCAAAGACAGTCGGTCTGAAATTGAGCTATAAAAACAATCTTCAGAGCAAAGAATTAGATGGACTCTGACAAAACAATATAATACAGTTAACAAGTAATACATTCAGAAAATTAAGAAAACAATATAGTTAATTTATTGCATTACTGGAGGACCTCTATTATATGGTCCATCATAAAAAAAAAATAAATCACTAACTTTTTAAGAAAAAAATAAGGGTCAAATTCTGCGTTACTTAACATTCTCTTTAAGTCCCGTTGACAAAAGTCACTGATGACACATCCGGAAAGCGCATCATTGCAAAGTTTGATTTGTTAGCTTTACATCCTGGGCATTATAGAATCAACACCCTTTCTCAAAGTCCTCTGAACTTTCCTCAGACTTTCATATTCCTCAGACGCAGCATTACAAATTCTCAAAGAGATTTTCACCTTACAGGATATAACACAGACTAAATTAGGCATAAAAACTCACTCATACATTCTCAACAGGCTTCAGTACCATGTTTAAAATTCTGCCCAGAGCTTTGATAACTGTTATCAGACATTTTGCCATATAACAATGACATTTTAGGAAAGAGCTGTATGGAAGAAATGCCATCACAAAAAAAAAAATCTGTGTTAATACTCAGTATATTTTCAGGCCTGAGATTTCTTTGGCTTGCATATTTTTTAAGTCAAAAATGCCTCTTTTTACCCAGATCTCTCTGAAAGAAGTATATCATCTGCGTGACATCCAAGGCACAGACTACTCTTTTCAAAAGGCTCTCCTGTGGCAAACACAACTATATAAGCATATAACTACAGCCACACATATGTATGTATTCTAGTAATTACAAATGAGTCCTGTCTGTTCTGTATAGACTATACTTACTCTACAAGGATGTGGGTCGTCTATATCATATATCTTCTACAATATCAATGCAACTAATGGTATCCAGTTCATTCATTAGTATTAATTTACTTTAAATTAGCTAATGAGAACTCGCATGCTTTAAGCACAGCACTCTAGTGTCTAGTTTGGGCCTTCTCAGTCTACTCAGAAATTCAGTGGCTATTTTTGAATGCATGTGTACTCTGAAGAAAAGCACAGGCCTACTAGGATTTTATTTTTCCTTTATTATCTCTCCTGAAAGTTGATTTTCCCATACTCGCGGCCGCTATCTGTGCCCCTTTTACCTCCAGTTGCAAGGCAGCTGTCAGCTTCTTCCCTAGCCCCAGAAGGGAGACTTGATATGGCCTTCGAATTACCTCTTGTTTTAATCAGCCTGGAGTCTGAGAAACCCAGCCAGAGTCCTCCTGGGAGCACTCTGAGCTGCTTTGGGGGCCACTGGGCTAGACTGCATCTAGCTGTCTATCTGATACCGTCTTCTACATTTCTGTGTGAATCAGCGTAGACGTGCTCTTCTTGGGGCATGCCAGAGCCCTTCAGCACAGCTGTGAGATCTGAATGATCTTTCATAAAAAAGATACAGAGTGGGTAAAAAAAACAATAAAACAAAATAAAAAACTACATAAACGCACACGCACTCACATCCACACTGCAAAAAGCAATCAGGGACCAAAAATGGCAAGGGAGGCACATTTGAAAAGTGTTTCCAAATGAGTTATGTACAGAAATTGGCAGCCACTGTTATCTACCCTGCAAAAAGTTCTGTTGCAGACTCTGAAATCTGACTTATTCTGCTCTCCCAGTAGAGGAGATGATCAATATATCTCAGATCGGAGAAGCATGAGGTTGGACAGCTGCCTGCAGAGATGATGCCAAGCCAGAAAACTGGCATCACCTTATATTATTTCATTAGCAGTAATTACTGCCCGTGCTCAAGCTGCATATGACATGGTCTTGTCCACGTACCTTGTTTTGTGTCTATTCATCAGAGAGGTGATAGGTGCAGAGTGAATGATGTCAGCAGTAGCTGATTTAAAAGCATGACAGTCATAAGCCAGGCTATTATACCTGCTCAGTAAACGGCCCGGAAATTATAACTGGCAGTTGATCATTCTGCTCAATCAGTGTTCAGTGTGTGCAAACAAAGAGATTTGCAAACATAATAAACCAATATAAACATCCCCTGGAATATTTCACTGCAGGGTTTTATGACTGCACTGGTGGCTATGCCAGCACACATCTAACCAGCCACTTAGTGTGGCCGATTGGCTCCACTATGTTACACAGGAGACTGGCCAGCCAGAATTTTGCAAAACGAATTATTCAAGTAAAAACTTGGAGCCTCCAGTGACAACAAACCATCCCACCATCATTGCAAAATGAGACAAACGCACTGACCAAACCAGACTTCTAGGTGCTGAGAGTAGCATAGTAAGGGATATGAATGGAGGCTGTTGTAAATCTTTTCCCTATTAATCAGGCAAGCTGCATTTGAAGATCAATGTTCCAGCGATCATCCATCCTAGTCATTTATTCTGCAGGGTACGGAAAAACCCCTGAGTTGCCAAATATGTTGCTACAATGATGGAGAATCCGTAGAAAGTAGAAAGAGGTAGTGAATGTTTATCAGTACATAATACACACACCCATGAGCTTCATATGCACTGGTAGCTGAAAAACCATGTCATAGAAAGACAGCAAAGAAATGGCTTTGACATGGCAAAGCCACTCAGCTTGGTCTGTATGTGAGTATTTTAAGGTTACAAGCTACACTAAAATAAGACTTGAATTTGGGATGAGATCACTCCAAGCAATTCTGATGTTAAACACGGTCAGATCACAGTGCAGTCCACACTGCACTGGCTATAGCTCAGTAAGGATGCCTGGTTTGTCTGCAACTACCTCACTCAGGCTCTGTAAGTGACAGCAAGGCGCTCGGTACGGACTGCTTGCCAACCTCCATGCTGCAGAGCCTACTGAAATAATCGGAGCTCAGCCAGTTAGTTGAAAGTAACATGAACTGCGGAATGGATGTTCCCGGCGCGCAGATACAGTCATAGTTGGATAACAGCTGCAAATAGTGGAAAAGCAAATGCTGCAATCATCAAAATTCATATCCTAAAAAATCTAGTTAATGAACCCGGATATGATGGCCAACTAACTCCAACTAAGGCCAGCTAAGTGCTCAGTCCCATGGAAATCGCAGCACATGAGACCATGATATCATCATGTTTCATTAGGTACTGCACTGCTGCGCTAGATCCCATTTTTGGCTTAGTGGCCT
Source organism: Tinamus guttatus (assembly GCF_059628265.1). Taxonomy (NCBI): domain Eukaryota; kingdom Metazoa; phylum Chordata; class Aves; order Tinamiformes; family Tinamidae; genus Tinamus; species Tinamus guttatus. The sequence goes on from NW_028288649.1 coordinate 12,054,301, forward strand.
CTGAGGAAAACCCAACTGCTCAGTGTTAACAATTCAGCCGGTAGCAGCCGACCCTCTGAGTCCAAACTGGCTGAGTGTCAATTGACTACAAATCAAATCCCTGTATTGGTATTAGGATTTCTTTGGCAAGTCCTTGCTTTTGAAGTCCACACAACTTAGAATGGCAAGTAAGCACTCTCCTATCATTTTCCTAAGACTAAGAATTAACACTTTATTCTCAGTGCTAAGTACTGTTTCAGATTTTTCTCTTCATACAAACCCCCCCAGATAAATTAGGTTCAACATTCCTTTTAACTCCAGCTCTTAAACCGGTGACGCTGAGTGGCCTACCTGCTGCTCCCCACAGCAGTCACACAAGACTTGCTCCTGCAATGCTACGTACAGGAAAAGATGGAAGGTGAGGCATGGAGAGCAAAAAAAGGTCTGCAAATAGAGAGAACAGCCCAAATCTACCCCGGCTTCCCCCACTGCTCTGCAAAATTAGTACGCAAGAGTCACAGACGGTGTTTTTCTGCAAGGCTCCTTTGCCACCACCCTACGCTTGCCTCGACCCAAAACAGGGCAGAGTACTGGGAGAAAAGGAAGAGCTACCTTTCCTCTCAGTGTCATGCCACAGGCCAAGCACCCCGCCAGCAACCAAACATGAGCTTTTTTACCTGTGGGGGTGAAAGGCAACGGTTCAAGTAGCAGGGCCAGCTACAAGACTGCCCTAAAGTGCAAAAGGAAGAAGACTGACCGTCCGTAAAAGCCTAAAAGAATAAAGCCTAAGTAGGAACGATGCCATAATTTACCCTGAAAGGCATCTTTGTCAGAAGTATAAATCTCCTATAAAAAGTTCAGTACAGACCCCTGATTGTATTAATATCATGTGTAATTGATTGAGTCAGATCTCCACCCGTCGCATTAATAAATACAGGCTCGCTAGTTAGCCATATTAGTGCAAGCACAGGTTGAACTCAGTTAACAGACTATGTTGAGGTAACAACTAGTTGTGCATTTTCATTTATACTTCTTCTGTATGCACTTTTTTTTCTTTCTTTTCTTTAACTCAAGCCAGCAATGATTTTTTTTTGGGAATTCAATAAAACATCTCCTCAAAATATGTTCTTTCTTAAATCTGAATGCTTTTGTCTCTACAGCTTAGTTTTTGGACACTGAACAGCATTTGCTGTCTAAGTCACATAACTCCATTCTTTCTAAATAAGCATGTTTTCTTCAGGTCATAAATAATGTGAAGGGACATGGGATGGCTCAGAGCCTTAAAAATGCATGTGTCTGTGAGAGGAGCAGGAGAAGGGAGAGAAGGGCTTTTGTCTTATGATAAATTAAATTAATTGGATTCGTGGACTAAAGCATAGTAATAGAAAAGGGATGTGCAAAGATGTCAAATATATGCAGAACTCAAATCCTTACTCTTTTCTGGATTCAAATAAAACATCCCTTTGCTCTTTTAGCCATAGCTGGGAATAGTTATCAGAGCCTACACTGACTGAATGAACAGCAGAGCTGCAGGAAAAACCGGCTCCCAAGAAGTCATACGAACATTTGAGCAAAATCCTTCTGAAGTATTTCAGAATTAAAGGTTCCTGGCACCTTCCAACTAGACTTTCTAAATGAGGAGAAGAAGTGATTTCAAAAAGCTATTAAATAGGATTGTATCACAAGGGATGTGTTTGATCAAAAATACTTCACAGGGTGGGAGTTTAAAAGACAAATGGTAATGGAGCAATTAAGCCATATAAAGATGTTTTACGTAGATAAGCAGGCAGGACAGTTAAGGTTTGCTATATAAACATCGTGAACAACTAAGCAGGGTTAAATGATTGCCTGTCTTTATTTCAGAGGGCTTTGCTTTACAGCAGCTTCCCAGCTAAAGTTTGATTTTATCTTAAATAACGTGATCATTAAAAAAAGCTGGCCTTTTTCCTAAATTTTTTAAACAGATTCCAAATCCATAGATATATCATACCACTTTTTTTTTTTTGTGACGGTGTTGATTGATTTTCTAAGAACATTAATCATTTTGCTCTTTTCCTCTAGTTTAGTTGCAGCAATACTTTACAGAATCAATGCAGAAAAGACAAAATCAAAGTTCAACAGGATTTTAAGGAACAGAAGTGATATATATATATCTTCTGTTCCCAAGATTATATATATAAAATAGTCAGTAGGCTATTTATTTTCATTTGTACAAAGATATTTTTTACAGGTTGAATTAGTTTGTGGGTGGGTTTCCTACTGTTCCCTAAATTCAATAGAAGTACTCTCAGAAGCAAAATTTTAAAAAGCTATAAAATGAAATGGAAGTGCTGTAGAATTAATGCAAACTGTGTTTCTTCATTCACAGAATTTATATGCCTATATAATTTCATGAAAAACAATATGTATAGCATATTTTTCTTCTCTAATAATAAAGTAAAATAATAAACAACATAAAATTGTTAATCGTTTCTTAGTATACAGAGTGCCAATTATTTCTTTTCCTCATTTCTATTGTTAAAGCTGAAAAATATAAAGTTACAATACTTAGTGTTTTGAGAACACTGTGTGCTACACTGAATTTGATTTGATGCTTGTTTCATAGAGGCTTAATATTACCCAAACAAATACCATAATTGAAGTTAATGAATAAAACAAAACTGCATCAAATTCGCAGGCTCAGTTTCACAAACTTTAACGTCCTGGGGAGTTGTCTGTGCAAGTGAGTAAATGAAATATTTTAATTTCAAGAAATTTGTCTGGTGCACATGGAAAGAGATTAATTGGAAAATAAACTTATTTAGCTTGCACAGGACACACTACCCCTCTTTCTTAGATTTTATATATATGACATGGCAGACAAGGTTGCATTGGGTCACACTTCCCAAGCTGGTCTTAAAAGATCTTGGGGATACAGCCACAAGACAGAAAGTGGGGCCTAAGATACATAAATAGAAAGAGATACAAAAACAAAACAAACAAACAAAAAAGAATAATAATTTTAAATAAGTTACTTGGATGTGTTTGATGCATAATGTTAATGGCAGTGGGTAGAGGCTTTTAAACCTAGCAGCACAGCAACAGTCTGAGGGCTCTTCACAAGTCAGTGTGCTGCTCCACAGCAAGCACGATGTCTTACATCCACCACAGCCCTAGAAAATCAGCTTAACTGATATCCTCTGATCTCGTTCTCCATTAGGTCTTCTTCTTCATGCATGTCCTCCAGACCACCACAGTTCAGGTTCGCTGCTATCAAAAATCTATCAAAAATCCTTCTTCCAATCGCTACTGGCCAAAGCCTTGCCTCACTAAATAACAGTGCTTAGGTCTCTCTGGACTCCTAGATGAAAACCAGCCAGCGCTTCTTATTAATAGGCAGAACACGATAGCAGGGTTGATCCTTCCTCGCTTGAAACAGCCTCTAAAACCAGCCCTGCAGTCTCCATGGTCTATTTGGATGCAACAGCAGCTGGGCGATCTGAGCAATCTGTGGCAGGAAAGTCTCTTCCCACTTCCTTGCTGATAGAGGAGATGGATTGCAAAACCACTCAAAAGTAGAGTAGGGTCCTCTCAAAAGGACAACTTTGTGTTAGTTTAAGTGTTCTCATCTCGGTGCCCTCCTTCCTGACAGGGTTTTAAAGCAGAAGTGATAGTTTGCTGACAGGCAGCAGCCCGTTTCCTTACCAGTGTGGCAGCCCTCTGCCTGCTTGCTCAGCTTGCTCTGTGACTTCCACTCTATTCTCTCTGTTTTCCTGTTTTTTATGGAAACATGCAGGACATAAAACACTAGCCGTGACAGGTTATAGCTATGATTTCCTTGAGGGAACAGACAACTATTAATTTGAGGGACAGCATTGAAAGTAAGAGGCCCTGCAGGTTTAAAAAACATATCTGACCATCTCAAGGCTCAACTGCACCAGAAAAATCCCGTGGTGAAGGAGAGTGCTAGATTCACACTGCGATTTGAGAAGCGGCCTTCAGAGAGGGAACATCTGTGCAGTGGGGCCCAGTTCCGCTGCTGCTCACCTCTTTAGGACATTTCTGCTTTCAAGGGAAGAGAAAGCAGGAGGATCTGCCCTGTCCCCGCGTTAAGGTGGCGGTTGGCTCTTCAGCAGACGTCCCCAGGCCCAGGATGGCTCCTTACACGTCGCTCCGCACCCTTGTAAGGCCAGACGGAGGCTGGCCCTTAGCTGAGGATTAGTGGCTCTTAAAAATAGAAGCTGGGACATGCAAGCGGACTGCGTTATAACTGCTGAATTCCAGTGTGAAAAGAAAGTGTCAGCTGGCAGTGTTGAAGCTTGGCTGTATGGACAAGAAAGGTGTTGGAATGTCAATCCAAGCACCATCTCCCATCATGACCTGTCGATGACCACAGCTGGCAACTTTGGAGGTACTACTGTAAATGGCACGAAGCACTGTAAATGGCACTAGGAACTGCCATTTATAATGTCCTGGCCTTACAAAATGCCAAGTTGCTCTGTGGTATAAGGGATACACTTATAATCCTCCGCGACAGGATGCATTTAAATATCTTTTTGACGCAAAGATGAAAACCATTACAAAAAGCTGATACAAGTTGCACCATAACAGCAACAGTGAATAATACTCCGATAATAACTATCAATAATATTTACAGATTTACAGCAGTGAAGGATGCCTTCAGGGCAAATAGTCACCCTATTTTTTTTAGCTGATACTAACATAACACTGTTGGCTTCAGAGGAGTTCCTCCAGGCACATATCAGTGTGTTTATTATTACTTACATTATGGTGATGTCTACAGGTCACAAACCATGAAGACATGAAAGAAATATTCCCAACTCCTGACCCAAAGCAAGAGAGAACATCTGGCTCTCTGACCCTACCCTCAGGATTCAATAATCTAGAAGCCAGAGATCAAACTGGGGTCAGTACCAGGAGCTAAAAATACTTAAAAAGTAAATAATCTATTTACACAGTATGGATACTTGCTTGGCATATTCTGAAGTTTTAGAAACAAGTGCAACATGTTATTCCAGATTTTTTGTTTAAATTTAAAATATTCTGGGATAATAAAGTGCACTTTGTTTCAAAATGAAAATAAACATTCTGCAGAATAACAAAAATGCATCTGGAAGTTGGTAGCTTGGTCTGAGTTTTGCTCTTGTTAAAAATGGATGAATGGATAAATATCAAATGTACATCTACAAATAGATATCTATCTACAAATGTATCTATCTATATCTATCAAATCTCTATGTATCTATCTACAAATGTAGAAAATGAGCATGAAAATACAGTACTCCAACAAACAACAATGCAAGAGATTTCTCAAGTAATTCTCTTTTCCAACTTTAGTGGTTAAGCTATTAAAAAAGCACTTGTATTCAGATTTCTGTGTTAGAATTCGAAGCAACATTTCAAGTCTACATTATTACATATGGCAACAGACACACTTTATCTGTACCACCAGAGGGGAAGTAGTGTTGGGTTCAACAATTTGCAGCATCTTGTCCCCCACAGGCAGTTTGGTCTAATACTCTTTGGTTACTTGCGACTCATGGATAAGATTTAGCACTAATAGCACCCTTTGAATGAAAAAAAAGCATTTTTTCTTCATAATTCATGCATCTTTGTCATGCTGGAGAGGCAGTAGCACCAGGAAATACTGTAAGGATGGCAACTGACACTCTACTCTTCAGGGGTTATAGCTGCATTTCAGCTGATACTATTATATTTTCATCTATAGTCCAGGTCTTGCATGGGCTAGGGTGCTTACAGCAAGTCCAAGAAAACTCTTGACTCACGATAAGCCATGTTTTGTACAGCAACATCAAAACAGGTAACATGGAATGGTTGATCTAAACTTTGTGATCTCAGTACGCAACAATAATTGAAGGCTTTTTGGGGCAGTATATTCTCAGGTGAACCAATGCTGAAAGCTTTATAAGCTCTTTATGGCTGAACACAGCTAAATTTCTACGGTCACAAAAAGGAAAAAAGGTGACACAAACAGCTGTTAAGCACCAAAACGTATCTGCAGGAGGCAGAAGAGTTTTCCTTTTTTTTTTTTTAATCTACTAGTTCATGTTACTTTGGGCTGAAATCACATCAGTCTGCAAGGTCAGAAGCAGCAAGTAGTTTAACAGATGACCTTAAAAAGGGTTATGTATTTTAAGAAAAGGTGATCCAACAGGTGCTAATAATTCTTGCTCTTTCACTGAAAGGATTTTCCGAGGATCTCACTGTCCAGTTCAAATTGCCTCACTGGCATTTGTGGAAGGAAGGTATAATTTCATAGACTAGATACTCAGGGTTGAGGAGAACACTCTCCTGTCAACATGTCTTAAAGACAACATGTCTTAAAGCTTTCTAAGATCTGTGAGTTACTTAAGACTGGCTATAACAACTTGTAAATAACACCTCACTAAAGATACTTACAGGGACTTTGCATTAACAGAGGGTCCTTCTTAAAAATGAATCACAAAATATTTGGGGGGCATAAAAGACTGAAAGTTACTGATTGCAGTTTTACAAAACTCAATCTCCTTCTCAATATTTACCCAACAAGTTCATGAAGTTTTCTCCAAGAAGGAGTCTTCAAAGTAACCCATCATAGTGTCTCAGTCCTTTGAAAGATGATATATAAATATCATTATTATGTAACTGCTCCTTCAAATCTGGACAGTGCTCAAAAAGATATGAAGAATAATTAGCTCATCTCTGAGTCCAGCTAATCTCTTGGGAGAAATCTTAAGCAGCCCAAAGCCCTAGAGACCATCCCGGGCATTTTCAACTTGAGAGAGTTAAATTCACATCTGATTTAAGTGCCTAATTGTTCCATTAGGAGATAATTATTGTCAGGCTCCTGAACAAGGTGTTTGTTTCCATAACCGTTATACCTGGGAAACTCTCAAATCATATTAAAAGTTTCAGATTCAGAAAAGCCCTTTGTAAACCAAATAGTAAAATAGAATTTCAGCATGACCTATAAAAAATGAAATAAAAACCACAAGTCAGTAAAAGCATGATTCTGTTGTGCCAAACTGTATGTTAGTATTAGTAACAGCTTCTCACTTTCTGGAGTTTTAATTATGACTCAGGGGACTGGGAAAAAGAGAGGGTGGGAGAGAACGTAACCTTTAATAGTCTCACTGGTTGCTGTCCCTACCTTTACTGCTGTTGAACTAAAAATCTCCACAGGCTAAAATTCCTTACATTGCAAATAAAATAGTTTTTCCCTGTTTTTTATCAGCTCAGGTCCCACAAGGATCTGACAGCCGGTTTATGTCAATGAACAAGAGTTATTGTTTTCAGATATTTTTCCTCTCTGCAAAAAATAGTGAGGAACTAAAAGCAAATGTTACTAATAACAAACAGAAGGCCCAAGGTTGGGGGTTCTACTAAAACTGCATTTGGGGGTATAACATATGGTACAAATAGGTTTGTGGAAGACGCTATTCCACTGTACTTCTTTATTGAAGTCATTCATCCATGTCACTGCTGCTAGACCTACCACCATGAATCTGAAGCGATGTGCCTAGACTATCTAAACCTCCAATATCTCTTGAAGTCTAGGATGGGAAAGAGCATGGAGTTTAAAGACTATATCTGAAGGAGAAGATATTTTTCTCTGCCATGGTATGTAATTCACAGAAAGTCTGTAGAAAGGGAAAAACCACTTAGGCCTCATTTTGTGTGACACTTCCTCTAAGGTATTTGGTGCTTTCAAAACCTGACTTCAGACTTTGTCCTAGGAAAACAGAAATGCACCTAAAGCATCAGAGATGAAGTCCTCCAGGAGATCTCACAACTTAGAGATCCCTCTCCTGTTGCCTGCTGACCTTGTGAGTTACCATTTTGCCAGTCTTTTGTTTGTGGATGAACAAGGTCATTGGGCTTCCTTTGTCCCTTAGGGAAATGTGTCCACAAATCGCGATAGTGATGATCTTCAAGCAGATACTCACGTGGTGGGTGTAATATAGTTTAAAAGTAAATTGGAGGCCTTGAGGATGTGTTCAAATCTTATCAGAATTATCACCTGGTCAACACTATCACTTTGAAAGATGTCCCCAGTTTATTCCTAATTCTTCTCTCAGAGGATTAGAGTTTCAACATCTTGTGAAACCTTGAGGAGTCAGAAGAGAATAGGAGATGACACAATCTTTGGCAAGGAAAAAATCTAGAGGTAAAATTCCTATTGATTTCCAATGTATATAAGCTTTTATGTACTTTCAGCACTTTTCCATCAAAAGTTCAGAATAAATTAATGTTTTCACCATTTTTATATAACATTCAGCCTATAGATTAATGAAGCATATGGCATAAAAAGATAACAAGAAAGTGTTTGCATTTTATCTAATTTTTAACTGCTGTTTCTCCCAGATCAGCATTCAAATGATAACATGTTAAGGAACAAAAAAAAAGAGAGGGAAAGAGAGAGAGAGGACTCCAGGGAACTCTGTTCGCCAGCATTAGGAGATAAAGATGTGACAGTTAACTTCAAATATACCAGTATTATGTCACTGAAATGAAATCATTTCTTAGTTTCTGCAGTGTTAAGCATTTTGGAGGGGGGAGGATATTGCAAAATTGTTTTCACAATTGTTCAATAAATCTAAAAATATATCTTTGTTTCCTTATTTTATTTAAAGAGACAGCATTGAATGTTTCATTTCAAAGATTTTGTTTTTAATTAAGAGCAAAAAGATGTAATTTTTGTGATGAAAATGTATGTATGGAAAGGTTTCCACTGATATAATAAAGAAAAATATATATTTGCATGTTATTCTCTGAAGAGCATAAAGTTGAGGCGATAGAACTGGCTGTAGGGAAAAATCCTGAAAAGCTGCCCAGGAGCTCCAGTCAGTCCAATAGGAAAAGAACGCTAGCTTATAAATAAAATCAAGACCAGTGTCATGCTGTTAGTGAAAAAAAATACAAAAGATTAAGCAGACCGTATATGCAATGCAAAATACTCATGATTTTTGGATAAAAAACCAAGACATTTCTACTAACAAAGGTGTAGATTTCTTTCTCTGCCGTCTCAACACTATCTCCGCGAGCCAGCGGAACAGTGCTGCTTATTACCATCGATCTGAGAGCAGCATGTTTCAGTGTAAGTGGAAGTGTCAGTCAGTGTGTGGCATTGCGGATCAAAGCCCTGCCTCGGCCTATGTACCTTCTCATCTCTCCTCATCGGGCCTTCCAGTATGAGATGGAACAGAAGGAGCGAGCAGTCAGCTTCAAACAGATGTTGTAAAATGTCTGGCGGGAACGAGCTCCCCTCAGGAGCAGTCAGATTATGTGGGAGAGCATCTGTTAACTTTCATTTGAAAGTCTCCACACTGGAGAGCCGGAACACACAGAGAAGGAAAAAATAATAACAGTAATGGAAAAGATGGATAAAAGGATGAAAAGAATTGTGGCTTTTTTATTTATTGATTGATCTGCTCATATTTTCTAGCTTTGCAATATTCAGCATATAAAATTTGCATCTATTTAATTTGAAAATGAATGGGTGGTTCTAACAACTGAAAACATGCCTCGGAAGTATTCACAGGGCTCTATGTGTATCACAAAGTAAAACGGCTTTTGTCATCAAGTATAAAAATTCTGGTAAATCTTCTACTTTCATTTACCAAACAGGGTTAAAATCTTAGTTTGTCAAGAACAAGCCAATATCACTTCCTCTGTAACATATCAAGAGCTGAGAGTACTTGCTTAAAGGTTCTTCCCTGGATATGCTTCCCAACAGGTATTTAGTGTGGACCCCATTAATTAGGGTCACACACAAACTGATAACCTAATTTTAGACCACAAATCCACACTGCATTGCTAGCATTCATTCCTCTGAACCCTCTTATCACTACACAACTCCTTACTCTTCTATCTTTCTGCTTTCCTTGTTTAGAAATTTTTACATTTCTTCTGTCGACTTCTTTTGTTCCTGATTCTTGTCCAGATTTGAAGAGATGTTTCTGGTTTCCTATCAAGCACATGTGATAACTCTTTAGGACACCCGAATCAACAGCAATTGCATGATAGATAAGGAGGTAATCTATAAATCTGTTTTACTTTGCTTCATGCATTCTCATCAGTACCATTGCTCCATGCTACTCAGGCTGAGGGAGGTATGGTAAAGATACATGGATTTTTGGCCTTTTCTATTGTAGAATATTATAATTTGGTCTATACAGAAATGGAAATCCATGCATCTCAGTCAACCCAAAAGGAACTGAAGGCAGTTGAAATTTTCATGACATAATAAGAAAGAAATCCACCAGTCAAAAGGAGTGAGAATCTAGCCATTTCAGAGGAAAAGCCTCAGCTATAAACTGAAATTCATGAAATTCTTTTCCCCCTCTTGGGAGATATTCTCTTTGTACAAAGATAACTAAGAAATACTGTTCCAAACATTTCAATTTTGGGGGCCCGCAACATAACTTCGTGTAAATCAAACCCAAACTAATTGGGTAAATCAAACCCAAACTAATTTCCACCTGTGGAGGATCTTGCTCTCTTTTGCTCTTAATTTCAAAGACCTCTAATTTTAAATAATGATGTTTCCCAACCCAATAATTGTCTTCACTGAGCAGAACATGTGAAAAAGGAGTTGATTTGGCCTATGAGAATCTAATTGTTTTAAGGCAATATTAATAAATAAAAAGGCATTAGGTTTGCATTTGCTGCAAAGTAAACCAAACCTTAACAGGAATAAAATGACAAAGACATGGGGTTTTTTGGCCACCATAAACATGGTCATAGCACTTCCTTTCAATCAAGCGTTCATCCTAGCATTAGCCAGACTGTTGAGCTGCAGACATCAATGTCCTGTCATTAGTCAACTTCAGGAAATATTCACCATTTGTTACCCAATCTGCAAAGACAGGAAGTAAAGGAAATGGAAAAGCAGGGGGAGGGAGAAGGTTCTGCACTTTTAGTAGGTGATATAAAAGAGCGAGAACATTACTGCTGTGTTTGTTCAATCCAGTCATGTGGGGACTTCCAGAGGAACAAAGATGTTTATCTCATTTTGTGGAAATAAACAGAATTCTTTTATTCTGTCTGGAGAGACAACAGTTTGAAGAATAATTTTGACCTGAAGACAGCGTAAAGAAAACTCGAGAGCCAGTAAATGAAACCTTCCAAATACTCAATACCCAAGACCACAGCTAAACTTGCAGAGAGGGATACAGCTCAAAAACCTATCAAAGCAAGTGGAAAGACTCCCATTCACTTCAATAGGCTATGGATCGCAGCCACCACTGCCACCTTAAAAGCTGTCCATAGCTTGAAGATGTTAAAGAATTTTTCTAAACAAGATCCAAAGCTTTTTAGTGATGCCATAGAAATACATTACAGACAGAAAAAAAAAAAAAAAAAAGGATCACAGATAGTATCAAATGGAGCACTGCAAAATGCACAGATAGAAATAAAGCTTGAAGTTGCACACAGGTAGTAACTGAATTTTGACCACTGAAAAATACCACAGTCTAGGAATGGCCAAACCTTCTTCAAAGAATTCATGAGATGCCTCTTCTCTCTCCCCCTCTTTCATTCCCATCCTGCACAGCCTAGCACTCAAACTACTGGCAACTCTGCAATTGTGTTAACCTATTTCAAACTTCAAGGAACTTGCCTTGCTCATTTATTTCTCACATCCTTTTGAGATCATTGCCCCTGTTCAGAGTGAAATTTTCTACAGTTGCTAGCTTACCTTGACCACCCTAAATCTCAGATTTTCCTTGCAACTTAAAAATTAGTGTATTATTAAGTGCAACAAGCAAGAAAGGTGATCGCAATACAGGAGGCGACTACAATATCAAGGAAGCTTTAGTCATCTAAAAGAGGGGCTGCTTGTTGGGGGCTATCAGTTCCTATTTTTAATTGTGTGGAAGAAAGGAGGTAATGGGGGTAGACCGGATGGAAAGGCAAGGTTGACTGGCTGAGAAGGATCCCTGGAAGTGGCTGCCCACAGAGCACACATCTGAAAATCTGCTTCAAGAATTTAAACAGGTCTGATTTGCAGAGGTGTGAGCAATATCAGCAGAGCTCAAGGAAATCTGCAGGTGCTCACCTCCTCTAAATAGAGGGTCCCTAAATAGATTTGGGAACCCAGTGTGTAGGTACTCACACTTTTAAAGTGATACATCAGGAACTGGGAAAGGGATAAAATAGCTCCTCTCAAGCTACACTGTTGATTCAAATTCAGCTTGGATCAGTAACAGCTGGACAGCAGATTGATAACCTAATTTAAATGACTTCTTGCAGAGGCAATGCTATAATAGGAATTAATTAGATTCTCTTGTTGGGATACGCAAAAAGAAAAAAAAGAAATGAAAGCCTAGAGAGAGCATTATCCTAGAGAGAGCCCTTACCACTGCACAGAGGATCAGCAGCAAGCTGCAGGGATAGCCTGGGGTCAACCCTGGCTTAGCCAAAATTCCTGCCGGGTTATGTGGGGAGTACACGGTGCGTGAGGTGTAAGTGCTTCGTTCCAGCCTCACTGACTGCTTGCCAGCATGTGGCAGCCCCAGCACAGCCCTGTGTGCAAACATTCGGATAGTTAATAACAGGGCCACTAGGAGGGAATTGTTTCTGCAATATCCAAAGGGACTGCAAAAGGCCAATATGGAAGAATGCAAATCCCTGTGTGCTCTCCCTCTCATTCTTTGAAGAAAATCCATAAGCAATTTTTTTTTGTATTTAGCTCCCTTTCTTTTCTAAGGAATACCTAAGGAAAACAAATTATTTCAAAGTTTTATTTATCAAATGAATTTGTCTTTGCATTTCTGCTCAGGAGAAAAAGGCATGGGCAGATTTTGTTTCCCACTTTCCTTCCTTATTTATTTCTTTAAAAAGCAAAACAAAAAGCTTTTGCAAATTCGAACATAATCAAAAAAAATCTGAAAAAGTTATCCAAAAAGCTTGCTGAAGAAGGCCTGTGTTAAAGTCTACCAAAGACTATTGCCTACACTGCGCACTCCTCATAAAGCAATTTTGTCTTCCAAATTGATTGCTCTTTTGAAGATTCAAATGACTTGGATTGAAGGATAAGTGAGTAAGCAGGACGATGCCACCCTTGCCACATAACAAGCACATCTTCAGTCTCCATTTGAAGGCTAAGGCCTATCTGCTCATCGCTGACTGGCTAAGCTCGGCAAGAATGAGAACCCAAACTAACCATTAGCAAACACCAAGGGCTGCTTTGTAGGCACCTATTTCTTGAAGATGAAACCCATCTAGACAAGCTGTTGAACTGAAAATCACTTCATCTTTTTGGCTTATAACTGAGAGAAACACTGTTCATGAGCATTCACCAAGAGGAGCTGGAGAAAGAATTCACTGTACGGGTTATATTTTCAGACGCTCCCACTCCCTTTTTTTTTTCTTTTCATTCCTTTTGTTTTTCTTTCTTTCTTTCTTGGATTCTTTTATTTACCAATTACAACAAGTTTAGACTCTTGATACCTGAATGTCTCCCTGTGTTAAAAAAATGCTCATAGGTCAAGACTAAAGTAATAGTTTCCACAAGAAGTGATAAACTTAGCTTGGTTTACTGTTATCCTCATTCCATATTGAGAAGAACACTGTGAACATGAACCTGTGAGAATAATCATTAGATATGCTGCCAGGATATAAGAATTCCAACCTTCCTTTTTACTTTTGCAAAAACTTTAGTTGTAATTAATATAGTGCAGACTAAAACTAACATAACCTACAGGGCTGGGTGAAAAGAACAGCAAGCACAATATCCACACTGCTCTTCCAGAAGAGCAATAATATTCAGTACCTCTACGGCATTCCACTTGAACGGTATGCAAGGCTTGAATAACACAGAAATGTAGTGGTCTCAATCACCAGCTCAATATTGTTCTAACATTTGCCAGCCATTCAGGCAAAAATGGCCTCAGAAACTCTCAACTAAAACAGAATGAGTGTCACAGGGCTGTATTCAGGGTTGTTGCTTTTTTAAATAGATGTGCACATAGTTTTTCTCTCCAGTGGCTCTACAGCCCGGCATGGTAGTTGCTTTGGCTGTATGGAATCCAGCAGACAGAAACATATGGCCACACGTTAGCATCTGGACAGGCTTTAGCTCAACCTTTGAGTCCTCACTGAGGCCAGGGATTCCCTCCTGTTTGACAGTAATGGCTATAGATGCCATTTACTATAGATGCTAACATTTGCTTATTTTTTAACGTCATGTAATGTTCCTTTTTCTAAAAAATGCAAAAAAGGACAAAAATTAGAGACAAAAATGCAGAAAAATAAGGCGAATATACACAAAGTATATAGTTTACACACAAAGTAAAAGTGATGATACACCAATATGAACTCTTTGCAGTAATTCGTGTCCTTCTAAAAACCAAAAAATTGCACGTGACTTACAAAAGAAGAGATGTGTTAATTTACTGGACCGATTTGGGAGGGCTGAGCACAGGGTGCATCTGCCGTGCTCCCAGCCCCTCCATTTTGGAGGATTTTGATGCAATATACAGTGCCTCGATAGTTGGCCTGGAACACACAGCTGGTCTGCTTGTGCTAAAAACAAAGAAATCCATCTTCCAAACCAGCAGAAGCTGCTAGACATTGAGCAACTACTCCATGAAAATGTGGTTTTGATCCTAATTCCTAAACCATCCAGCCATCTTCCCCTTCAGTAATGAAATTTTGATAGGGTCCAACAGGAGCAGAATCTTCCACCCGCAGTAAATGTTCCCTTGAAGTAAAATTGCAAAAAGGATTAAATGCAAACATCTCTATGGTTGCACTGATCTGAGTGGGTATGTTTGCTTGTGCTTATGGAGCATTCTTGCATGCTATACATTAAGCTTCCCTGCTTTTATAGCAAGATTGCTATAACAAGTTATCAACTTCTCTGTGAGCAATACTAGTAAAATCACTTTATCTTTCTTCTATTGCCCCCCATGGACTAGGGGAATTTAAACTGCATTTCAGTAGTTATCATCATTTTAATTTTAAAAAGTTGGCAAGAGCATACTTATTTGCAAATGATCCTGCACCACATCTTGCTTCTTTTTGTATTTTTTCCCATTCATGAAAAAAAAAAGACCTTGCAGAAAAATAGCACACAGAAGCTCATACGCCTCATAGGACATGGAAGTGTCTACATTTTGGCCGTTTCCTGTCAAAGTAGCTCACAGAAAGTTTGCTGAAGGGTGCGACAGCCGTTCAGAGGACACAAAACCACTGTCAGAGGGTCCTTATATTGCAGGTCAAGTTGAAAGGCTATTCCCTCAGGCAGCATATTTCAGTTTGGAGCCATCTCTTGATCAGAAACAAATGCTGCCTATAGAATCTGTTTCTTTAAGATTCTAAAAATAAATTGATCTATAAGTGTCTGTACTCTAACACAATGAGTCACATCGAGGAGTAAGAGCCATTTTTAGGCTATGAAGTAAACTTTACTCTGAATTAAAGGCTTAAGCCATACAGGGAAGAAATTAACTTTCAGGTCTTCTTGGCATAATAACTTGAGGACACAGAGGAGAAGGAGGAAGGACAGAGACATCCTTAAGCAATGCTCAACATCTGAGCAATGTGCTGTTCTTTCATGATGAAAATGCTGCAATAGTAGAAAAGTGAATAATGAAGATAATTAAGAGTAATAACTAATAAATCAAAAGTCCTTTAAATGCAGCTAGAGCTGAGGATACAGAGATGAAGAGAGGCAGGAGATGCAGAGATGCTCTGGAAGGAGTTTGCGGTTTGGCCCAGGGCTGTAAGTTCAAGGCAGGAGCCATGAGAGATGCCAGGGGACAATCGCTTCAGTTTTGACAGAAGTCCATGGCTCTTCATTATCTTTCCTTTTTTGCTTGGCCATTAGACTGTGACAGATTTGCCATTCCTGTCTTAAATAATCCTCAGTTAAAACAGGCAGCATGGTAAATGTGCATAGGGAACATAGGTAAGCATGATTTCAAGCATACAAAGAGGTTAGCAGAAAACATACGATCTGGTGCATACCTGCAGAATCTTACAGGTATTGTCAGTTTTCCCACAGCAGTGGTTCACTACAAGGATCAGAAATCAGGCATTCTCATTTGTACCACCTACTTGGGCATTGTAACTGATAAAACCACCAGTGCTAGAGGCAATAGTTCTTCAGCTCTATCAATTAATAACCGGACATGAAAACTTGTGATCTCTGAGAACTTGTAACCCTTCTTCTTTCCAGAACACATCAAAAATCTTTGTTTCTCGTGATGTAGTATTTCCTGTTGTTGCAGAACGTTACAGAGCACACTTGATTATTACCAAAAAAAGTGATATTGTGTATGACTCTCAGTGAAAAGGGACTAGATCATGCAGGTTCAGTTTGCAGAACTGCGTGTACTTTCAAAATCCAAAAGATCCCATTAATTCTACTATGATATTCTTCATATTACAAGATACAAACATCTGTAATTTACCCACAACTGATGATGGCACAGTAGCTACTAATGTATTGTCTTAAAATTACTAAAACCAAAAGTGCCCACTTTTACAGGAAAATGCGTAATTTCTCAGTAAGGCTATTAGAAAGCTCATGCAGAATAGCCAGACTCCTGTATGTGGTCTGTAGGCTTAAACGCAGAGTATTTTTCCAAGAATATAAATTGGAGTTGTATTATGTGCAATTGCAGAGCTGTAAACAAATACTTAGAAAATTACAGGGGAGAGAGGGACCAAAAGGGAAAACAAGAGCAAGCTCACAACACCAGCTTGGTTGAGGGTCAAATATCTTTCTCTCTAGCACAATTCTCCATCAGGTACTGATTTTACCACCCTGTTAAGTAATTACAACCCAAAAGAGGTTTGCCAGAAGAACCAACTGGGTTAGATGGGCCAGCAGGATTTTAATGTAGTCTAAATCCGCCAAGTTTTCACAGGATAATTCATCATTGTGCTGCTGGAAGCATAAGTTAAGAATAAATTTAAGCATAATTACACAACTGGAAATTGAGTACTTTATTGTGAATTAAACTATATCTACTCTAGCAATTATTAAAGCTCTTAAATTGCACAGAAATGGGTTGAAAAGTATGATAACATATAAAATTTAATAAATAATTTATCTCAGAATACAGGAAGTTTTATAGGCCAGATTTTCATATGTATTTAGGCTTTATGAACCCAAAATGGTGTAAATCGGATAGTAATATAACAGAAATTCCATCCCTATAGATGAATTTAAAAATCCTGAAGAAACATCACTAGTCACTATTAAATGCTGCAGTTCTTTTGAACAGGGGTTTTGTAAGAAATACTTTTATTATATCAGGTGCAGATTGCCCTTCTTTGGTACATTTGGTACATGCACAGCCTAATTTTTTTACAGGCTTATTTTTGCAAGAGAACTTTTAATTTAACTTTTGAAGCATGTTGTTAAAAAAAAATCATACTTTTTGCTGTTACAGCTGTGATGTCCAACAGCCATCCAGAAGACAACTAACATTACACATTCACTTACACAGAGGAGAATGATTGAAACACTCAGCTTTTAGGAGCTATCATGAAACTCGTCGAGAGCAGATATGACTGGTAGCTGACATTAAAATTTTGTTCATATTTGACATCCAGTAGAGCCAGATAAGTCCAGCAGTTTGGCTGATTTCCTTGTATGATGCTAAAGCAGAAGGCCAGTTTCTTAATAGTTTATTGGCTTCATTCACTAGCACAATCCGGCCATCCAGAATTCCCTGCACATCCTGAAGTTAAAGCACGTGTGAAGTTTTAATGCTTCTTGTAGTCACAAAAAGGCCCTTTGAGCACTGAGTAGTGCCAACAAAAGAATGCTAAGACTGGGAAGCATTTCCTAAGGATTAATTTCTCAGGGCCTCTGATCTGCAGAAGAGATGGCCATAGTGACATTTTGCCAGCACTGAACAAGGGCCTCCCTCAATATGCTATAAACCCATTTGAGCTCAAGCAGATTTTGGATGTCATCTCCAAATCACACCAGTGGAGACATCCCAAGCCCCCATAATGTGAAGCCCCTTACAGTGCAAAGGCTGTGCCCCTCAGCTCCCGCTTTATAACTGACTTCCATATTGTTTCCTAAAAACCATCTTGCAGGCTCCTGTCACTAAGTGTTAACAGAGACTGTGCAGCAACTCCAGAGCGCCGTGTCTGAAAAGGCCCTGTGCACCCAATACATGGGCCAGGCCTGCCAGACACAGAGCAGGATGGCACCTCCATCCGCCAACTACTGGCAACATCAGTAGTGTTTAGGGACAGCCGCTGGATAGGTGCCGTGCTCCTCTCCAGGTGACACTGAATTCCAATTCAATGAAATACTATCTATCTATCTATATGTATATATGTATATACAGAAGAAGAAAAAATACCTAATTCTCGTTTCCAGATTAGACAGTTTCTCGTTAAATTAGTGTAAAGGATAGAATGTAACTCTCCTTGTCTGGTCGCAGGAGTTGGAGTAACCACCAAAATGTACAAATGTTATTTTAATACTTATGATGTCATAGGCCAGCTAGAATCATACAGAGTGAAATACTTGGTTTTTCTGACCAGCGTGTTCAAAGCCTTAATCTCCCATACAGCCTTAAGCAATTTGCCACAGAAATAGAATTAACAAGAAAGTAGAACATTTTTCTAACATCCAGGGTCAATTTCCCTAAAAATACAGACTGTGCATCTTCGGCGGGGAAAAACAGTGTGAGCAAGATTTTTCTCAGGTCAACATCCATGAGTTTTCTTTGCTGTGTGAGCATACTGACTTTATACATCCCTTCTCGATGTTTCTTCTCTCCAGTTGATATAAGAGCGGCCTTGGAAACATATCCCGACCAGTATGGCCAGCTGCTTTAGGAATTCATATCCATGAATGCTTTGTGGAGTTTTTTGTCTGATTTTCAGGGACAGATACTTTCACGGATATGAAGAAAATGGACATGCAAACACAACTGGAAAGATATTATAGGTAGGCTGTAACCCAAGATTTGAATTGTAGCATTCACTGCTCCCCCATCCTCCTCTCCCCACACACACTCCCACAGGAAAACAGGCATAACTTCTAATGCAAACGTTATAATTTGGCTTGACCTCTAGGAACCTGAACACTCTGGATCAGAAGACAGTCTAGGCCATCATGAAACTACTAGCCACCCAAGGAGAAATGTTACAGCACAGTGTGTGCCTCAAACCATAAAAGAGAAATGCAGTTATTCCACTCAAAAAATCTGTCTTCCTACTATAGCTGTCCAGCTGCCACATAGTAAAACTTAACAAAGATTAAGTGTGTAGGCTGTGTCTACACTAAGCGCTTATGCAGTTTTCTGTCCCACCGAATCAGGTTCTAAGTTGACACCAGACAGGCCCTTCCTATCAATGGTCCCACACACTTCACCAAAGCCATGTGGGAAGGCAACCCCTAGAGCAGGTCAGCCCTTCACATACACCGTGCTGAACACATGGCTCCCTCCTCGTGCAGGAAGAGCGAGTTCAAAAGCAGACTGTAGTGTTTAGCCCTTAATAACCCCCTGAGCGAGCAGAGTGCTTGGGATAAAAGAAAGCACCAAGTGCCCCAGCACCGAGCACAGCCCTGAAGCTGGAAGCTGCAAGGGAAGGGCGCCAGGCGACAACCCCCACGTCGAGGGGGTCCTGGGAGGGTGAACAACCAGGCTGGTGTCGGGCACGGCTGAAAAGTCTTCACCAGGACCCAGCACTTGGCGAGCAGTATCACGACCACCAGCCACATCCAACTGCTGGCGGCACTGGGATCCTGTGGAGCCCACCTAGGCTCAAACGGGAAGAGAACACTTGGAAAGTACCTTTTCCATGTCCGCCCTGAATTGGGTCTTTAGCTTTAGCCTATCTGGACTATGGCTAAACTTCCCCTCCCTTTCCTGTGTGATTTTGTGAAATAAAGGTAATAACTCAGGGAGAGCAATGACCAGAATAACTTGGAGAAAAAAAAAAAAAAAGAAAGAGATCAGTCAGTTAATGTAAAACTTCTCAGAAAGTCTGCACAGAAGCCGAGCAAATAGCGAGCTTTAGGCTGCAGCAAGTCTTTACTCAGTATTCACAAATATGGGGAAGTGATCATTATTTATAAAAATCCCATAAAAGGTATCCATTTTTTTTACTCTGTAAATGAGTAATGGCTCGATCATTTAGCACCCATGAGTCATAAGTTTTCTCTTGTAAAGAGGATAAGATCAAATCCCATGGCAACATGTTCAGTCACATTTAAGTCTTAACTGTGTGTTTTTCTTCTCTTCCTCTGCCTTCCATGTTTATAGGCTTCTCTGCCCCATATTGTTCTCTAACATACAAGGACACAGTTTCATTATTATGTGAAAACACAAATCTTGGTTTTTTAAGCAGGCCTAGAGCAAGGATGCTAGGGGGAAAAAAAAACCTCTGGAGTCAAATCAGCCAAAATGCTCACTGTCCTGCTGAATTTTTA
Organism: Tinamus guttatus; assembly: GCF_059628265.1. Classification (NCBI taxonomy): domain Eukaryota; kingdom Metazoa; phylum Chordata; class Aves; order Tinamiformes; family Tinamidae; genus Tinamus; species Tinamus guttatus. Next base: position 12,074,696 of record NW_028288649.1, read on the forward strand.
TGCAGTCATGTTGAGCACTGTCAGAGGTAATAGGAACACTTATACGTCAAATCTGTTTGGATTTTTTTTTTTTTCCGTTACCCACCCCAACCCCAACCCTCACCAAGAGAGAACTGCCTGCAGGCTTTCATCATGATGCAGGACACATAGGCTGCTAGTGGGATAATCTGTGTCTGGAAGGTACTATAAGAAATCTTGAGTAAAAACATTTTGGATTTCATTGCTCCCTTACTATGCCTGTGCTTTGGGGAAGAACAACCAACAGACACATTTTTCAATGCCATTTGAGCAAAGTTGAACACACAAATCCCATTAACAACAATGGGATTTGTGCACATAATTTTGAATACTTTGAACACTCTCCCATGAAGTTTCTCCCAACCCCTCAAGAAGCAGGAACAATTCTACGTTATTTAAACATAATCTCACTGACAGGTAATTTTGTGACACAAAATTTATTGCTGGCTTGTCCGTTGAGGGCATGTTTCACCATTAATGTTTCCTTTTAAAAACTCCAGCATACATTAAATGCTCATACCAAGCTTCCTGGAGTTTTCCTTGGAAAATGTTGCTTTCTGTGGTATTTCACATTATCCAAATCCCTCTTTACTCACGCCTCTTCTTCGAATAGTCAGGACACCCTTGCAAATGAAATATTTGATCTCCAAAGACCCTACTGGTAAAGTATTTTTTTAAAATAAAACCCTTTACAGTATTCACCTATTACCTCAGACATTCATGCAGTATAAATTTTGAATAAACGTCTACCAGCTTGCAATTGATCAAGTGAGCTAAAGGCCATGAATTTAACATGACTGCTGCCTCCTACAGCCTACCAGTTGCCGCTAGACTTCAGTGCAGTCATTAAGAGAGGGGGCTCAAAGGCTACCCGTGCCTTCTGCAGAGTCGGCTCTGGCTTTCGGCCCTTCGGTAACACAAGTGGCTTTAGCTCATGTGCATTTACGGCAGTGAGTCATGTGGAGATCTCAGACATACCTTTGAGAGGGTGAATTGCTGAAACAGGTCGTGCTATCAATTAACATGAAAAAACAAAGTAATTTCCTACCTGTGAGCAGGCGAGGGGACGGGGAGAAGGAAATTAAAGATGCCATTATGTCACATGACCCAACAGGAGCGGAGCACAGCTATTGCACACACCACAGTCATAACACATTAGACAGGCACAAGCTACGACTTGAAAACTCAAGTTTAACATACATCATCATTACCTTAGAGGGAAGGCTCTCGAGTTCTAATAAGAAAAGTATCTGATGAGATGAAAAGTTAAGAATAGGACCTACGTAGCTAAGTTAAAATACAGGGGGTGTTTTTGTGGCCACAGAGCTGGGAAGGGTTTCAACGAATATGGCTTGCATTGACACTCAGCCAAGGATGTCCAATGCTACACTGAGGCAAAACAACCGAAACCGAGTAAGATTGTGCACTCCCCAACTGCCGCAGAGCTCGTGCTGCTGCTGCTGAGGCACTGCACCGCTGCGGATCCTAAGAAACGCCTTGCTTAATTGCTATCAGCACTTTCAAATTTAGAAATATGAATTTTGCATAAAGGAGCAGTACTGGTAGCATTAAGAAACCAGGGACATGAGCCATTAATTGGTTCAACACTGCATAAACAATTAAGAAAGGATGGCGAGGTGAAGATGGCACGTCATGAGGAAGGACTTCTCGTCACCCGCAAAGAGGACAGCTTAACGAGCAGTAAGGATAACAGGGATTTTCCTAGACATACGCTCAGGAAACAACACAGAAGAATACTCTCTTCAAGAGCACAGTCAGAAGAGAATAATCCCATATTCCAGAGTATAACCAAGACCCTCAACAGTTGGAAAGCGTCGTTCCCCCATTGCTGGCTACTTTGAGAGGAGAGATGTGGTAGCTCAGCCATGAAGGCCGCCCGCAGGGTTGTCCCATCTCCTCCCTGCTGCACTGCTGGTGCTTCTTCTCAAGGCTGGGGGAAATCCTGGCTCCATGCCTCTGCTCCTGCTGCCTGCAGACTGCTGCAGCACAGATAGAGCCTGCAGCCAAGGGACAATATGGGCCAAATGAGCAGCAATTAGCGCTGAGGAAATAATTTTACCCATTTGCTGTTGGGACTCGGAGCGCTGCTGATGGCCTGACCAACAGCCGAACTTCTGCCCCTCGAAAATGCCAGCACAAAGTTTTGCGAGGCAAATCGCACATCAGGTATCAGGGCTGGGTACAGCTGACTTTACTAGACTAGAGTTAAGGGAAAGCCTTCCATTAACATCAATGGAAATATGGCTAAATCCATAACTTATTAGGAAGACATAAAGCTGAGTAAACAAGTAAAATACATGATACTTCACAACAAGGTGTTCTCTCCCTTGGGGAGAAAATTTTTCCAGATTCAAACACTTCATAGTAATGTGCAATTCTGTAGTAAATACCACGGAGGACCTCAACTGTGGAGCCTGCTGCCCAACCAGCCTTCCAGAAATTATTGCCATTTACACCACTCTAAATGAGTTCTAGGAGGCAGACTCTGGAAATTCATACCATATTTCCATTCTATATCATCTTGATCATCTCCATCATCACCGCAAGGCTATTAGTGCATGCACACATGCCCACCGAAGCACACAAGCACATATATACACACACGTGTGGAGGAATAAGTAGGGCAATGGAAAATACATTCCGTCTTCGCTCACTTATTCCATATACAGGCTAATTTCTAAACCACGGGGGAGCAAATGTTCTATAAAGCCCTCTTATCCTACAACTAAATACCCCTGCTAACGAAGACTTAGCAGCACAGCCATCACTATCAAAAGCACTAACTTTTAGATTAGTAGCAGTTGGCAACTCAGTCGTTCATTTTTCATTTTAAGGAAACCTTTTTAAGACTGCTTTCTTATTTTCAGGAGGGCTATAAATGCACTTCTCATGTTTTTATTTTATTTACTCTGCCCTGGGGATTTTGGTCCCTCTTTGCAAGCAATAAATTTTTCTTTAAATCTTTTTTTGGTAATAATATATTCCAAAATGAGTCGGACAAGGGCAGCAAGAACGCAGGCCTCCTCTCAAAGCGTTTCGGCCAAGCGTCACTGCGACGTGGTGCTTGTAATCAAACTGTGGTCACTAAGCGTGGTGCTAACGACCGCTGCAAAAATGGGAAGCTCTGTGTGTCAAAACACGGCTTTCCCCATCCCACCCCCTACCTCCACGCCAGGCCACCTTCCCCTTACCAGCCTGACAGACTGCCCCGTATAAATTAATGAAGAGGAAGGCAAGACAGCAAAGAAGACAGAAAGCAAGAGACACAACGGCAGCTTTTAAAATTGTTGCTGTAAAGGATTTATCTGAAGGTCTGAAGGGACAGCACTCAGTGCGTGACAGAATGAGTTATGGCGGCTAGCGGGGGACGGAGGAGGCGGCGGAGGAGGAGGCAAAGCAGCCTGGGAGGAGAAAACCTCCAAAGTCTCGTGTCTGAAATGGTCTTGGAGGATTTCCAACTGCCAGTTCAGAACAATGTTGACATTTAGCCTTTTCTAATCAGTGCTGTCCGTCACCCAGGCTGAGATTCCTGCCGTATGACGGAGCCCTCCCCCAATTGGCAGCGCCGTCCTCCCCCCGTGTTGTTCCTCGGTGCCCACCACCACCTCCCATCACCACCCAACCTGGCACCCGTGTCAGACCCCACTAATTTTAGCTCCACAACAACAGGCTGGGCCGTGGGTTGGAGCCAATATATACACGAGGTTTATAGCGCAGCAAGAACAGCTGCCTGCGAGATACCAAAATACCTCTGATGCACCTTAATCTGCTAAAAGCTCAATGGCTCCTGCCAGACTGCAAGAAAATGTGAGAAAACCCTCATTTTAACACCAGTTCTGTTTAAAGAAATTTAAGAGGTGCTGTAAAATGAAATATCTCACATGGCAACGACCTAAGGCTTTAGAGAGGGTTGAATTCAGGTACAGGATCCTTCTTTGACCAAACTGATGTTGTAGAAACCTACTTGTAAGTTTTACTTATTTATCAATTTCTGGTTTTGAACAGAGGCAGGAATGATGGAAAAAAGTATTTAATTGCTATGAAAAACTATGCTCATTATTTACAAATCACTTCAACACTGTCAAACCTCTGACGAGTTCAGTCTCTTTTGCTGTGCAGAAGCACAGAGTGAAGTGATGTCACATTTTCTCCAGCATCACAGCACAAAACAAGATTTTCTACTACTTTTGGCCTAAGATATTGCCTGCTCAGAAGTATCAGGACTGGAAAAGGTCAGAGATCACTGTGGAGCTGGCACTGATAGAGCTGGATCAGGTACATTGCACAGTGATAGCCTGCCTTATCTATCACAAAACCCAGGGCAGTTCAGAGGGAGGAAAGTGTTCACAGCAGCAGGCAACATGCTCTGCAGCAGCTGCCTGTCATCGTGGACACTCATCCTGGACACTCATCATGGACACTCCAGCCCCACTGGCACGTCAGGGCGAGTTTCTTTGCAGGAGGAGGCTGAAGATTTTGCTCTCTTCATCTTAACGGCAGACGCCTTTCTTAAGGAAGGTCCTTAGCAGCTGACTGATCTGAATTATGTTGTCCGGTCCCATTGATTTCAGGTGGTTAAGTTTGTTAATGTGGAAGATGATGAGAGGACACATGTGTCAAAGTAACTAAATGCAGGATTAGGATTATGGCTCAGTGGACGCAAGTAAATTAATTTTCAGAAGTTATTTAGGAATATATTTGACTTACTTGCAGTGAAATTAAAACAAACAAACCTACAACAACAACAAAAAAAAAAAACGCTCCTTTAAATCATCACCAAACTCCTCTCAAGAATATCCTTCAAAACAGTGCTATGAAGGGCTTCAGGCAATGAGACTACTCAGAGGTATATTTGTACACCTACTTAAATCCTTGCAAAATAGTAGGATGTCGTTCTGAGGCAGCAAGTTACTTCAGCTTGGGTTTCACTCACTAAATAACTGCTGCAAAGTCAGCAGGACTAGGTATCATGTGAGGTTTGTGAATCCTAAGTATCATCTGCAGCGTCCTGAAGCAGCCTATTTCAGCTTTATCAGATCTGAACACAGACCTCACTCCGAGAAAGTCTGGAGAGAAAAAAAAAAGCTGTGAAGTATAACTACGTACAGCTTCAACATTAGTTTGACTTAATTCTTAAAACTGCTGTCCTTTTTCTGACAAGTCCAAGCCAATGACAATATTGTTTTGAAATCTTTGCAAGAAGGATATAAACCAAAAGAGAATCGTTCAGTTACAGATTTCAAGGCAAAACCATGGGCACTGTTAAGACTATAAAATGGTGTTAAAAGGGCAATGGTAGAGAACAAGAGAGAATTAAGTACTATTTAATAAAATTTCTGAGATTCATCCTCCATTTCCCACCTCCTCCCCCCAAGAATTGTTTCTGCTTAGGATAATATGTGGTTTAATTCCCATATTCTCCTTTCTTCTCACTTTCATACTTACCCACCCTTAAAGAAGCATTAAGGACAAAACAAAGGAAGAAAACTATGTTAAGGGCACCTGGAAGAAATCTATATCCAGATTTCAACTAAAGAGGAAGGACAGACATGAATGGAGAGGAAAAGCAGAGGAGGTTGGGGGAAATCAGCCTACAACAAGATGAAAAAATATAAGAAAAACCTTAACTATGTCAGGATTGATAAACAATGTTCTCCACCAGTGACACAGCCCAGAAAATTCCACTTCCTGTGCTGCACAGAGTACAGTTGGAAAAGAGACTGATGTGGAGAGAGTATGGCAGCTCTTCTGAGCTGAGAAGCATTGATTTATTTAGAAAAAAAAAAAAAAAAAAAGGTGCAATACATTTTACTCCCACAAAAGCGGATAGCCACAATAAATTTGATTATGGTGAGTTGCTTTGCAGGAAAGGCTTGCAGGATGTAGGGTGTAACATAAGTCTTAGCTATACTGAAATTAATAAAAATTTTGCCAATAGCTTTACAGGGACTAAGTATTAGCAGAAAATGACTTCCAAACCATCTCTTCAATTAAATGTTGAGGTGTTTATTAAGACTACATGAGTTATCCTCCCAACTCTCCATACCAGTTTTATTAACACATAGATTCCTTTAGCAAAGTACTAATTTTTATCCCAGCCAAATTCACGGTACTTTCTCAGCACATTGCTACGTGAACGCCGTACACACGCTCCTTTGCTTTTCAAGACTTTTCCGAAGCTGAGGGGTGGAAGTCATTTGCCATGTGTTCACTCACAGGCATTTTCTCCCTCCCACCCATCCCCAAAGGCCCTATGACTCTCACAGTAACTCTCCTTCCAGCCAAGGAAGACCGGACACGGGTCCCCCAGCGAGGTGTCAGCCCAGCTAGACAGTCCCTCCCTGCCCAGAGGGGCAGAGCGTCAGCATTACTTACTTTTGGGTTTTTTTATTATTATTATTCGTTCAAAGGGCACTTTATAAAGCAGGGCCACCACTTTTTCCATTCTATCATCTCCTGTGGGTGGGAAGTGCAATTGCAGCAGCAATAGAACGGAAGCCCCCAGTTTCTGTGTGAGCTGCCGTTCGCATCCGTGCAGGCAGCAGATGGGCCTGAGGAGTGTGGCAGAGACCCTGACCGTAGATAACATTATATACACTCCTGTTCACTCCTAGAAGCAACTTACCGCAGTTAGAAACAAAGGAATAGATACCCATCCTGCCCTTAGAGGTAGACGAGGGGTTAAGGGGCACCCACATTTGTAAAGCAGGCAAAAGTCCCCCTGTTTTTCTGCATGTGTTAGTGCTGGTGAAAGCAGACATCCAGGCATCAGCCTTTTGCCCAGGCACAGCCCACTTACTTAGTGCAGACGGCTGCCACCACAGGGAATGCGAACCCAGAAACCTTCCTGGAAGGCCCGAACCACCCCATCTGCCATCCTGCAACCTCAACGGCAGGGCAGACCATTCAGCATACACATCTCCATCATCCATCTGTAGCAGTTCATTCACTTCTGCCACTTGCTGAACAGATGTGAAAAGCTACAGGAGCAGAGCTGGAAAGTGACTGCGGCAGTGAGGTAGACGTTAAGCAGACAGCTGAACACTGTCAGGATGGCAGGAGACCCTTTCCATCTCTCCCGTATCATCTCTTCAGCTTTAAAGTCTAGCACTGTTACCACAAGCCTTTCAGTGGTTTTGCTCTGACCATACCACCTCTGGAATCGAGGGGTTACCTGCGGCTCGAAAGCTCCATTTGCAAAGAAAACTTAAACTACTAGGCCCCTTGGACAGAGAAAACCTTGAAAGCCTGACTCAGAATACCCCCACAGGAGCAAAAAACACGTCAAAGAAAAGGATTTTTTTTTTTTTTTGCAATTAAGTAAGTTTGCTGTATACAAGTCCCTAATGTGACAAAAAGATACACCTATCAACAAGAGCAAATACAAGACTGGAAACAGTCCCGTATATGTAAAAGAAACTAATCTACTTTGATGAGGCAGCCAGACTTAGGAGTCAAACAACTTCTGACGGGTTTCAGTGATGCCTCCAGCAGATCCCGCAGTGCCCCCCTGATGGCACCTGAGGCCTGTCATACGGTAACAGGAGACAAAACTTTTGGTCCAGCAGATTTCAAGTGTTGTGTAGCTTAACCTCTACTTCTCTAGAAGCTGATGGTAAGTCTGACTGCCGAAGGGCATATTGCAGAAGCTTCCTCTTTTGATTAACTCATGCCACCAAGGTAAGACAGTTAAAATGGGAAAGTGTCTGCTACCCTAACCTTCTACCACCCAGAGATGAGGAAAAGCAGAAGACTGTCAAGTTCTAGAGACTAGACACTGAAAATACAGAAAAAAAAATGATGTTATGATAACAGGAACATGAGAAAATCCACCAAAGAAGAGATTAAATCAAGTAGGTGTTGGATGATGGCAAGAAAGCAATGTCAGAAATGATGAAAGTGCAGGCCTGGGACCTAGAAGAGCTCTCTTCATTTTCTTGTTGACTGTTGATTCCTTTATGATCTTAAGTGAGCAATGTTGCAAGGAAGTTAGATACTTTAGGAGCAGAAACCATACAGGTTCTTGTGATAACATTTGGTGTCATTAAATAACAGGATTTTTTTTCTGAATATATAGTTCCTTGCCACAGAAATAAAGAATAATGTTATATATTAACGTCTAGCATAAAGCATCATTAATTTGATGGAAGCTCAAAGATACTGCATAAGGTGCTTTAAACTCAGACAAATCAGAATGTTTTTACTAGACTTTCTCCCAGGCATAACAATCATTTTCAGAAAAAGAAATGAGAGTTAATTATCAAAAATGTATTTCATAAAGGCAATAGAATACTCATACACAGAAGAAATGTAAGTAATTAAAAGTAATTTTCTTTAACTTTTCAAAATCAAGACAAAGTTACAGTTAATAAACATTTATTTCAAAGGAGTTCAAAGTCACGTTGAATCAGATTTTCATAAATCCTGCAAACTCTATTTTCTTTTGAAAAAGTACTGTGCTTCACTTTTTTTTTCTCATTGCAGGCAGTCAGTTCTATTACAGTAACCCTAGGACAGTTTAAATCAGGACTCCATTCTTTGCACAATATGAAAAAAAAAGAAAAAAAGATCTACATTAGGAGAAGTACAAGCCTAAAAGTTTCTCCCTTGTCCTCAGACCTTTTCTGACATGCTTTTTTCTGTTTCTTTAAAAGATATTCATTCGGTCACCATTCTTTTTTGTGTTTGTTTTCCTCTATTCTAGGTTGTGCAAGCTTAGTGGCAGATAGAGTATGAGGAAGCTTTCCATCCTAATCCTTTTCCATTACTGAAATTTATGAAACACTGCCAAAAGGCACACTGCCCACAAAAAGTAAATAAAATGAAACAAAAACATTTCGCCAACCAATTCTTGACCATGGGGACATCAGAAAGGCACAGGCAAGAGTGACACTACAGCAGCAAATGTTGGGGGCATATCCATTCAGGTAATTTAAATTAGAAAAGGTGTTTTAAGAAAGAACAGAATTAAGGTTTCCCCATGCCTCAGAACAAAGTCCATTTTCCTTCCCCGTCAAGGAAGGAGACCGCTGGATTCTACAGGGATCTCCACTGCCTTTAATGGACAGTCTATAACAGCCTCGCAGGGCAGCTGGGAAGGTGATTACAGGCCCTCAACAAGTGCTGGGCACGCTCTCCTATCAGCAGACGTGAGCTTCTGGTTGGGCTGTGAGAGCCTGGGGATGTGGGGGACTAAATCCATTACAACATTTTCTGAAAATAGCCAGCATCTTTGAACGGGGACAAAACCGAATTCAAGCACTGGACTGCCCAGCAGCCCTTCAAAGTGAATACCTTTCCAAAATAAATTCCACCTGGTGTACATTCTAGGCTGCTAGAACAGATTGCTCCAAGAACATTTCATGTCTTTTTTTTTCTTTTTCTTTTTTTAACAAGCTATTAACAACAGATGAAGAATAACACCTTTCCAACAATTAATGCAGCCTGGGGCCTAACCAGCAAATCATTATTTCCAAAAAGTCCTATTGAGAGCAAGGCTACGGTAACCTTTCAAAGCTGCCCCCACATCCGACAACAACAATAAAAACGCTGTGCTATTTTTCTTACCTCATAAAGTTGTCATCTCAACACAGCTACACATCTTAGCTGCCACCCAGCCCGTAAACATCCTTCTGTGGGGAAGGTTATCGAAAAGGTCACTGAGAAGCAGCTCAGAAATTATCTAGAGTATTATCTAGAGCCCTCAGATTTCCTGGAGCCTTTGCAGTCTGGTTTAAGACGTGGTTATGTTACAAAGACAGGTATTTCTTGGCCATTTCTAGCCTCCCTGATTTATTAGCTTCTGCTAATGGAGAAAGACTAAGTGTTCGATCTAATCTGATCCTCCAGGCACGCTGGCTGTCAGAGCACCGCTGCTGGTCACACAGGCTCTTTTCCTGGGGCTTCCTCCAGCATAGCGTAGTGTTCTGACAAGAAGGACAGCAGATTCGCTCTGAATAACTAGTTTTAATGCTATGTCTTTTGCAGCTTCTAGTATTAAGCATTGAACACCAGGGTGCCCATGCTGGAACAGGCCTAAGCACTCCCTAACAGGGGGTCCGTCCCCATCACTTTGCAGCAGGCACCTTGCAGGGGCCGGGCAGGAGTCTGCACAGCAGCCAGGCAGCCTGAGAACCCCCTCTAGCACCGTTTAGTCCATCCTGCCAGGTTGCTGACTGCCACCCCCTGCTTCCTTTGGGCACGCACAACACACTGTCGCCTCTCCTCCACATTGGCATGCAGTTGGGAGATCCATAGTCAAGTTTTGCTGACAGTGAAATGGGGATTATGCAAAATGCAGATGCCTTGACAGTATTCAAGAATGAAGGGGCAAAGTCAGCTCCTCCTGAAGAGGAGCTTTTGCTATTTAAAAGCTCTGTGTTCCCAGATTCTAGGGCTGCTTAAAGACTCCTCCCTTTGGACAGTCAAGTGTCTGCACCTCATCAACAGACAATGGAAACGAATCCCAAACCCGGAGCAGGATCCTGCCTGTTCACATCTATTTAACCCTTTGTCAGCACTAGGCTCTTTTCACCAGGCATCCTCCTGCTATGCAATGATGTTGGGATTGCTGGTGCCAGAGAATTAATCTTGCTACCGGTTCCTCTTTTGTCAGAGTGACCTGGTTGACTCTCATCTCTGGGCCAGTAAATCAAGTGGTTCAAGTTCCTCCCCAGGGTTTGGGCTGAATCTCAGTGCTGACCGTGCACCTTCATCCCAGGAGAGAAGAAATACATTGCAGTGGTACAAATCCTCAAGTTCCAGTAAGACATGGAAGCGAGCTCCCTCCTGCCTTCTCCAAACACAGTGCGGGTAGAGATTACTGACCTCTTTATACATTAGGGTGTTTTTCTTTTTCTTTTTTTTTTTCCAATGGATTATAAACGTGGTCTCCTGCAGGGCCCTCCCTGAGGACTTCTGAAAGCCTCTATCTGCATGTCAGCTAGCGCTGCATGTGGAATGACACTGCTGGGGATCGTGGAGGGATGCAATATTGCTGTCTAGCACTTGGCTTTGTTAAGCACACTATTTTTTTAAGTAGGGAAAAAGGACAATGCAAAAAAAAAAAAAAAAAAAGAGAAAGCTTCAAGTGAACACAATACCCGACAGCTTTGTTTGGATTCTGTGAACTCGTAACCCTGCAAGCTCAGTGTGCAGGGTATAAAAGCTCAGGGCTGACAGCTGCGCTTCACTCCTCTCAGGCGCGGGAGGACGGGAGCGCGTGTGCCCCACAGCGAGGCCACCTCCCGCACTGCCATCCCGTGGACCTCCCTCCGGAGGCCGAGGATGCCTCGGAGGAGGGAAGAGTGATGAGCCCCAATTCCTCCTCGCTTGATGGGAGGGGTAATTAAAAGAGGAGAAAGGGAAGGAAAGGGGGAAAAATGCAGGATGCATTTTCTTTGGGCTTTCCCTGGAACTGCCCCTTTGCTTTGGTTAAGTTTGCTTTGGAAACTTTGGGAGTTCATCTCAGCCTCGCATCCATCCCTTCTCCACACTTGGGAAAGCAGCAGAGCGGGTAAGGATGGAAAAGCGCTAGGGCTCAAGTGTTTCCAAATGTTTCGCAGTCATAGGCATTTATCGTTTCTCACCCTCCACCCTTTCACCACTCCCTCCACATAAAATCAGACGTCTGAGCTCAGGCAAGAAGGAAGCCTCCTTTTCCTTTCATAGAAACCCACATGTCCCAGTCCTCTCTTTCTAAAGCATCTCACACAGGATAACTTGCCATAAGGCAATGTCAGAGAGGTGGAGAAAGAGATGCAGTTCAAAGATTTCCCAGGGAGCCAGGTAAACCATGCCATAGCGATTGCTGGGCTCACATATGTACAAAGTTTTAGCCTCGACTGAAAAGAAGGATTAGCAAAACCATTCTCTCACTGTGCCCCCCGCCTTTGATACAAAAACAACAGTTACTTTCTGCTGCACTCTGTGCAAAACGAAGCTGAAATTCGATATTTAAATTATCCCCAAGGATGCATCTGTTGAAAAAGAAGGCATGAGCCAGATCCTCCCTCATGCTTGTTCTTTGTCACAGTCTTGCATTTTGGATCATTTTAAGGAGGAAGAAAGCGCACTAATTCCTAACACTGTCAGTGTTTCAATGAGCGCTGCTATCAATCATTTACGTTCTCACTATTTCTTATTACATTTGGATAAGCAAAATTGCCAATAGTTCAACAAAGTCAACCCGCAGGAAAAAAAAAACAATAGGATTGATTGTGGCCCATTGTCTATTTCTGAGCAGTACAGAAATAGTAAAACAGCATGAGCGTGTGAGAAGCGATCAGGCTGAGAAAGAGCCATAGCACAACTGGGGCAGAGCTTATAAATCCGGCCTGCAGTGCCACTTTGCTGCTGGCTACTTGAATGGCTAGTTGTGTGGCCTTGTCATTTAAGTGCCCTGGGCCTGAATCCAACCTCACTTCCACTATTCTATCTGCTTTACATGGATCCTGCAAAGTGTCATTTGTTTATGTATCAGTGCAAGCATAAAACAGACTTTAGAACCTTTTATTACGGGGATTATTTTCTGAAAGAAAATCACGGCCACAACCTGCTTTACAAAATGTGTATTTTCTTCTTCCAAAGTGAGTTTATTGCTTGTCCTTATATCACCAATAAAGAGAACAATATTGGAATAGCTATTAGATTTTCATATGCAAGATCTCAAGAAAAAAAAAAAGAGAGAAAATAAGAGCTCCACAAAGACGCCACAGCTGGGTGCCTGAACTAGGGTACTCAGCGCCACAGTGTTGCCAGCTGGTGATTTCCTCATGTATCTCACAACTTGGGGTATTTTCAGTAAAATCCCAGCTCCCGCGTTTCTGCACCTGCAGGAAATGTTCCTCTCCCACTTTCAGGACATTTTGAACCCTTGCAATCAAAGAAACGGCTTGAAAACATGACCCAGCATTTCACAATTTGAACTTTTTTTAATTATTTAACTGGGAAACGAAGGAATGAAATATTTCTGGGAATGAAATACTGCTCCCTTGGAATCATGGAGAGCATCCTGAAGTGCCTGCCAAGCTCGGTATTTAACAAAAGGGAGAGCGCGGGGAGAATGTCCCCTTGCAGCCCTCCTCCCTCCCCAAGGCTGGGTCCTCATAAAGCAGAACTGTGTCTGTGCATCTGTGCGCACGGAGGCTTCCTGCCAGTCCCACCGCTTCCGAGAAGCAGCAGCGGCCACCCAGGCTCCCAGCAGTAACGCCCTGGGGAAAAATACACCCCAGCCGCTTGTCTTTGCTGAGTAGTAACCTGGCCACTGCTTAGGAATAGTGATAAAAGGGGCATTTCCTTAAACAAAACAAATCTGTTCTGACATTCTTAACTGAGCTAAAAGAAAGAAGGAGAATCAGCATAGATCTTCCCTGTGTGATTGCTTGCTTCCAGAAAACAAGCAGGCACCGATCTGCAAGCTGAGCCCCTTCCAGGGCAGGGGGAGAGTTCTCAACGCTGGCTACTCTCTGGGTCCCATGCAGCCCCAAAGACATCTCCGGATGATGCCCAACCTTAGGTTTCCGTCAGGCCAAACTGAGAGCCTGTGTCTGAACAGGATCTGGGCCACGTTACCCCAGATGCTCACGAGAGAAGAGGGTGGCAAAGACAGCAGCGCAGCTGACTTTGCATAAGGAAGAGCGAAGAAAGCTCTGAGAGAGACACATCAGGCCAGCTGCTGGGGGAAAGGAGCCATCCACTCTGGATAGCAGTTGTGCTCCGGAGCCAGGAAGCGGCGCTCTGTTGTTGATAGCCAGGAGGCTTCGTGCCAAAAGCAGAATGGCATGAGGTTTGTGTTTAAGTGTCTCGGAGATACCAGAAAAGGGATGAAGCCCAAAAAAGCTTTTCCTCCAAGACAGAATATGATGTGCACAAGAGCTGTAGGCCTGATCCTTTTCTCTTAAGGCCAGAAATTACTCCTGAAGCCCTGGAAAATTGTTGTTACAGAGCAAACAGTGCAAAAAATTTGACCCACTGAATGATACTGGTATCAGCCCTTTCATTCCCTTTGGATGTAAATTGTATCCTTCTCCTGAAGTTAGATGCACTACCTGGGCACATTTAACACTGTTTACCTCCAACCAGACACTCTTGAGGGCTTCAGGACTTCAACTCAGTGTCTCGTTGGGCAGCGGAGAGAGAAATAAGCGAAGCCAGTTTTGAACTGCTCCCAGTGTACATACTTGTTCCACACATAAGGCCTACCTAATGTCAGCAGAGAGTGTTGGCAAATGAAAACTACACACACATCTATTTGTATCATGAAAAAGGATTGCAAATAAAACTCTTATTTTCTTATCCTCACATATTTGTGCTCTTATTGTGCCAAGTATTTTAAATGTCAGCTCCTCAGAATTATGTCAGAGCTCTATGACCAATCCCCAAACTATGTGCATCAATGGGAATATCAGTGATTCTACAGCACATCCAAACTTTCCCTGAAACACTGCAAATAAAAGACTGAGGGTTTAGAATTGCTTTTTAAACCAAACATTTATTTTAAAAGATAAGAGAGTGTCTATTGTGGTGCTAAAAGCTGAGAACAACATTACTTTATATATGGCAGTTTTTAAATACATCACTCATATTTCTTTAAGAGGGGAAAAATTGGCTGTAGTTGCAATCAGTCTTAATTCATTCTTTATTGCTGCTCTGGTTCTGTGTTATTTGAGCTGGTTTAACTGTTAAAAGCGTTTCAAATGTTCACATGGTCTGCATTAGGTTACAGAATAAAAGTAAGTACGGCCCACCAAATGTAACTTTCTGAAATGCAAACCACATGAATTTGATTTCTTTGTGGTACAACTTTAATTGGGTTCAGAGGTCTCTCAGTCTTACCTGTCTATCTGCTCTCCGATGGCCCGACCTGATAAGGCTAATACAAAGAATCTGAGAATGTGATCCAAACTGATTACTCCCCGCTACAGCACCCAGCTTTATTCCAGACAGCACCAGCCCTTTAGCCTCCTTCGTGTTCGGGCTGTAAGGTTGAACCCTAGAGCCGGTATTGAACTGGCAGTGGAAATGTCACAACCCGCAGTAAAAGATCATGTCCCCCTGCAGCCCTGCAAGGCCAGAGAAGCAGGGAGGGAGAAAGTGTCTGTGAGCAACTCGCAGTGTTCATGTATCCCAAAAAACATGCACGTGCATGTGTGCTTGTAGTTCCACACCATCCCATCCACACAGGGAATGCATCCACCACACACCACACGCACCACAGAAGCATCTGCAAACAGAAGCCAGAGCAAGGCCCGAAGTCTTCAGGGATGGACCTTCAACTCATTTCAGATTTTCTTCTCCTTCCTTTTGACAATATCCGGGGTTTCCCTAATGCCAATGACTCATCGCTTGCACACCAACACTCCTCTCTTGTATCCGCTCATGCCAATGAACTGACATTTCTGCTCTTTCCTATCCAGAAATCTGTGTTGTACCTCAGCACCAGCAAGGAAAGCATCGAGCAACAGGAGCTCCTGTGCCCACCTTGTCTCCTGCGATCCAGCCTATAAAAAACGACCTGCACCAGCTTGTGGGAGCAAATCTGCTAAATTTCTGAGAAGAAATGAAGGGAGAACAGGAGAGGCAGTGTTCAACTACCTCCCTCCATACAAAGCTTCTTGCTAAGAAAGCAGCATTTCAACAACACAAATACCAGAAGTTCCAGTTTGCTTTTCTGTTTTGCAGATGTATAGCATGGATGTTGAAAAAGTAGCATAAAAAAGATATGCACAGTGCTTACAGTTCTTTGAAGAACACACCACAGAAAGGAACACTTAGCAGACCCAATAAGAGGTAAATAATATAAGCCAATATTGAAAATTACTTGACTGCAACTTCTGCTGCAATTGATGCGTTTCACTCACAGAAGTAAATCGTTAGCAGGTAAAATTGACAAGTCACCATCTAGTTCAGGCAAATTACATTTCGTTTTCCCCACTAGAAGACCAAAAAAAAAAAATCTGACTTTCAGAACTACTGTAGTGAATTGTTTTAGGTTAATATTCTTCATCCTAATTCCCCGGAGCTGTTGCTGCTTTGGTCATCTTTATATAGGTAATTACAGAACATGGTTCTTTACTGGCAGAGTTGTTCTCTCAAGTAATTTCCAATGGTGAACATAGGTGCACTAATAAACGAGGTTCTTTAATTTGTTCCTTTTTTTGTTGTTTTTTGCAATAAACAGTATTCACAATATAACTTTAGCTCTTCACTCATCATGCATCTAACGAGGGAAGGCCTGCAAACAAGGTTGGGGGTTGTCTTCTATTTTCCTGTTCAAATACTGGACAAGCAGAGAAGCACGAAGGAAAGGTATATGGCAGTGGTAGGCTTTTAATGTCCACATGGTGTGGTTAGTTTGCCTTTGAGTCATTGCACTGTCCTCAAGGACATAATCTTACTGTTTCCCAACTTGGTCATAAGGAAAATTAAACATTTCCAAGGATCTTTCCTCCAAAACAAGAATTAGTATTTTTCCTTTGAGGTTTGAGATGTGGTTTTGCTTTTGTTCTCAAAGCCCATTTTCTTTTATATGTCGATTTTTGCTTCTCTCTGCATTTATGGGTTCGACTTGGGTCCAACATTGATCTTAACATTTGCTTTATAGGAGTTAGGGCCCCACAACCCTTGATGTTACACTAATGTGCAACAAAAAGATCCCAGCTACTAGGCTGTGTAGAGAAAAAGACCAGACTGGAAGGGACCTCGGCTTTCTCCATAGAGAAATACACTTTCACTTGATGGCTTCTGGAATGAACTTTGCTTATTATGTTTTATATAGATTTTGAATAAATCCTTTGAGTCACAAATTTCTTATTGGAACAACAGAGCTATATAGAGGCCAGGGGAAAAGTTGGAAGCAAGTATGGATTTTCTTCCCTGTCATGGAGCCCAGAATCCATATCTTTCTCCACATCCATTTAGTAGGGCATAAAGGGAACTCACTCGCTGCTTTCTTCCAACTTTCTCTGCTACTTCACAGTAGAAATATTATCCTGCTTCCTATTTTATTTCCCTGTAGATTACAAACAACTTAGACATTCTAGGTCTCTTTTCTATGTGGGCCTGCAACGCACAACAGAGAACACAGGAAACAAAATAGGCTAAAATGAAAATTAATTGTAAAGAGGTAAAATTTTGCATAAGAGTCTTCCATTTGGCGTATGTACTAACTAGCTCTGATTTTAAGTATCTACTGATTGCCTCTCTTCAATATAGGATTAGTTTAATATGCATGCCATGCAGCTTCAGGCAAACAAACCCATTTGAACCTTGTGAATGTAATGTGATAGATAAAACTTCAAATTTGGCCTACTTTCTTTTTATGTTTTCTATTCCCATGCAATTCTTTAAATGTTTTATCAGTGTTTGAGCCAGAGTCAGCTGTCCACAACAGCCTGCTGAGTTTAACAGGCCTTTTTGTTTGGCTGAATATCTGCATATCTGCAGCCTGCTTTCATAATGCTCACTGATATGTGCTGCCTCAAAAACCTGCATCAGCAACTCGCAGCAATAATTAATTAATGATGTCCAGCACAACAAAAGGGAGATTCCTCCAGGCACTTCAAGCCCACAGATCATCTCTCCAGGGGCAGTTTCCAGCAGCAACACAAGAGTACACACGGAGAGCACAAGCTTGACCCATGAAGGCGTTAGGAGAGTTTCCTGCATCCCGCTCTGCCCAGGTACAGCACAACTTTATCACTGGGATCCGACCATCTCCAAAGAATCTTTCTGTGCAATGCAGGGACAATACTACTGCATATTGCAGGCAAAGGGACATATCTGTCAGAAAAGGAACATAAGTATTCAGCTACAGCCAGCATTTGTTTCCTGATGGCCGTTCTTTGAGATCAGATGCCCCCCAGGCAGCACCTTGCAGCTGAAGAACAGTCAGATGGTGCTTTCCAGACAACAAATGCAGCAGCCTATCTAAAATGTGACAAGCAGCACATGGCATAAGGGGAATGAGACACCACAACAAACCCTGGTGTGGTGTTGGGAATACACCCAGCTACAGGCGTGAGGGTGGATGGTGACAGTGGCCTGAGCTTCAAGCCCAACCAGCTGATCAGCATGAAATCTCATTTTCATTATTCTTTAAAGAACTTCCCATAATGTTCTGTCTATATTCTTTTGGGGTCATCTTGCTTTCAAAGGTAGGGTTGTCATGTTTTTGTCTTGGAAGTCACAGACATTCCTGGGAGAAAAAAAAAAAGGATCTCTAAAGAGATCCTGATATATGCCAGTCCTATATAAAACTGTTTAATGCCAGGACTGCTGAGAAGCAGAGCATTCAAAATGAACACTGAACAGTCTTCACAGAAAATTATGAATTCCTCAAAATGTACAAAAAATGTCAGACTGGACTTGAACCACGTT
Organism: Tinamus guttatus; assembly: GCF_059628265.1. Classification (NCBI taxonomy): domain Eukaryota; kingdom Metazoa; phylum Chordata; class Aves; order Tinamiformes; family Tinamidae; genus Tinamus; species Tinamus guttatus. The sequence continues at coordinate 12,093,113 of NW_028288649.1, forward strand.
ACTTTTTGGAATGGTATCTCTGACTGTTAAATGTACATAATCAACCTCTAAATGCCAGTGAGATGAACAAATGGTTCAAAACAAGTACTCCATTCAGGATGAACATATCTGACTCCTTACCAGCTCTAGAAAATTGTAAGCTGTTTCAGAAAACAGCTCTTTTTTTGATCTCTAATGAATACCAAAAATAACCATTTTCATGGGCAAAATCTTATCATTAGAAGGAGTAAAAACTGGTAGAAGACTAGACTATTTGATGCACTCTGTCTTTTTTTTATCTCACCAAAAAGAGCAGGACAAGGGGAGAAAGAAGAATACAAAGATGCAAGCAAAGGATAGAGAACAACAACACACGCAACTTTTGTGAGCATAACTTCCTCTTATATCTAATGCGTATACACTCTGTATCTAACATATATATATATATATATATATATATATATATACACACACACACAGTGTGTCAATTTTTAGAATTAAAAAGAAGAGAAATATTAGTGAGTCCTTACATTTTATAGCACTGGGTAGTCTGGATGTTATGGTTAAAGAAGTTAAAGATAAGGTAACACAATATGAAAAAAAAGTCTCCAGGAGGTATGTACAACTCTCTAAAGACTGTCAAGTAAGCCAGAGATTCAGATTCCACTTATTTGGAGACTTGTCCACTGAAAATTTTTTACTACTTCACCAAGGTTTTATGGCCCCTATCAGAACAGCTGCGATTCACTTCGCTTGCAGCAGAGGAAGCTGGTAATAGCTCAAAGATTGCCCCCTTCGTTTCGTAAACTAATTAGGAGTTGGATTCTGCAACTGGACTAACACAACTCCTTTTTTTTTTTTAATTGGCAAAGTTCCACTTCATTGATGTGAGCTCAGAATAAAGGTCTCTATTGGCAGAGCACAGATGCTTCTAGCAGCAAATGTTTCTAAGGCACATTCTTTAACTTCTGTCTTCCAAGGAATATTCTTCCCACGTTCATCAAAATGAGCAATTTTGACTCTACCAGCAGGTAGAGTCTAATCTAATCACCAATTCCTTATCCATCTCAGTAATTTGTTACTAAACTACACTAAGAGAATTTATAATTATGATTTACTATGTGGAACTCTGCTAAAAGTTCTCCATAATGACCGATTTTCCCCCTCTACATCAAGTATCTTTTCAGGTGCTCAAAAGAAGACATTTTGGTAATACTGTCATCTTAGATTTACCTGTACTTTATATATAAGTTATGTTGTGTGTATTTTTTCAAATGCATAATTGGCTTGTCCATAGTATAACCAAAGCCATATACGGGCCTTACAGGGACCATAACATATCATTGATTTCTAAATTCAACTCATAATTTCAGCTAATGGGGAGGCATGCTTTTACAGATGGTAAAATAGGATCCATACACTTTATGCTTAGGCTATAACTCTTCTGTTTTCCCCAGGAATTTCTCTCTGAACTATAGCCATTACTTTTCAGTCAAGTGCCAGATTAAAAAAAAAATAATGAATGCTCCACTAACTGTATTTACATCTCTTTAAAATTATTCAAAAATACACTGTTGAGACAAGGCATGTAAAACCCAGGTGGTTTCTGTTCACATCAATGCCAACTCCTTTGTTGAAATAGATACAACTAAAATGTCTTAGTGAGCAATGAATTATTTTTTATCAGAGTTATTTATACCTCAAGCTCTTTGCTTTGCAGTCACTCATTGTAACTACAGTGCTGCCACCACCAAGCATTTAAGCACTGCTATGAAATGGGATGGCATGAGGCAGCATCTCAAAGCTTCTTCACTCTCTGGAACCTGCAAATTCTTCACATAGATTATGAAAACAGGAAAGAAAAAAATAAAAATAAAGGAACCTCATGCCAAACAAGGTCTAAATTGTTTCAGTTAGTATTTTATGGAGCTTAGGTACCTGTCAAACAGGCTGACACTTGGATAAAACACATACTGGAATCAGGCATCAAGGCACGTTAAGCGAAAAGCGGTGATGAAGAGCAGAGCTGTGTGATTCAGCTATGCAGAGCTCTAATGAACATTTCTGCTCTAGGTTGCACCAAGCCCACAGCAACTCTGAGATCTTCTTACATCCGAAAATGATTTTACATCTGTTTTAGTTCAAAGAGTCACATAAATCAGAAGCTTTGACTATAAATTTTGATGATACTTTTAAAGATGATTTTTACTTCATGTATAATAGATATATACTGGATGTATGTAACCACTAAAATTAAGCAATCAATGCTGTATTTTCCAAGTTCCGTGTATATCTCTTAAGCCCTACTTACAGCTCACTTTGATGCAAAAGCTGACCTATCCATCTGAAGGTCCAGCATTTCTATTCAGAGACAGAAATAGGTGCAGCACACTATTCTGACCTCACTTTCCTATTGTCCTTGGGTGGAACAAGCTTTCTAGAACAGAAACTTCGTGTTTCATGGCTTAGAAAATGATTATGTAAGATCTGCTTGAGTCATCCCTGTCATTCCTGCCTTCCTGAAACAACTACAGAGAGAGTGGAATAGCTAGTGAAAATGGAAAATAAAGTTTCTCTTGAGAAGAAAAGGCAACAATTCTAATAGAAGTCAGTGACCAGGGAACCACACAATATCCATGAGACTTTATTGTTGTTATTGTTGTTCTTGTAAGGAATAAGCAGCATCTCTAATATACTTACGACTTTGGTTAAGCAGAAAACACCAGTGTGTCTACCAAGCATGTGCCTTTCAGGATAACAGTTGCCTTCAAAAGTCAGATAAGAAACACACTAAGCTGTTTCCATTCCTGGTTGACAGGCTACTTATTACATAGCTAATGATCTCCCTTTCAGTTCCATGAAAGTCATTTTGATATATCTGAGCACTTCCAATCTCCCCTTGAACCTTACAGCAAGAAACAGGTTTTGGGAAGGCATGGGAGTATGTGGTTTGGGATGCTAGAGAGATAATCACCCCTTCCTACAGCAGTTGAAATGCCAACTGGAGCTGCTTTTTACTTTGTCTTGCCAACTCATCAGTGTAGGGGGGAACTGAATCAGCAGCTCCTGAACACATCAGTGCAAACAACAGGAGGAACTGAGGCACAGACAGAGCTTTCAAAGGTCACACGTAGACCAGCACAGCTCAGTGTGTAGGGAAACATGAACATCCTGGTAATAGCTAGCAAAAAGGGAAGAAACAGCCTCAGAGGCTGCCTTTCTTCCCACATAAAACCCATTTACTGTCCTTACTCTACGAGACAATTTGGTTCTGAGAATGGTCCATTCATAATAACTTCCTAAGCAATCCACCTGAGCTGGTGGCTACTGTTCATGTGTGGCTTGATGGGATTCCACATTAAGATTGGCTGAAGCCAGCCTAGTAGAACAAACTACAGAAAACTTGTCAAAAAAGCAGTCACATTAAACAGTGAATAAAGCTAAAACTTTGAGGATAAAGACAGAAGAAAAATAATTGGACAGAATGTCACTGTCAGATGTTTTCCCTTCCCATCTCTCCCTTTTCCTCCCCTCCTGCTGATCTAATACATATTCTTAAACTCTGCACAGCAAAAGCTGGGGGATGGACCTGGTAAAGTGACAAAGAGGTCAGTTGATATCTGTCAGCAAATGTTTCTTCTCCCCTCATCTCACACCACTCTGCGGCACTACAGCTCAAATAGATGAGTTGGAACAAAGGCTGTTCTCCCAGGTTTCCTAGGAAGGGAACTAGTCTTTGAATTTAATAAAAGTCCATGGCACACATTCCTCCAGTTTTCTGGTAGCTTTAAGAAAGACATGTGGAGATACACAAAGCTCTGAGAGAGTTAGCATTCTATTCCAGTGCCTTTGTGAACCAGGTGCATTACGGAAGGATTCCTGCATCTGAACTTTACAGAAGACTTCTCTGTGTCCTTGAGCTGTGACAGACGGCAGCCGAAGCCTGTAGGAACCCAAGCAGTAGCTGCACTCCCGGGTAGCTTGTTGCTCTTGTGAAAGCCCTGTGGTTGTCAGAGAGCAGCCGTCTCCTTCCGCCACCTCAGGTCTCTCGGAGAGAAATTATTTTCATTTTCCAAATGAAAATAAGGACTCCAAATAAGGAGTCTGCTCTTCATTGTCTCCCTGAACCCACTACATGCGGTTTTCATAACCATTCCGTTTCACATGCCCCTCAGTTCGGAAAGCATCTGATCCCAGGAAAAGATGATAAGCTGGAAAGAGAGATGCGTGACAGCAGGAGAGGGAAAAGAGATGAACTGGAAGGAAATGCATAGGTGTTAAAATCAGTGCTGCACGTAGAGACTAAAAGGCTGTCCTCCCAGTGGTACTAGGATTCATCTGTACATAAAGGCACCAGGGCCATCTTTCAAACCCCTCTCGTTGCCATCTTCTACCTGCTTGCATTTCACCAAATGTGGTTGCAATCTTCTTCCTTCTGATGCTATGCCAGAAGACCATCTTATCTTGATTAAAATTCTCGACCACACTTTGAAAGCAGATGATCTGTATCACATGGCTAGTGTTGTATGTCCACTTTGGAGTCTGAGTTCACTGAAAGTGGACTCACATCTCTTTATTTAGTATAGCGTTAAGAAGCTGCTGGATCTGTGACAACCTGAATCTTTTGTGTTTCCTTTCAGAGTGGTACCAGTGAGTTTCACACTGGAATAATTGCTAGTTGTTATGTCTGCTATTAGCTTTAAAAACAGCAGCAGGAGGACCAAGCTGCAGCCACCTAAAGACTCTTTGCTGGCCTAAAAAAATATATCTTACCCAGGCCCAGATAAAGCATGCCCAGATAAAGCAACCACTGTCCTGTGTTGACACTAATTTGTCTGACTATAATTTCACATTCACTGCTGAATATTAGTGAAAAAAGGAGTTATTAAAAAAAAAGAGGAGACAAAAGCAGCTATTGTACACGCTAAGTCAGAGCCCTGTGCCTTGAGCTGATGCAGCTTATCTGCCTTTCCATACCTTTGACAAATGTATGTCTTGTATCATTTTTCTCCTCTTCCTCCATATGCCTTACTGCTTTTCTTCCATGTAACTTATCTCCAAACAAGGTGTCATTAATCAGCCAAAGACACCCTTCACTGTTAAGTGCTCCTCAACTGATTTTTCATCAGCACAAGTAGTTACTAGTTACCGCATTCCTCCCACATGCTGAAGACCTTGGGGGTAGCAGAGGGCAGGGGGCTAGAGATGGCCTCACCACATAAATACTACCTGCAACCTCTGCAGCAACCCTCTGATAATAATATTGCTCTTTGTTCTCAACCAGGACAAGGTGGGACTGCGCCCCATCTTCTTTTTTAAGTAACTACCTTCCATGCTCTTCCCTTTTTTTCAGATTAAACTGGCTGGATGCCTGTTCAGTAGTAGCTGGAGCTTAATACCTGAAACAACGTGCATGTATGTGCTATGCCAGTAAGGCTTGCCCAACAATGCTCATTCTGCCATGTTTTCCCATGCCTTGTGTCGATATTTCATTGTATTTTCAAGCTCCCTGAGCCAGAGTGGGTGATTGATAGAAAAAAAAAGAGAAGGAGGAAAGAGATAAAGAAAAGAAAAGAGGGGGAATGGCATTGCTCAGGAACGTTGCCTGTTCCTCACCACGAAACACGGTGTGCGCCGGCACAGGTGGGTCCCGCTCACGGAGCGCTGCCCGCGAGCAGGGTCTAAATGGGGACTTTCACTGCTGCTCTCTTGTTTTCCTTGGAGAAAGGCCATCACAAGCATTCGCAGGTGGCTTGGCCATAGCCTGACAGTAAAATATTTGTGGTTGCGATAAAAATCAGAATAGTCCTACAAGATGGTTCTTTCTAACCTTCAGGGCTTGATCCTGCCGCTGCGGAGCTCAGTGAGAGTTTCACCCATTTCATGCTCGGCTGTTTTTACTGCTCACTAAAACGCATATTCTCTGGCACAGCTTTCCGTGTTAAGGCCTCGTGCACCCTTTGGGGCAATTTCGGATGTTTTAAAAACAGGTGGAGCCCAACCCCAAACCACTGATTTGAGCACCTCAGAATCTGGGCTAATTAAAAAGCTGAACTTTCACAGCTTTGTAAGGCCAGACCAAAACCACCAAACTTTGCAGAGTTTGTAAATATGCTCTGAATCTTCTAGTTATAACCCATCTGGTTTTATCTCCAGCCGCCGAATATTGAAACCCTAGTGCAGTCTGTATCCCTCAGGAACGATGCTTGGACATCATTCTGAGCACATTTAGAAGGATAAAAAGAAGATAAATGGAAATGACAAGATATGTTCTTTGAATAAATAAACAGGGAAAAGACTGCAGGAAAAGCAGGCAAACAACAGGATGCTCAACTCTTTGCCAAGTAGATAAAGTCCAAAATGCAGCAATTATCTCCTAGGACACACCACGGAAAAAAAAAAAGCAAAACTTCCTAGGCAGAGGGAAGAATGGGGAGCAGAGGAGGTCACAACACAAGCCTCATTCACACACCAGCTCACACGGAGGCTGAAGTGCTGACAATTGCCTCCCAAGAGAGATGCTTTAGACTCAGACTTAGGAGATATTTGTGTGAATCAGTCACATGGGAGAATTAAGATATGTCATGACACAGTTTCCCAAATGAGACACTCACCCCTGAGTAGGAAATCGGCCTTTTTATCCCAAATCCCTCTAACTTTGGAGAGTCTAATCATCATGGCTTTGGACCAACACAAACCTAAAACCTGACTGACAGGGTCTTGCAAAACCACATGCAGTTTTTCCTCATTATATAGAAACAATTGATTGGAAGCCAAGTACAGTCACAAATAAAACACCTCACCGCTGAGTATTAAAAGTTGTTTGGGGTAGTTTTTAATGAGAATCATAATTACCACTACACCTATTCAGCCACAATTTGGACAGGCAGTTTAATCACCCTTAGCCTGAATAATGACATTAACTGCTTTGTTTTTTACAACTGAAAAATAGTTTCTTCCTCCCTGAGTCTCTGTCTTCAAAGAAAAGGGGATGTATGTAAGAAGACGACTTCAAAAGTTGTAAAAAACTTTCTTGGGAGCTCAAAACAGGTTTTGGGGACAGAGTTCTCATTTTGCATGTAGCTGTGGAGCAGTCTGAGCCTTAGACCACCCTGGCCATCCAGGGCACTTGCAGATGGAGAGCTGGGCTCTGTATTCTGCCCCAGCCACCAAGATCCCTGAAAGAAAACTCAGCAGTAACTGGATTTTGAGTTTTCAGTGCCAGGACTTCACTTTCCAGTTTTACTCTGAAGAAATTGCAAGTTGCTCATCAATTATTTACACGGTGACTAGGGACAGAGACTGCTTTTGTACTTATCATGTAATGGATGTGACCAAATTACAAATAAGAGATAATAAATGTAAACTGCTGTCCATTGGTTCAAGTTTTATGCATATGTTTTCATCCATAAAAAAACTCAAATTCTCAGAGCTATGGCACAAAAAGTTGTGCCCTCAAACCATCCAGGCAGTTTCTGTATAATTAAAAACAAGTTATTGTGACTTATGAGGACCTCATGTTGGCTTCAAGGAGCCAATGTGCTTTTGTGCTGTTCTCCAAATATGAGCATACATACAACTGGCATTTAAGCCAATACAACAAGCACCCACACTGTCAATTTGTGGGAATAAACATGGATCCGTCATCACAAATTGAGCAATTGTTCTCAGACGTATCTGTGCCAAACTCCATTATCTAGAGAGTCTTCTTATTTTGCCTTCAACCATTTATCAGAGGTAGAGTACCTAAGAAAGACTACTCCTACTGAGAGCTCCAATTTCCCACTGAAGAAAGTGAAAGGGTCACCTCCAAAAATACGGGGTCTTTCTTCCCAGAACAGCTATAGAAAAAACATGAACTTTGAATGTAAGCAGATAAACACAAAGCACTGCAAGGGAAAGCAGGACTTCCCTGCAAGCTCAAAACTCTGCCCCTGATGAACCAAAGTGACAGGTCTGGAATAGCTCTCATATCCTGGCCATCTTCCCCCTGAAGTGCAGCTTGAATAATAGGGGTTCCTGCTGCCTGGTGACAAGATCAAGTTATTCCACAACATTAAAAACCAAGAGGCCCACCTCTAGTTCTAGCGGCACTAAAAGGCCTTACCCAATCTGTCGGTTTGTAGAAGGTGCTTGTGTGATGACAGAACTGGACTGTGGTGACGGCATGGCCTGCTGGATCACCACGCTGGTGTCGTGGTTCGGCATCCGCGCGCTGCTGAGCTGGTGAGCGCCCGCGCCGGCCATGGCGCCTCCCACGGGGTTATGCATGGAGATATTCTGTGAAAGGAAGAGAAATGGTGGAAAGTGAGAAGGGAAGTCTTGTTCTCGCTTTGTGTTCTGCAGGACTACAATGGGGAATCTGAAAGCATCAACAAAATGAAAAGTTAATGTCTCTTGGCAAATCCCAAGTCAATAGATCTTGTGTAACCAACGCTAAAAAGAAATGAAAAATAACTAGCAGAGTTATTGCAGAGTAATATAAATGGAAAAATACCTGCAAGTTGACTAATCACTCTTCTGTGATTCTGACTTGTGATTTATAATGAGGACATTTAGCACATATTCTGACTGAATATGATATATATTTTGTTTGAAAATGACTTCTGGAGTGAGTGCATGGCACTTTGATTTACTGCGCGGGTTGTTTACTGTGTACTAGGTCTGCTCAGACTGACAAGCAAATCAAGTTTTATGGTCCCAGAGTAACAAACACTACATGGTACATCACAAAACAGTCATTTCTGTTAGCCTCCATGTATTCTTTATAGCAATATTATGCTAGAGCCCTACAATAATAGCATTATGTTTTCAGATATATAGCCTATGCTTCAGGTAGCTTGGACTCCTTTGAAAGTTCTTTAACAGATCACAGATAACTTACATGTACAGACTGTAGAAAATAGCAGTCAAGGGAAAGGAAGATATGGGGGGAAAACCGTGGAAGATGACGATACTACTAAGGAGGGAATTCCAAAATAGAATTTATCTTGTATTATCCCTACACATACAATACACATTGTTGCTAAACCACAGAGTTTGACTTGGCCTGGGTGTAAAAATAAACAAGAACCTGAAGCCAGAGATAACCTGCAGTGTATACAGGGAAAGATACAGTAACCCTGAGAGCATATTTTTCCTATCAAGGACCAACCAGTGGATTCCTAGCAGGAAGAGGAAAAAAAAAAACCCTTTACATCCACACTCTCACATCAAGACTCAGGCAAAGCATCTTCCATGACCACTTCAGGACTGAAAATAAAGTTCAGTTTCACGACAAATTCCAATTTATAACCCTATTCATTTAGGAAAACCGGAAAACACAAGGAAAACACATAGGCAAAGCTGGTGAGAAAACATGAAAGGAACTCCATTCTCTGCTCAAAACTGGAGGTCGGGAGATCAGACAGTATTCTACAGTGAACACAGGGAGAATATATTCAGTTGTCACTTTTACAAAAAACTACAAAACTTCAGCATAGGGAAGAGGGAGTAAACAACAGTGCTGGTGCCGCTGCTGAATTCTGATGTTCTTTCTCAGACAGAGAACGTTCAATGCGGTAAGACCTCTGATTCACTCTCTGTTTTGAATCCAGATTTAAAGAAAGCTTCCACCTAAACTGAAACAAGAATAAATGCTTTAGATGACGTTTTTACATGGAAAAGAGCCAGCAAAAGAGGACTCAAGTTGAGGTTCTTAGCTGTCATCCCCCACTCTACAAATTCTTAAATATTTCAGATGGTTTCTCAGGCTACTATGGACACAGGGATCTCTCCTGTTCCTCCTGCAGGAGCTGTTCCAGTTTTCACAAACAGATAAAGAAGCAGAGGGGCTGAGTACAGCCTCAGGGTTGGGCCACTCACACCACATGTAGAAGACCCAGCTTTGAATCCCCATTCCAGTAAATAATTTACACAGCATGAGTCAGGTCCATCAGGAGAAGAGTCAGTATTTACTTGGGAGCGTGGATTGCGAGAGGAAGCCAGGCCAAAGACTAATGGTAATTTTTCATACCCCAGTTGTACCATCAGGCTCTTGTAAGAGTAACCACCTCAGATATGTGGATTTTTTTTTCCACAAGAATTTCTCTCTGACTTAGCACTTTCCTATAAAAATATCTCTTCTTCAGTGTATTAGCATTTTCTATTGAAAAACTGTTTTATTGAAAAAGAAAAAAATACAGCCAAATCTATTTAGAGTTCATAGCTTGTTTTGGACAGGATAGCATATTGCAAAACCATGCCTAATTTCTGCCCCTCATCAAGCAAATCTTCAACACTAGCACTTGTCCAAATTTTGACTGGATTTCTTTGAACTAGCAGAACTTCTTAAAAATTTAACATCAGATTCTTGTGCTCATGGATTCAATGCTTCCATTTTCTTCACCTCCTTTTCTTTCCCTTCTTCTCGAAATAATTGGGAACTCTCTAAGATACAAATAGTTTGAGTAATGACGGGTTTGAAAAATTTTGACTGCACATTAGACATTGAAATTGCAACTGCTAGTTTACACGCATAGACTTGTAACGCTGACTCAGAATTTTAACCCTTTCAAATAAACTGCACATTTTTAGTGAAATGTGGAAAGAAGGATGAATGCATTATGCATAGAAAGCAAAATCAAAATAAGAACTTGACATTCAGCTGTCTGTTCTTTCCAGTAATGCAAGTGCTGTTGTTGGGCAGGAGTTACACATGTGTAGAAAGCTGCCAAGAGAAAGCCTAGGATTTCCCAACAAAGGGTCAAATTCAGCATGACTCTCACATTCACAAGAAAAGGATTGTGCAATCTCACAATAATCTGCATTGATGAGATGCTTATGAATTTACAGAGAAGATAAAGGAAGTTCATACCTAAATGGCAATGCCTATGCTTTGAAAGATGGCAGGAGGATAGGGCATAGTAAGCCTGACACTAAGTCATATTTTGTCCTATGCATCATGACATGTAGCATGACCCAGTGTCACCAGCATGGCAAAACTAGGCTTGCTGCAGATAAAACGCAGATGCTCTTCACAACTCCCCAAATGACCTTGCTATGCTGCTCAAACCCAATCCAAAACGCATCTGGATATGATATTAAAGAGCTCCTTGCAAGAGTCGACCTCAAAGGACTCCAGGCCCTTCTAAGAGAAAATTCAGCAACAGTAAACTGATTGAAATGGAGACCCCCACTTTATAACTGAGTTGTTACTTGGCTAGGCTGCTTCCAGCTCTGTTTCTGTGGAGTTCTGTGCGTTTGCACCAGGGATCCATGAAGAACATCTCACATGGACTTCCCCTTTCATTCTCCTCTGGCTCCTGAACTGATGGTTATGAGGAATTGCTACAAGGTGGGGGATCCCAGCACACCAGCCCAGAGGAGTAAAAGGCAAACTTGAACTCTACAGGCAAAGCCCTCCCATCACTTTTAACACTGCTGAGCCCTGAGTCACATCCATGCTCTGAGGGAGATTTTTCTCAGAAACCTTCAGAACTGCCCCCCAGCATTGAGAGAGAGCACTCGGGGTAATTATTAGCATTCACTTTGTAACAACTGGGCTTAAGCGTCTGCACAAGGGGAAAGCTACCCACACGCAGAGATACGAAAGATCTCCTCTGTCCTTAAGATCCATATGCAGAGAATTTCTTTCTTTAAGGCTAAGTTTCATTCCCCTCCAAAATTCCCAGTCACACTCACTGGATAGGAAACTAGGATTATATCCTACATGACATGGAAGAAACCATACAGAAATAACTCCTATTGGGCTCAAACTATGCTTTCCAGCAGTATTTAACACTCATGCAAAAATATATATACATATAGACAGACGGCTGTTAAATCAAGGTGCTCATTCTCTGCCTCTCCAATTGCAAGAAAAAAGGGGTAGATCAACATCAGATTCTTCTCTGACCACCTTCCCTTTTAACAACAGCCAGGAAACTTTGGAGAGAATATGCAAGCATTCTTCTTCCCCATGCAGCATTTTAACCTTGGGTGAGCAACATCCTTTTTTATTTTTTTCTTCTTCTTTTTTTTCTTTTCTTTTTTTTCTTTTTTCTTCTAAAGGTTAAAAGCTTCTGGAGGTCATTCCTCCATGTCCTGGTGGAGAGGATTACACATCCCTGCGAGGGAACACACACACACCCTGTTGGCAAGTGCAGCAGAGGAGCGAGGGCTCCGGAGACACAGGCGAAATACACCCTATGACTCGAGGCAGTCACTGTCTTCCAGTGAAACACCCATTCACATCACACACCACCTCCACCACACACCCCCTCCGAGCACAGGCCAAGCATGAAGAGGATGCATCTATCCTCTCGTATCCACTGACTGTAGCGTACTGAGTTTCAGGCAGGGTTTGTTTGTGTTTTTAAACTATCATCAGAGCGAGTTTCCGAACCAAAGATAACTGAAATGCTCCTGGTATTTTTTTTTTGTGTTGTTTTGTTTTGCCTAGAAGGTTTTAGGAAAACTGCAAATGCCAGTTTTATATGAACTGATGAATGACTTATTCAGGCTTGGTCTGGGTGAGCCTTTAGAATTGCAAGCGATAACAGATTGTATATAAAATATATGACCATTTGGCATAATATTATATAACTTTTAAAGTCAGAAAGTATTTGCCAGGAAAAAAGAAAATAATCCAATTCATTTAAACATAATTTAAACACTTTTTTGCACTTTTTTGTTTTCTGAAAAAAGTTGTTTACCCATGTTTTCCCAAACAGCAACTTTAAGCATTTCTGAAACAATTCAAGGAAAGAAGCATTAACTTTAAAAAGAAATATTTAAATGAGAAAAATCAAAGACACTATGCGCCTTTAGATGTGATACAGCCTGGCCTCTCCATTAGTATGTTTTATTAAAGAGAAATATTCTAAGCTGTCTCCCTTTTATGTGTCCTTTTGACATCCAGAAGGAACAACAACAACAACAAAGGCATTTCTAATCTACAATCAACAGACACACAGCATTCAGGACAACCAATATGCAGATTTAAACGACAGCAAAGTGCAAATTTCTAAAAAGCACAGGGTAGCATCTTGATGATGGAGATCGTAGCTCCACGAAACAGACAGACATGAGTGGAACCCATCTATGACATGTTCCTCAGATGCACGTGATGATCAAACAACTGAAGAACATGCTGGCTTAAAATCTTAGAAGCCACTGTATAAAAAAATTACAGGCTAATTTGGCAAATAATAGCAGTATCGTTCAAAATTATTTTAATCATGTATAATAACTTATCAAAACTCTTGAGCCTCTATCAAATCTCTCATGACAGAAGAGGAAGATCATCTGAAAGCACAAGTTACCAAATCTCCCCACAAACAGCCCCAATCTCCAAAGCAGTCTCACACCATGCCGCCGGAGCTGCCTCATCCATTTCCAGAGCCCCACGTCTGAACTGCCATCAGCACAGAACTAAATTCTGTACTTTCACAGTCCACACAGTACCAGCAAATGTAAACAGAGGAACCAGGGAAAAAAATGAGATAAAAAAAATGAGTCAGACTGCTAATGCTATTGGAAGATTATAGAAAAAAGTCTATTGCAAAAATTTGAATTAAAAAAGAAAAAAGGCCATTATGCAAGAGAATAAACGTGATGAAAATTGAAATGATTGAAATGCAGTACTTTTTAAAAATTGTAACATCTGTGTAGAGATGAGAAAAAAAATGAGGAAATAAAAAAAAAACAGGCAGAAAAAATGGCAGAGAAACGAACTGTTGAAAAATGTGTAGTAACATTAAGCCCAGGGACAAAGCACTAAGAAGATCTTACAGCAGACTGGTAAAATCCATTTAATTCCCTTACTTAGTGAGAGATATGAGTCACTAGAAGAGGCTGACACAAAATTACAGAAGTGATGCCAAAGGATCTATTTGAGGATCTGTTTCTCAAAGCATTTCACTTAACAGTCTTATGATAAAAATGGCACATAAAAAAAAAAAAAAAAGCCAAGACAGATCCCAGAAGGCAGAAAGAGCTTTCTGCCCTCTCAAGCCTCTCCCATCCTTTCCCAAAACGGATCACTATGCACATGATGCCGCAGACTCAAGGCCTGCAGCCGTGAGCATGAGAGAGATATCTGACCTCTTGAACTCCGGGCCCCACTCCTCAGTGAAATGTTATCAACCTGATCTCCTTAGCGGTAAAAACTTACAGAAAAACTAAACTCTTTCCTCAGAAATGACAGGTAATGATAGGCAGATGGGGAGAGAAGGAAAACACTGCCCTCGCTGCAATCAGAAAGCTTTGAATCTGCACTTATCAGTCCCGGCCGCTGGTTTCCAATTTTTTGGATCACAGACCCCTGTCAGCCCTCCGAATTTCTCGGCGAGCACTCTGCACTCTTATCATAAACTGTGTAATTGAGGCAAGCTGGCTACGCAGACCAGCTGCACATGGCTTACCACAGCGCCGCGACCACCAGCACTTCACAGACCGCAGCCTGACTGCTGCCCGGACCCGGCAGCAGGGCACTGCCACCACGGCCTCCTGACAAAGAAGTGAACATTCCTAAAAGGAGCCGTGCAATTCAGTATCCCCAATCCTTTTTTTCTAAATGTCTTAAGTACTTTGGAGCCAAAGTCCCACAGAAACGCCTATGTGGCCAATTACTTGTGTAATTACTTGTGTCAGGCTTGTATACTGGCGCTGGCAGGAGTTTTCTAAATTTCTTCCTAAATGGCTGTGTTGGAATCTGTAAAAACACTTTTTTAATTTAGGATGAATTATTCTAAATATATATATACATATATATATGATAGCTGCTACTAGAAAGATATGAAAAAAAACTTTTAAAAAGTCTTCAAAAACAATCTTTTCATTCTCTTTCCTTTCCTCTTGTTATGTCAATTCCTCTTGTTATGTTATCAGGAAGACTTTTGGAGATACACTGAGTGATTCAAATGACATCTGAACCTGTTAATCCTTAGAAAATGATGTGGTGCTGCTAAGGAACATGGCACGAGATGCAGGACAGGCATGTGAGGTGCTAAGCCAGGTATAAGCCACCTCGAGACAGCAGCAGTCACCACCATAACTTGAAGCCCGATGAGTTCATTGAAGTCCTACTAGCCTAGAGCAGTATGTAAAGCGGTCGCTGGTATGATCTGAGGTTGCAGAGCGTGTGGATGTGTGTGGGTGCAGAAACCTCAGGCCAAGGCAGAAAAAGGACTTGACTACTCATTCCATGGGGTAGGACGTAAAGGGGAAGACAGGACAGGAGAGGGTGTTATCAGCTCCTTATTCCTTCCTGCCTGTTCAACACCAGCTCCAACATTGTCCTTCCAGCCAAACCTGCTTGGGCAATTTTAATCAACTCAGCAACTAACGCTGAAATATCTAAATGAGCCATTTCACTGCACTAATTATTCACTGAAAAGAAAGCAATACGGACCAGTTCCATCAAGGATACATGAAGGGCACAGTCACCTCCTCTGGACTCTTCCTTGCACCTTTTGGAGAAATTTCATATGAACTTATTTCAGGGGTGCAGTAAGCCTCCCTGCCTGTCCTCCACTGTACCCATTGTTTCAAGCGAATGCTCTCTGACTCCTCTGATACTACGGACAAAATGCAGGAGATTTAGAATTTTTGTCTTTTATCTTAATTTTTTGTGACATGATCTAATTACAGGCATTTAGTGATGCCCTCTAATTACCAGCAGAAATGAATACTGAAAGATGACCCTTGTATTCCAGGATTCCTTCCCCTCTTCCCCCACTACCCTCTTCATGCCCTTTTTGGCAAGTCTGCCCAGACTGTGCTTTAGACATATGGAGTCTTCTTTACATACACAGTGTGCAATATATGGTGTGTACCAGATGTGCCCATGAAAATCCATTTGCAAGAGGAAAGAGAGACAGAAAAAGAGGGAGATAGGAAATGTAATGAACATATTTTCAAGGAGTAGGGAATTTTGTAAGCCTGGACTCACCAGATTTTAAAAGGAAATAGCTTCTCTATGGGAAAAGATGACCTCAGATTGCATGCTTATGTCTTGAAGTTTCCTACAGATATGTCGCCTTTTCCTCAGGGTTACTGGTTCCATACACAATCCCTTGCCCAAGACAGCCATTTCAAAAACACAGCACAAAGAGCTGCTTCTATTCCAGTAAATGTCAGTCACACTAAGTGTGCAGAGCCCAGTGTGGGTCACTCCGGGTGTTTTGCACTGCTACCACCACACTGTGTCCAACTGGGAGGCTGCAAAGGAAGGGAAGCACAAGTGGCTCTACACAGTTTTTGTCATACTCTATGCAAAAACCATGAACTGATTATTTCTTTTCTTCCAAGTTGCCTATTGTGACATTTATAAACAGGAACCTGGCAGCATGTCAATGGTGCAAACTGATTTCCTTTTCTAAATACAATTTTAAAAAGCAAATAAACAAGGTTATGCCTGCTAATGAAACATTATATGCCATGCTGGAGCTAGGTTTTCTCAAATGTATTCTCTAGAGCAGATGGAACACCAATAAACACAAAACAACAAACCCTTTGACAAAGAGCATATTTATAAGAAAATACATTCTCCATAAAGCTGCATCTAAGGAAAAACTGGCTTCTATCTATAATATTATCTTAGGGACACAAGGAAGGTCTCATTAGACTGCTGTAAACAGAGGAGCTTGCCATGAATTTCAAATGCAGCTACTAAGGGCTAGTAAGAAACTTTAAAAAGAAGAAAAGGACTCACTAGAATACTTACTAGGTGTAATTCCTAGAGGCTTCAGCCGAAATCAAGGCCTTATTGTGCTAAGATCTGTATAGACACATTGATGGACTAAACTTGCCCATAAGCCTTAGAGTCCAAAGACAAAGCAAGGGAAGGGGAATGAGGAAAAAGAGAAAGTAACTGATTTGTGTAGCCAGAAATCAGGACTCAATGGAAATGCCCCTTTTCTCCCAGTCTGGTGCCTTATCTGCTATTTTGCACTATTTTTGTGCATCAAATACTTATTTGTGAATTTGGAAAACCAATAAACTGCTTTTTAAAATAGTATTTTAAGCTCCACTCCACAGTTTCTTCCAGGACTATCATTTCACTTCTGTAAATCAGACAGAATGCAAGTGCAAAGTGGGTGCTCAAAGTACCTCTGCAAAGTAGGTGCATGTCAGCTCTTACAGGACAAGCAATTAAGACATGCAAAAGCAGCTGCCAGATCTGGAGGCCAGTCAGAGGGTAGTTGAAAACCTGGCCTTCCTTTCTTTATTGTAAGGAGTTTGTTTTTATCCATCCCGAAACAGAAAGCAGGGGGTCGGGGGAGAGGGAGGGGATGGCAGTCCTGCAGGAATTGCTTTAAACAAGCCTTTGATACTGCTAACTGAAGGCACTAGGCTTTTCAATGTTAGGCAAACCATTTATAATCCGTTAATAGCAAGTTCACAGAGACAGCATTTGAGCATTTAAACTTGTTAAATTTTATCTAAAGCTTTTTTCAAATTTGATTTCACTGGCCTAAGTTATCGGCAGCGTGCATGAGTTATAGCAATGGCTGCTTGACTGCACTCAGCGACCAGAAGATTTTTTAGAGCAGTTGGTAAAGGAGCACAAGGATGATAGTAACAAAACACCCAGTGAATTTCTTTTCAGGCAGTTTCAAGCAGAAAACCAGCAGGCTTAACTTTTCTGCTAAGAAGTCAAGTGGAAATGCTGCTACCCTGGTTATAAAATGCACATCCTGAATATTCTTTTAGCATTCACCCACTGCAGCAGCTCTGTTGGGCCTCGCCAGCTAATACAACGTGGGGACTGTGCTCTAAAATGCTTGAAAGGGTCCAGGAGTCAGGCCAAGAGTGGTCTCATAAAACTCCCAGACCATTTCCCATTTTCAAGAGCACATGGGTCTAACCCATGGGATGCACTGGCAAGTGAACCAGTAAGCAGCAAATGGTTCTGATCAGTGCAAAGCCTACAAGGAACCCCAAAACATCAAACTGCAAGGCAGTTAATTCACCAAACCTCCTGGGAAGGAACCACAAGGGCAAGCATGAAGTTAGAAGCATCCACATTCATTTCAATCATTTTTAGGCTGATATTTTGTAAGAAAAGAGCTAGCTGGGTCTATTCCTTCAACTTGGAAGACTTCAGAGAATTGTGCTTATCAGCTCGAAGTATTCAGAGGGAACTAATAACCTGTGTAGTCCTAAGTAGTTGAAAATGTTGGGGTTCAGGAAGAAAATCAGACTGCCTATTTAGAAAGCAAAGAAGCTAAATACCCTTCTTCTAGGTAAGAAAAGTTCATTTTCAGTAGGTATAGCACAGATCATGGAGAGTCAAACAGGTATTACAAGAAACTGTGCTAGTATTCCCTGAAACTCCAACAAGGGAACTAAGGTGCTTGTGCCTGAGTGGCACTAAGGGGATCCAGGCTGCTCTTGCCTCTCAATGCCATCGTTTCAGCAGTTACCATCTGCAGACAGGCACAAAGAACAACTTTCAAGGGGAGAAGAACAAGCATATTCTGAAGAAAAGGAAACCAATAGGATCCTCCTCCTGATACACTGCAGCAAAAGAAGAATAGAGTCAACTGGCCACAGCCTGAGGGCAAGCAACTTGAGTCTTAAAGCAGAGCTTTCAGGGGATTGCCAGAAGAAGAGCTGCTGGAAATAGGAAACAAACTAAGTAAACAAAGTGGCATAGAATTAGAACATAGAGTTTCCAAGGACTGAGACAAGGGAAAGATGAAGAATACTGCTCAAAAGGTGTCCTGAGGCTCAGGACACTGGTCCAGATACATTGGTAGCTACACAGCAGTTCTCTCCCTCATTCTTCTACAGATTTACTACATGGCTTTGAGCAAATCATTCCACGTGCTTCTGCCCTGTATCCAAAACAGGATGAGTAATATCTTCAACAACTGCAGAGCACTTGGAAATGACAAGTGCAGAATACCTTTTACAGACAACACAGTGTATCTAGGGAGGCTAGAATACTACAGCAGCGGCAGAGCAGAAGGCATGCTTTGGAAACAGGACTTCGGAGTAGCATGTGTTTGAAACCAGGCTCACAGAAATGACCATAGATCATAACTAAGACACTTTCAAGTAATATAGAAGGAGTTGTATGACAAATGGCACAAGAAAAACAGCAAAACAGAAGAACAGTTCTTTGGTAACTGGAAACAGGAAAGCAAAGAATGGCATATAAATTAGTAAAAGCAAAGAACGGCTGCATGCTTAAGTCCAGACAGCACTGCAGAAAATCACTAAGGGATCATCTAATTAAAGCATTTCTGGTTTTGCATCCAAAACTGGGCACTAAAAATCACAAGAAGATTTAGGCTAAAACTCTTACTGAGATTATACAGTGGTGGCACAAGGGGTGGAATCTCAGTTATAAAAGTAGCACACATTTTGCTCAGCTTCTTTTCTGACTGGAGTAAAACAACAAACAAGCTGTACTATATTTGATGCTGCTACCAGACAATCAGCCAGATGTACATGCTTCCAGTAACACTAATTAAATGCCATGTGGAGCCATCCTGTGGAAATTATATAACGTTCCTTTAGAGAGCCACACACTTCTGAAATGCTATGGTGAGCCCTCGCTCAAAGCTGATGAGCCAGAACGCTTATTTTCCTCTACTCCCCAAAATATTAAACAACTGTTCCTCCCATGTAATGGCGTGATCTAGCAAGATAGACAGTTTTATCCCAGGATGCGAATGATAATTCAATGGAAAGCAGGAGTTTCAATGGAGCCATTGAAGACACTCGTCAGGGATGCGTTCTTGAGGAACAAGTGAGTTCCAAGCGGGATTGTGACTCTTGCTCAGCACTCTTCTCAACCCAGCCTGCAAAAAAGCATCTGTCAATGGGAAGTTTACACTCAAACCGACTTGATACCTGAAAGCTGAGGAAGAGAGGAAAAGGATCAGGAATGACAGCCCTGTTCTCAAAATGGCGAGAGTATTACCATGAGAGAAGACCACGTTACCTTTGAATCCTTTAAACCCACCTAACCTACATTTGCTATAGGACTCAAAATACAATTGCTGTCTTGGAATCCAGGAGATGTTGGGTTTTTCTTCATTAACAGAAGACCATGGAAAGGACTATGCCCTGGATCTCCATCAAATCACACGATCTAAGCACAAGGAAACAGGTTTCCCAACAAAATGCTGCTCTGAAGGTGATCCTGTGCATGCTTTAGCCTTTCTGCCAGTTCTGTAGGGAAATTAGAGTATAACTTTCAGCATTGCTAGTGATTAGCATAAAGGAAAAGACAATGAAATTCCCATTGATATTCCAAAAGCCATTTCCCAGATATTTCGGGAATATATATCTTTTCAAATAAGTGGTACAAATTGTCAGATGGAAGCCTAAAAAGTCAAGGTGCTTTGTATCTCATCACAAGCCCTGCTTCAAAAGGTGGAGCAGCATCTCATGTTTCTGACCCACAGTTGTGAAAGACTTTGCAACGCTGAATGTGTTTGGAATGCACAAGCTGGCTCAAAATTTTCCCAATAAGTTTCTAGGTGTCCAAACAAGAAGCCTGGTGAGTTTGGATGGGTTTTATTGGACTTTCTTTGGATGGATTATTACTAATTAGATCTTATACAATAAGACCAGAAATGTTAAGTCTCCCAACAAGATTTATTAGGTATTGACAGGGTATGTTAGCTTATCATTCATAGAATACCTATTCAGTAGAGAGTAAGAAAAAAAGATACAAAGATTTGTTTGATAGTGGAGAATATTCCTCATTGCTGTTGCAGATGATTTGCTTTAAGGCAGAAACATGATAGTTTAAATTTTAATGAGAGATGGTAGAAAGCCTGTCATGCAGGGAGTCCAAAATGCTTATTCTTCCTTCGAAAAGGACAGACAACGCACTACCCTACAATACGTGGTCTGTCTCTCCTTACAGTAAACATTGCTAATGCTCCTGGAGAGGGGCTGACCTTGCCAGCCAATTACATTATGCTAATTTGTCTGTTACTATAACTCCTAGAGAGGCATTCACAGCTCAAAGCAGCACAGAGATTTATATTGTCTCTTCCAAGCAGCAGACTATGGACGTTAATCTCCCTTGCAGTTTCAGCATGCTCTGCGTGGCAGTATCTACATGTAGCGCCACTGCACATTCAAAGCGACAGCTACTGCCAGCTTTTATTCAACTTAAAAGACAAGCCGTGGTCCTGCTCTGCCCTTTTAATAACTGTCACTCTATCGAGGAAAGCACATGCTTGGTAACAGCTGTTTTCCTATGAAAACATATGGTTTCTTGTATGCTTTTGAAAACACCACAGGAATGTACGCGCTTGCTAGATGCTAGTGCCATGTCACTATATCGAGGAAAAGATCACTGAAATGCAACGTTATCTATGCTGTACTCGTATATTAAGAAAATTGGTGTTGTTTAAAAGCAACAACAATCATTCAGCTGAAAAGATTCAGTGTGAAAATAAGACCCATATTTCAGGAGTTTCCTGCACTACAGCATTGCTTAAAGTTGAGTTCAAACTGTTGGCCTTGTATAGAGTAATGCCGCAAATAGCCGACTCTTGCAAAGAGCTAACACTCCATGTTGTATCTGGAGAAAAGCTCCAGAGATCTTTTTTTTTCTAACTGCTTGGAAGATCAGAAGCGACCCTAGCCTGTTTTAGTTGCGCTATGACAAACATTATTAAAAACAGTCAAGTAACAGCAGTTTAATAAACTACTGCCCATCAAATACACCATAGCGACCGATCTTTGTTCTCCATCTCTCAATAAGGATGGTTGAACACATTTTCCTTCATATTCAGGGCAATCTAAGGGTATTTGCATGTCAGAATAGAAAAGAGACAGTTAAGCTGTTGGACTGTGTGAGGTTTGACTAAAAGCTAAATATTTTGGTAAACAGAAGTTTCTGCTGTAGTTTCAAAACTGATTTCAACATCAATTTACATAGATAAAAATGCAAGTAAAACCCCATAAACTATAGAAAATGTTCAAAAGCTATTGAGAGAAGTTACAGTTCAGGGGAGAAACAAAAAGAACCCCCAAAGAGAGGCATATGATAATTTCTTACAGAAATTTCCCACTAGCCCTGAAAATAAGTCCACCAGGACATTTTGGGGCAGGAAGACTTTCAGTCCAGTTTATGCTGTAGGATTAATAGCATCATGAAGAAAACCACCCAAACTTTTCTCTAAAAAGCTTTTGAACATACCAGTATGTCCAGCTTGTATTACAGTACTTTTTGTATAACTTCAAGAACTTTGCACCTGGGTCTTTATGGCAGTTAAATACAGGGTTTTTTTTTAAAAAAAAGAAAATAAATAAATACCCACAGCACCACAGCTCACTAAAATGCTTGTGTTTTCCTACCTATTAAGAGTGGGAGGGCACACACAGATGTGCACACGAATCTGTATCCCTGCCTTTACAATTTCCAGCACGTCCCATTGCAGCAGAGCCAGTGCCACGTTCTGCTGAAGCCCTGCAAGAAGCCCCCGGGGCGCAGGCAGGGGCAGGAAGCACCAGGGAAGCTCCGGGCCAGGCAAGGAGCTGCCCGTGGGCATCTGGTCCCCTCGTGGGTCACAGGTGCCTCTGCCTGGTTCGTGAAGGTAACACCTGCCTGTCAGGCCCCTAGGTTGCTGCGAGCATCGAGCACTCTGCAGTCGACGGGTAGATTGTGTGTAATAAAATGTAATGGTTTGTGTAATAAACCTGCGCTGACCTCTTCACCTTCTCTCTAAAAGAACGTCACAACGAAAGAGTCAGTAAGATCCCTGGGCACAGGAGACACGAGAAAACAAGTTGATTCCTTGTTGAATTGTTCCTGGCATTGAGGATTGAACACAGCAGTGACAAAGCCAAGCAGCCCCTGGAGCAGTTCAATAACAGGGTATTGCACTTGGAACGTAGGGACTGTGCCTGAAACAGAAATAAGCCAAGACGAGGAATGGAAAGATACCTCGTTAGGCAATAGAGGAATAGCCCTTTTAGTCTAGTTAGAGCCCACAAGGAAATTATGAAACCAACTAGAAATACAAGCTTCTTAACATCCAGTGCTTCCAATCCCAGAAGGAAACGTAGAGCAGCTTCTGCCTGCATGACTCTTCTGAGTTTAAATAAATAGCAAGATCAAGAAGCAAAGTGTCCATGTCATGGAGTCAAACAGTTCCTATGTGACGCTGGTCAGATCTATAACCAGTGAAACAGGAGGAGTCAGCATAAGAATACCATGAAATCAGATTAGCTTCTTTTTCTGTAGACTCAAGGCCAGGCAGGAGGGAGGAAGGGAAAAAGGGGGAGTGAGATCAAACACGGTATTGCTGCCCTTTAGGGATTTCATGTCCTGTCCAAAGCAACAGTGCTCCTGTAGGACTTCAATTTGTTACCTATTACTCCCGTTTTTCATTAGAAAAGAACAGGAGGAAGAAAAAGTTGATTTACAAATTCATCTCTGGTCTTTCCCAAGGTCTCAAATAACTTTGTGTAATAACAGGTATTTTCATTAGGCACAACAGTGCGAAGACATTTCAATGTCCATGCATTGAAAATCAAACCGACTGCTGAAGAAATCATTCAGCACATACCATATAACAAAGCTATGAAACATTTATAGAATTAGATTGCTCACCAGCATTCCTCTTCAGAAACAAAACGTTGGCTTTTCCATGAAATCACTTATTTGCTGGTAATGACTAACACGTGATATATTTCTGAAGTTCCCAAAATTTAATTTTCTACTCATTTTCCAGATGATGAACAAAAGGAAACTGCTCTTCCTACGTAATTAACTTATCTTTTACTCCTAGCATGAACAATCTATACAATGTTATATCTGTGCTATCTATATAACAAAGTCTCATCTATGACCTGTCTGTGGATGCAGACGGAAGCTGCACTGCAGACTGCAGAACTCCACTGACTTGAGCAAAATTCACCTCATGCTCATACCAGAAGTCACCTAATATTGCTCCATTTTATACATATATAACCTCCATATTAAGAACCCATTTGAAAGACACGTAGTAAAAGCAGAGCACAGTATGAAAATATTTTGCTGCTGAAGCTTCCCAGAAAGTTCACTAGGATTGCATGGCAGAATATGGCCCTGTGGTGGAATTTTAAAAATTTATCTATTGCCAAATTTAACTTTTGGTTACCATTTTATTAACTATTAGCAGTGGAAGGTTATCTGTTTGACAGGAGAGAGAGGCAACACTAACAATTAGCAGAATATTGCCTTGCTTTCCACCCAAAAAGGGGTGGGAGTATCTAGCTGGCATAGCTCAGTGAGGTCAAGGTGACAGGAACCCAACAACGATACAAACAGCACTTCAGGTTCTTTAGCTTCTTGGTTACTTCATATTGTACTAATAATCTTTGAGTGCATCAACTCTGGAACAAGCAGGAGATTTTTTTTTTTCTTTTTTTTTTATTTTTCTGAAAACATGCTGTGGTATTAGGTTAGGAACTTAATCTTGTTGGCAATATTCTAGTAATGCTATAATCCCTCACATTATAAAAGTAATTGCCATAATCATAACCTACATTCAATTATTTTTTCCTACAGTGCAGCTGCAGTGGTTTCCCATTCCCAACCTGCCACCCCATGACGGAGGGGACGGGAAGGGGCAGAAAGCAGAGCTCACAAAACACTGTTACAGCCCATCCCTCTCCCTGCCCTAATAGCAAGTGACTCCCCATCCCAGTTAATAAAGAGCTCCTTGTCCCTCCATTATGCAGTGTAATCTTTAAAAGATTACATTCTCATTTGGGAAGCGGCCAAGAGCCAGTGGGAAATTCTCGAGTAAATTGGATAGGGAGACAACAATATGAAGGGCAGCTGGAGTGGAGCGCCCATTCCCGGGGCCCTCGGGCATTGTTGGAAGTGCCGCGGCCTCCGTTCCTTTTGCCGCTGTGTTGTCAGGATAATGCTGCTCACCGAGGGCGCACAGATTAGCGGCTCTGCAGGTGGAACGAGCGGAGCCGAATATTGAAGTGCAGTGAGAAAGGATGGGGGAAAACCCAACTTATATTTCTGAGTCTTAACCATCTTCTACAAAACCAAGGGAAACGTGCTTTGTTTTGAAACACTGCAGTAAGCGTTTCAAGGAAAACGGTAAAATATATTTTTTTCTACCCAGACTGCCTATCATCAGGAAGCCCTGTTAAGCACTCCGTCACTAATAGTGTTTCAAGGAGTGTTTTGAGGGGCAGATTGCCCCCCCAGCTCTCACCCATTGCCTGTCCCCTCCCAAGGATGCTCTCTGGATCCTGCTCGGCACCCAGCCCTACCCACCATCCGCGATGGGGAAAACCAATGGAAGCAGAACCAGGTGTTGTTTACCATCACTTTTACTGGGAGTCCCTTCTCAGGAAGAAGGTACATGAATTTATGCAGGCAGACTGGGTAGGCGCTTCACGAAGTTCGTTTCATTGATAATGGTGCACATGCACCACCATTTATACTCCAAGTTTTGTTAGAAAACAGAGAAATCTCAGAAAAGAAATGAAAAATGATAATTCGTTAGAGTTTTCTAAGTAGTAGATCTCCAAAGCAGTTATTCTCCAAAGCAGTAAGTTTTTAATCATAACATGAAATTCCTGTCCTATTTTCATTTCATGTAACATAATGAAGGTATTTATTAGAGGAAGTAAAAAGATCGTTATCGCAGCAGGGTATCAGAAGGATTTTGCTCTTAAATTGCTGCTCAGCCAAACTACAATATTTTTCACCTGCAGGACTCTCACAACAACAGTTACCTACAGTCCATGAGAGGCAGTAGCAAAAATTCACTAAAATAGAGGATTGTTTGCAATTTAGAAATCTTAGTGCTGGCAAGTCCTGATTCAGCAAACCCTTTCTATTCAGCAAACCCCTACACACATGCTGGAAGTTAAACACATGTTTAAGAACTACTGAAGTACAAGGACTTTGGCCCTGCTTCAGAAAAGTGGTTATATACACATTTAATTGGATCAACTGGTTGAAGCAAAGGAAAGTGGAACGAGAGAAGTATACCTGAAAAAGATTCAAGCCAAGCAATAATCCACAAAACAGGAACTTATGTGCAGAGGTGTAACACACTGAAGAGCTTCCCTTTTCGTTCCTGAAATGTGCATGTTGGCATTTACGCTTACATGAATTTACTGTATTGGAACGAAAAACAGCGTGGCGGATGGAACTATTGCAACTACTTGTCATTGCAGAAACAGGCCTTAAATAAATGCATACATCCCACAGGGCTTGCCTATAGATCTCAGAGGCAAGACAGAAAGAAGAAAGAATGAAGTTGCATAAAGACCACTGAACTCAGAAGCAACAACCCCCAGGCTGCTTCTCTCTCCGCCTTTTCCAGGGGAAAACAAATCCTAATACCCAGCAACAAAAAGCTTCCCCTTCACTCCTCTTCAGACAGCCACATCCACTGACAGCTCAATTTGACACCAAGAAGAGAAACTGACCGAACTTCCCCCAAGCGAAGGTGATTTTTTTTCCCCCCCGAAAAAAATCCTCATATGGCTTTTTGGATAAAAAGGAAATGATACTTTTTACACTCTCCTCTATCTCTGTTCACACAGCTCTTCTGACACCGCAGCAATGTTTCAGCACGCTGCTTGTCAGAAAATAAAGAACTCCTTCTTTAAGGCCTGCCTGGCGTGAGGGCTGTTTTTCCCTTCCTTCATTCATCTTTCCCTTGCCCTTGCACAGCCAGACAGCGCCTCTCCGCTTTCTCCATGCCTGATTAGCACCACTTTTTCCTCCATGTGAATCTTCCTTTCCATTTTCCTCACCTGGGGTAGGAACAATTCTTTTATATAAGTAATGAAAGGATGGTACTTTTCTTCCCTACGTTCCCTCCCCCCCCACTTTCATCAACCCCTACTTTTCCTTCTCCTCCTTCCTCTTCCCTCTGCCCATGCATTTCTAGGGCCGCACGCAGGAGATGATGCATTTTGTGATTGGAACTTGGGCATTTCCAGCCAAATTCCCTAACTTTCTTCGGACAGTATCGGTAGCAGCTCCCTTTGGAGAAGGGAGCACAGCACAAAAAGCTGTAGGGGAATACGAGCTAAATAACTGATTTCCCCTATTGTGATTAAGAGGATTAAGATACTACTAACAAAAAGAATACGAAGCTTACATGGCAAGCCAACAAATATATCTTAACATTACAGTGCATATTTTAACGGAGATTAACTGAGTTACTCAGTGAGATCTTGGAAACAGATTTCCAAGTAAAATCTAGGAGAAAATCAAAAGGAGCAGTAATGATTTTTTGAACTTCAAACAAAATTAGAAAAATATACTACTACTCCAGAATCACATTTTCCCTAACCCCCATTAAGCACATTTTTCCTCTAGGAAGATTTCTCTTAATCATAGTATGCCACAAATGAACATTAGGCAGGAAAAAAGGGTCAGGCAGGGATAACAAAGATGAAAAGAAAACTCTGGAGAGTTCACCCCTACTGTTTATTTTGAGGCACACTTAGGATTCAAGTTTGACTATTCTAATTGTATTCAAAGATTTAGTTCTCTAAGGAACATAAACAGAACTAGGAAGGGCCATCTGCCAGAATAAAGTTTTCCTCATAATCGTAGAGGAAGGTCAGCTTTTGTTTATTCTTTTATATGATAATCGCAACTCCTCTGTATTGATTTTTAAATTAAAAAAAAAAGGAGAAATTAATGTTTCCTAGGACTAATGGCCCCTTTCTGCATGGGCAGCTCTTTTAGTGCACTCATATATTTTCTCAGATTTTTTCTGGTTGTGCTTTCCTTATCACTTACTTTAAATCTTTTATCCCAATTCTGCCTAAGCATGTTCTGGTTAGCAGCTTGTATCCATTGAAAGGCAAGGCAATAATCCATCTAGGTTTAGGGCATTTTCACAAAACTGATGCAGAGCTGTGTCAATTTTAATGTCATGCCGTGGAGAGTGCACGCAGATTTTTCCACTTTAGAGGATTAAAAGTGACCTCTCTTACCAAAAATCAATAAGGGCAGCTTGCTGTGACTAATAGGTTGTAGAAATTCAAAAGAGGCTGTTTGTAACATGGAGTTCATTCTCTCTGCGTCCCTCCCCACCCAGGCCCAGGCTGGCTGGCAGATCTGCACTTTGACATGAACATTCACGTGGAAAACGGATGCCTGTCCATCTCCTAGGGACTAACCCAAGCCACACAGTTTACTCACGTATTGGGGAGGAAAGCAAGCTGATATTTACTTGGTAAGAGGGGACTCAGCAACTTCTGTAGAAATGCACAGCAGAGAGAGATAGTAGGATAAAGAAACATTTTCAGATGTGAATTATTTTGCTCCCTAAGATGGTTTTAAAGATCATAGTTACAAATATTATCAGGAGATCAACAAGTAATCAGATATTTCACTTTTTTTTGTGACCCGAAATGGGTTTTTTTGTTGGTTGGTTGGTTTGGGCGGTTTGGGCAGATTTGTTTCCTTGTTCTTTGTCTCTGAGCAAAGACTTCCCCCTATACACACTTCTTTTGCCCATCCATAATAGACTGAAAATTTTAATTCCACCAAAATCAATGGGGCTGCCCCAGAGAGGCAGGAGGTTGTATACCCAGCGAACACTCATTAACTACTGGAGCACGTGCTCAGCTGTTCTGGTTGGCTTCTCTTCTCCGCTACTCCTTTTGTTGCTCTGAAGCATGCGAGATTTAACAGGCACGTTTGGGCACTTTTAGAAGTACAATAATTTTGCAGAGCACAGGAAAACAGCACGTGCTTTAGAGAGCACAGAAGTGGCATAAAGTGAATTTTCAATTTTTCATTTTGTAAGACCGAAGATGACCAGTACACATCAGGATCTTCTAATTTGCAGGGAAAATCCCATTGCTCTCCTGGATGCCTCGAATTTTGTATTTATTTTGCTTGAGGTGCAAATTAAAAGTCCTTACCCATGGTTCATAGCTTGTGGACAATTTCTCCATATAACAATCACCATCATTGTCTTTATGCCAAAAACAAGACTTGCCTTGGGGGACCAAGGGAGAAAAGGGGCTGAAATGGTGGGAGGAACCCAAGGTTTAGGAGTCCCCATGGAGGTTTATAAATAGACGACTGCCATGTGCAAAATGTGAAAGAAACCCAGTCAGCAAAAGAGCTGTTGCTGTTTCGAAATCTTCTAACAACTAGGTCCATTTAGGCAGTAGACAGGGTTATAAACAAACAATAAATCAAGAAATTATTAGCATCTGAATTTTGGCAAGATAATAAAATGTGTAGGGGTATAATCAGCAAAGAATAGAAAAGATCTGCGAGCAAACCCACCAATTAATGATAAATAAGACTTGGCACTGAGTAACTTCACCAATGTGGATCTCATTAATGGCCAGAGAACCTGTTCCCGCGCAGCCCTTTCGGAGCAAGGGAAAGGGGAGGTAACCGAAACGCCGGCGTAGCCACCCCCTCGTGGCTCCCGAGCCCCACTATTGCAACCACCTGGGCCCAAATGACAACCTCCTGCCGAGGGAGGGCCTTTCTGCGGCCCGCTGGTCGTTACGTGAGATGTTTTACAGTTCTCAGCTCTTGGGCTCTTTCCTTTGGAATTCCACCAAAACAAAGGCGACGGAAACACACGGCTCTGCTGGCACTGGAATGCCCTTCTCCGACGCTCACCTGGCTTTATTGATGATTCCTCCTAAAGGGAGAAATGCCCCCAAACGTAAACAGATAAATAGGTCACACCAGGTAGGGGGAAGGGAGAGGGGGGAAGAGACCCTGTCTTATTAGACTAGAAACAGACACACCATGTTAATACCAAGAATCAGCATATGGTTCTAATAGGTTTCTTAAAATGATTTATCAGCTGTGATTAAGCCCTCAACCAGCATGTCTATCTTCATAAATAAAGTAAAAGTGCACCTTGCTCTAAAATGTATCAGTAGTATCTTATTACTCAAGCATATAGGCAGCACTCCACTTGCTTAGACATTGGCTCTGGGGGAGTGAAGAGTTTGTGTTTGATAGAGGAGTGTAAAGAGATCGCCAAGATTTGGCAGCCTTATCTAAGAGAGAGACTTACCAAAAAAGCCATTACAAGGAAGGTTTACCCTTTGCTATGTGCCATCCAGTGCATCCTTCAAGGTATGGACAGGTAACAAGCTATGCCTGTAAGTACACACTCCCCTTTTTGCAGGGGCAGGCTCCCTTTTTGGGGGGCAGCCAAAACACACAAAGCTCAACAGAAACCCAGCCATTACAGGAGGGTGACTCAGCTCCTCTGGGACAGGGACAATAAGAGGCAGAAGGAAGGTGGACTCTCCTGATGGAATTCCTGTCAACCGGCATCCAGAAGAACATGGAAAGATTGTGCTTAGGGAGGCTTAGTTCAATCAAAAACGCATGCCCTCCAAAATAGCCTTTCTGCACACCATAAGCACTTACTGCTGGAAGAACACTCAGGTCTTCCCTTGGAGCACTGAGATCTAAATCCATAAATCCATTCAAACACAGTCTGTTGCACCAGATAAGAGAGACCTGCTTGCCAGCAGAAGATAAGGTGTTGTACTGAAAACAATAAGCACAAGTTGAACCTTATACCTATACATATTTTTGCAAAGGTAGTTCTGAACTCTGTAGCCTTCATGGCTTTTCTGGACACTTAAGCAGAAAAATGTCCCCTGTGTAAGACAGTTTATAGGCTCACAACAGGACTCACATAGTCTAGGCCTAAAATACCAAATGCAGAATCCCTGTATAATGCATTGCCACATGTCTACCATGAAAGCTCCAGAATTAAGAAAACCAGCTAAAGCAGAGCAAGCCTACCCATCTGGAGAGAGGAGGAAAGCATTCTTCCTGTCTTTAGCAACACTGAACAACAGCTGATAAATCTTTAGCACACATGGTTTGTGGGATGCCCTGTGCTGAGGCCGAGGAGATATGGAATCAATCCGAGGTTCTGCCACAGACTTCCTGTGCAATTTTTAGCACGTCACTTGAGCCCAGATCCTTTATGGTAGCTCACTGATTCACTCCTGCTTTATTTCAGTGAGAGCAAGACACCAAGCTGCCTTTGAAGATCTCCATCAATCTCTCTGGACCACATTGCAAAGATATTTGGGAACCAAAAGACACTGAAAGCTGCCTGCTTGGCAGAATGGCTTAAAGGACTGATCTCCCTTGGAATTCTCACTCTGCGCCTCCAATTCCATCAGTTTGGTGTCCAGCTACGAAAGAGCCATCTTTTATTTATTTTTTTTTTCTTTTTTCTCCAAACTCTGTATTTCCTTAGAAAATACGTTTTAAAAAAATAATCCCATCTTCATAGGAATGTTACAAAAGTAAGTTAATCAGTAAGAAAAAAGGGGATTTAAAAGGAATGGTAAGCCCATAAAACACAGTAAACCTTATCCTTATGCAATTAATGCATATGAAAATTCAAAATAATCTATCTTAAAAAACATAATTACTGGGCTTCTTGTATATGAAATCCAGAAAGTTTTAAAGTGAAAAATAGAAAAAACAAATCATCTGATACAGGGTTGGAGTGTATCTTTACAGTGTCTAAATGTATCTCCAAGAAGAAATGCTAAGCTATGAGGATGCTCACATCTTCACACACGCAGATTTATCTTTAGAGTATGAGAACTACTATACTGAAAGATGCGGATTTGAGGTGATTTGGGGACTCTGTGAAGTTGGGAATTTCAAGTTATCACCTTAAAAACAACTTGACTGATTGACAGGGTGATAACTTGACATTATTAGAGGATGTATGACAATGGGACCCTGGGCTCTAAGCACTACATGAACATAAATCATTCCTTGTCTTATTTTCCTTCCGCTATAACATACCAGCATATAAAAGATTCAGGAGGAGAGTAGAGAGTCTGAGGAATCTTTGAATTGACAAGGCACAAACACTCTTATATCATGTTGAGATGAATGCAGAAGGGCATACATCTATATTTATACAACACACACATCTCTGTAGTCTGTCAGCAAAGGGGACCATGAGTCCTTCATTCTTGTTCCTGTCTCACAGGAGTGAAAGTTTCTGCTAGTTTCAACTACTAGAAGCAGAAACTGCTAGTTTCAACTACTGTGTTGACTGACTGCCTGTAGGAGTGAACTTTCTGCTGTAACAGGATGATGAACGAGATTAAAATGAGATCGTATTTATGAAGTGTTTCCTTCCCTCCAGCCAACACAGCTTTTGCAGCTTCTCCTACTGGGAATGCCCGATTTCAAAACGGCATTGCCTGCAGATGAACAACGTGTCTCCCAAGCGTGTTTCTCCTGCTGTTGACATGATGGACAGGATAAGGCTCTTGAGGGTGGGGAGGCTCATTTGTTTGGTTTTATTCCTCACTCAAAAGTATCCAAACTATAAAAACAACTGGAAAGAAAAAAGAAAACCACCAAGTTTGTATAACACGAGAAATGCTTATTAGATGTTCTTATTTTCTCTTCAGGCCACTGGTTTTGTATTTACATTTTTCCCTTATTGCAATGCAAGAAGTTTCCTTTAAAAATATTTAAACAAACAAAACCCATCACATTTATTCTGTTTGCATACATTTCAGAAGACAAAGAGAAAAACCTCTAGGCCAGGAATATATTACATATAATTTGAATCTAAGGTGTGGAAATGAAGTGAAATTTTCTACCAAACTACACCTGCTCAAGAGACAGACTGTATGATTTTTCAGCTCAGCTTGAATTCACTAGGCCTACCCAAACACGTAACATATAACACAGCAATATAACAGTCAGAAAATATTTGCAATATTCCTCTTCTGGAGATTGCAGCAGCACTGAGTTCATCGGGAAATTGTGTGGAGGTGTAAATTAGAAAGGTGCATTTTACCTACCCTCTTATGCCGATATGCAGGAAACTATCATGGTATAAAGGACAGAATGAGAAAGTAGAAGGCATAAACCAAGTTATGCCTTTCAACAGCATGTCATGCTATAGCATTAACTCTTTCTGCACAAAACGAAATGGGATACTTAAGCTTTTTAAGCCTTCTGCAAACTGAATGTATTTAACCACCAAATGCTCTATTTTTTTTTCTTTGCTGAACTACTTCATTTTGCTGAAGTTTTTTTTAGCATTGAGGTGACTACAGTGGTACAGCATTCTTAGAACAGTAATATTAAGCATGTAGAAGACTTGGTGGCTTTCAGCCTCCTGAATTAATGGTGAATAAACCTCATTAAAACCAAGCTGTATTTGAGCATAGCTGTTTCTCTACTTTACCTGCATAGCTAACATGGAATAAGGAGTTCTGTTCAATACTGTTGAGAAAAATTCAGGATAAGCCTGATAAGCCAGGAAGTGATGCGTTGTGACTCTAGCATAAGAATATGATCTTAAAAATGCCTTTATATTGGAAACATTTAACTTGCTATTTCTAAATGCTCCTGGACATAGTGCTCTACATGCTACAGCATGTGTATTTCCACTCTCTTGTTTCATGCAGGTAGGTCAGGCAAAATGCAGTTTAATAAACAGATCCTGGCTCTTCCCATCTTTGACATGATCCCCTCAGACGCAACTTTAATACTCAGTCCAAGATCTCACAGCAGGGCCTATGCAGTAGCAGCAAAGGTCATGGGTTTGCAAATATAACCCATGACAAATGTTTTGGATACTTAATGCTCAGAGCAGTGTAAACCTAAAACCTGCAGCTAGTAGGCTAAGATGATCATCTGATCTGCCAACACTGCATACCTTGTTGGTTTGGGTTGCAGATTTTGCTTGGGGCAGAGCTGTCAATTGCTGCCTGCCCCAAGCTCCTGGGAGCTTTAACAAATACACTCTTGAAAGTGGAAAAATGGCGTGGGTGTCCTTTTAACTATACTAATTTCAGTGGTGAATTTGGTGGGTAGGATGCTTGGGTCAGGAGGAGTGCCATCAAGAGGAGGCAACAAAGTCTCTCTCTCATACACTTACCTATACGCTTATCTAATCTTTGCATTCAGGGGCTGGGCCTTTCCCGGACAGGCACTTCTAGCGCCTGTTTGGTGGCATAGCCTCCTGGGGAGCCAAAACACTGACAATCTCATTTCACTGTATAACTTGTCCATTCTCATTTCAGTCCAGGTCCTAAGGGTCATTATCATTATTACTACTCTAGTCCACACAGTCCTCCAGCAATGGCTAACCCAGCCATATTTTAAGAGAGAGTCCTTGCTGGATTAACTTAAAATCATTAAAGATGAGACATAGTAAGCATGGGAGGCATAAAGAGACGTTATTCCCATTTAACACATGAGCAACTATGGCAGAAAGATATTAAGTAAGTGATTTGTTGCAGGTCACCCAGCCAGGATGCTCATTCGAGGGCTTTCCCCTCAATGCTACCTTTCCCAAAAGGCTATGTGCACTATTCCTAGGATGTGCACGCAGCCCTTCCCAGCTAACTTGGAATGTCAGCAGTCCCCATAACCAGCTTAATCACAGCAAATTATCATAGACTGCACATGGACTCCCATTTAGAAGAAGAAGGAGCAAAAGAAAGAATATAGCTAATTGGACTGTCCTTTGAGGGCTCTTTTGAAATGAGGACTCTCAAGCAGAAAAAAAAAGTTCTTATAAGATTTCAGCGTCAAGTCAGGCACTAAACCACAGTGATATGCTAAAACAAACGTTTCTGTCATAGTCCCAAGAAATTAACCTGACAGAAAGCATTTTTGGAAGACTTTTCTGAGGCACAAATAAGCTTTGCAGGCTGCTGCTCAGCCCCACAGCTCTATAGGAGCCTTCGGAGCTCCCCATTCGAGGGATGGGCCCTTCGGAGCGTTTTGGTATCAGCAGCCCCAGCCCAAGGAGCCCCTTCCTGCCATGGCCTCTGGCTCCCCTCTTTGCGTAGAGCCCTACTGGGACCCACCTCAGATTCCTCCCTCCGGGTCGGGGGGTAACGTAAGAGTGAACACGTAGCCGACTAATTGGAAACACAAAGCAAATGTTACAGGTTAGCTAGCTGGTGGTGGCACTTTCACTCTCACCCCCTCTTTTTTTCTTTTTTAATTATTTCCCCCTCGCCCCCCGTCATTCATTTTTGCTCCCTGGGGACAGCCCAGGGCAGCTGCAGGGGTGAGGAGAAGGAGGGCAGAGTAACACTCAGAGGTCCTTAAACAGCTGGTGTTATCAGGTAACCCAATGCCCCTGTCCAGGTTTTAATCAGATTGTGCAGCTACCTTTCGTGAGCTGAAGTGGACCCTGCAACACCAAGTTGTGTGATTTTTGGCTAGCTGCACAGAAGCCCAAGTCGATGATTTCTCCTCATCTTCTACTCCTGCAAAATAACTACCATACAGTAAGAACTGCTTAGGAATCTTCTTTGATAATAACCATTTGCAAAGAAGTGCAATGTGCAAATGGTCCCCTTGATCTCAGACAAGTTTCCTCTGCAGCACACAAGAAACAAAGTATGACAAGTTAAATATAAAACTGGTCACTTTTCTGTCATTGTGTGGCTGTTTCCTAACTTTATCCTGCAAATAAAGTTGTGAAGGCCAAACTAGCTGGGATGTTTTCCCAGCCCTTGACTGAATCTTGAACTTTTTCACATTTGGACACTCTCTTTCCTTGATACTACCTCTTGCTCTTCCTCTCTTTTTCTCCTATATCTGTCTCCTGTATCTTTTCTTATAAGTCTCACATAAACTATGTTTAGACTCCTTCCCCAGTAAATCACAAATAAACTACTCTTAGCCTCCCTTCTCCTATTCTTTCTATGTGTCTCCTCTCCTCTCCTGCTTCTCAGCTATCATCCTTACCTCTCTGCTAAAAAGCCTCTTGCAATGCCTTCTCTCTCAGTCCTCAAAGTACTTCAGACTTCTTTCTGCAGGACCCTGAATGCTGCCAACTTCAAATTTCACAAGGCCCAGGACCCACTCAGGCACACATATGGCTCCAATGTATGAATTTTGAATTGAGCAGCAATAAGTGACATGTAAAACATGACAGTGAACAGCAGCTACCAGCAGAGTTAAGAAACAGTCCCTACACAGGGAACATTGGCAAATGCTGCTCTGAAAGACAAAATAAAGCTCAGGAAAAGTGCCCTCTGGTTTTAGCACCATCGCTGTTTCACAGGCTTCTTTCCTTACATTGAGCATGAGGTGTTGGATAATCAGACATACACAGATCACTGTGAAACATAGGCCAAATAACCCAATGTTCAATAACTGTAGGAGTACTGCAGCAGGGGACATATTACATGAGAATTTCCGAGAGCTGCAGAGATGGGAGAAGGTGAAAGAGGGGCATAAAAAGGAACGATATGGAGGGGAAGTATTTAGTAGCTTGTTTGAGGGCTGCAGCGAGGAAGAAGGAAGCAATATGAGCCTGTAGGAAGCCCCACATTATTCACGTGTTTCAGTTCTCAGAAGCAACCAGAGCTTTGATGCTTACTCAGATGTTAAAATTTCACCCATCACCTCTTGCTGGTCTCGATAGTATATTAAGCTCTTTTACAATTCCTAGGACATTTTAAACAGCTCATTAGGATCCCTCAAAACACTCGGACAATCCTTGCGCACAGCAGTATACTTAATCTCATACAAAGCGGACCATATAATTCAACCTAAACTTATGGACGCTAATTGGAAATGGGATACACTATCTACTAGGTATTGAAAGTTAAAATTTTCCCCTCCTGTATGAATACTTTATGAGAAATGCAGACACATAGTAAAGCTGGTAACGATGACAAATAAAAAGCAGGAGCTCACAGTGCAGCAGGGGAAAGAGCAAAACTTTCTGCTTTTAATGTAAATGCCTCCTCATAATCCACATTTCCCTGCTACGTTTTTGAGCTAGCTTGCAATACTCACTTCAAAGATTATATAATTTTCCCAAGCCTCTCCCTCAAGAGGTGTGTGGTTTATAATATAGTTTACTTAAAAGCAGGGACTTGGAATTAAACCCTGGCAACAACTGTTACACGCTTTTGGAAAAGCAATGCTGTTTTTTGAGGTTTTTTTGCCCTTTTTTTTTTTTAATGTCAACCCTTTCAATAGTTTAGAAAACATGCCACTACTTACAATGCCACCTAATTTCTCACCCAAAGGTTAGAAGGTAATAGAGAGGTAGCAACATTGGGTTACTACCAGATGATAGAGCAAGCAGCTTTCACACAGCATCCTTAAATGCTTGCTTGAAAGAAGTAAAAAGGGCAGGAAGAGATCGATGCACCACCACTCACCCTTTTGTTGTTCTCTTCTTCTTGCGCCTTTCTAAACTCGTGCTCTAAGGAGCAATCAATGTCATTGAAGAGGCCCACTTCCTCACAGTTCTTCAGAAAGCGTGTTGGTGTAGGAGTCTGATCTGAGAATGGGAAAAGAAATAATCACTAAGACACAGCACGAAAAGGAGAGGGAGACAGAACCTCTCTTTTCTTGGAAGACTGTTTAACTATTTAACTTGCCGATGCCTTCCCCCTCCTATACATCACCACTGAAAACAAACCACATGGCACTGAAGGTTGACACTGAGTTCTGTAGACAGGCAGGGACTGAAGCCATCGTTCAACTCGAGAGGCAACAGGACAGATTTTCAGAGAGCACGTAGCACACAAGTGCCTATCCCTAGCATGTGCAAATGGTCATTAAATTTAGGCAGAAAACCCCAATGATAATTGCATGTAAAACAACTTGCGGCTCCTATGTTAATGTGTATTCACCCTGGAGCACTCAGGGAACTGCGGCAGATACACATCAGTTATGCCTTCACCACTTGAAAACCACCTCAAACATTCACAGCTTCATATTGTGAAACACACTGCAAGTAAGCAAAGAAGTCCTGCTCAGTGAATTGTTCCTCGTACATTTTTTGAAGGAGTGAAATGATATTTTAAAAAAGTTGTGAAATAACGACATTTGGCCACAGGGAAGCTTCGGTATTCTTGTTTTCATCCAAAAGTGTTTTTGTTCATAAAAACAATGGGATTTAAAGACAAAGTACATTTAGCGCATGTCTTCATCTCTAGGAATTTGTTCCCCCCTCAAAAATAATTCATAATCTTTAATGATACAGGGAGGGGAAGCTCAAAGTACAAGATTTTCAGTCTCCTTTCGCAAACCTGTAAATATAGCAAGTAAAATTGCCCAACAGACTGCTGTTTTGGGATAACCTCAGCCATTCTTTCTCCAGAAAGCAAAAACTGAACCCAAAGTTGGGAACCAAGAACTCTTCATGCAAAGATTAGCATGAGCTAACTCCATTCATCCTGAAGCAACTTCCGAACTCCTCCACCTCAGCCTCTTCATCTCCAAATAAGTACAAGATAGAGCCCTACTAACAAAGATAGGGGATAGTCCACACGTTTCCATCAGATTTAGACCGCAAAACAGTCACATTCCAGGCAAAAGAAACTTAGAAAGCAAAAGGCTGTGATCAAGCAGCAAAGAAAAATCTCCTCCCTCTTAGTTCCTCTTTTCCTAGCTCCCACATGAACTCGCGTTGCTTTGTAGTACCTCATCTTATGGAAAGATTGTCCCAACTCTCTTCAAAAATCACCTTCTGTACAGTCACTTACAACAATCCTATTTTGAAATTCATTCTACCAAGAGTGAAAACAAGGGCCTGTCACACTAATCCCTGTTGCCCATACAGGGCCGAATCTGACCTCAGACAAAAGGCTCCCACTGCAGTGAACTCTGGGGATAAAAGCTTAACTGCCTGTGCCTAGCCAAGATGGGTCAGGTTCTAGTATTTCCCTGTTGCAGGGAACAGTTACCAGACAGAACCAACATTACATGAGCAGCATAGAAACGCATAGCAACTCCTAAACAAAAGAAATGTGTACAAAAGGATATAGAGTTTCCACTTGGAAATTAAGGGGCGGATCCTCCACTTATAAAATCAGCATGAAGCTTATTTCCACCTCTAGAATGTCTAGTCCTACAGCTTTGACCTTTTAAAGCAATTTAAGGGCAAGGCCCCTAGTCTGCATGTATACTTCGAACGGAACATATTCATGTAACGTAAGAAGCAAGGCCTTAATGTTAAAATTCTGTTTTTATTTCTTTTGGCTTCAGCATTATTCTTGCGAGCTTAAAGGAAACAAGACTCAAGTGTTTGGGAATGCACATATATTTATCTATTAGTTTTCACAGCTAACTACTGTATTACCAGAGACAGAAACATAAGGCTTTCCAAGGATCTTGCAGGAACTCAGCGTAAGGAGCTGAGTCAATGAGGTGCCGATATGGATGGGAGCTGAGGACACGCAGCACTTTACAGGTCTATGCCCTAAACAAGTAATGCCAAACTAACCTCTAGGGTAACCTCACCGACCTCTGTGGATTTACACCAGAGTTGTCTTTGGCCCTTGGACTGCAATTCGTACTGGAAATGAAGCACACTGAAAATCCAGAGAAATAGATTTCATTCACAAAAAGCATGAAATATTGCTTTCGAGACTAAGAATGGGCCTTCAAACACACGAAGCCTTCGCTCTGCCTCCTTTCCAATTAACTGTCTTGATTTATTATATAACAATCTTAGAGCTTAGTAACACTCTTTACACCACTTACATACAGATAAGGTATTTGTAAGTGATTAACTCAAACTCCCTCTGTGGTTATTGTAGTTCCTATGGTCCAGAAATTAGACTGGCAGCAGTTCAGAACAACATTTCATTAAACATACAATCCTCCTCCTACCGCCCCAAAAATCAAACAAAGAAGAGTCTACCCAGCAACCACCCCAAGCTCCACCTGAGGACCTTCTGAAAGCCAGCTAAATCACACGTACACCAAGGCCAAACGTTCTACCTTACATTACTTCATCTTTTACCATTCATAGAAACCAGAGGTCCATGAAACCTCGGCATTTTTATGATGGTGTAACTGTCAAAATAAAATAAAATAAACAGGCTTTATAATGCTGGGACGCTATATAGTCTTGGGATTCGGGTCAGTTTGGGTCAGCCCTAGATATCTAGATATCTGGCCACTATACTGAGCGGCCATCGCAGGTCTATTCAATTAATAAAATCTTCCCATCCACAACTGTGACTACAACAAGTTTACTGTGTTTTCAGGCACCCACTTCTAGCCAGCTGTAGGCTCTTTGCCATCCAATAATTGCTTAGAAAGTTGTTTCTATCCGGTCTTATTACTAGGTTGAACACAGAACCCGTCAAACTTGCAACTAGGCAATAAATATCTTGTTTGGTCTACTACTCCAATGAGCAATCTGCCTGTTTGTTTACACAGTCCTCTTTACAGATGGGCTGAAAGAAATGTTAAGTTTAAACAGATTCTTAAAATGCAACTGGAGAAAAGAGTAAAAAAAAAAAAAAGCTTGGAGTCTAATCTTTGCAGATTCCAAGTCAACCTGTTGTGTTTTATGGGAAAGAATTTCAAAACATCTCAACAATCAGATTCTAGCTGGAACTTTATACACTGAACATAAATTGGGTGCTAAACATACCTAAAACCTGTTCTCAACCACAGTGCTTGAGATGATGACTCTTGATTTTCTATGTTCATTGAAAATATATGCAGTAAGGTGATGGAAAATTTGAAGTCTTCGACAAAGTAAAAAAAAAATCTACTAGATATTCACTTTGGCTGTGGGGTTTGGGGGTTTTGTTTGTTTGTTTTGTAATTACTGAATTAATAGTCTCTTAAATAAAACTTGGCGCAATAAGTTTCTATCAAAACAGCCTTAATAAATACAGTCCCATTAACTTGCTATACAGAGGGTTTACTTGAATCACCTACCAGAATGCATTTTGTAAAATTAGCCTGGGTTCTGGAATTTCATCTCTCAAAGCCTGAATGGAAATACTAAAGCATGATATTAGTTCAAAAAAAAAAAAAAGCTGGAGAATTAAAGGACAGCTATGCTAACCATGCTTTATTTGGAAAAAAATAAACAAAGATTTTCAAGATTTTTAAAGTTTATATAGACCATTAAACTACTGCAAATGTTATTCATCCTCAGTAAAAGATATCTAATAGCACAGCTCCAAAGTGTGTAACTTGATTCTTCATCTTTAAAAAAAAATGTTTAGTCTCATGTGCCGTAATAATAGACATTTGGCTTGTTCAGCTGTGGAGCTTTGTTGAATTTATATACTTACCCATGTCATAGTTTCATGCAATGATAACAAAGCCCAAGAAATAGGACCAGCACTGAAATTGGAAGGACAAGCTCCAAGAAAAGGGGAATGGTCTGAGAATTTCAAGGAAGTTTCTCTACTGATTGAGCAAGTTACCACCCACGTGTGCCAAAATCTGCAGGTCACGACACCTCAGGTGATGGATGAGCTGAGTTGTGCACAGTTGTACCCGGTGGAACTGCCCTTGCAAGGAAGCTCGCAGCTGAGAGCTCCCAAGAACTTACTTTGTTGCTAAATTATTTGCTATGGACTGACTGGACTTTCTCTGAGGGCACGTACATTGGGTACAACACATCTTTAATCCCTTCTGGTCACTCAGAACTTCACATCAATGTAATGTTTAGTCAGCACATCAGCATAGTGATGGCATTTATTTTAGTCCAACTAACTACGAAGTTTCCTGCAATGATGACTGGTACATAAAACTGAGACAGATTTTATAATATTATCATCTCAAACAGTTCTTCTTTGGCTAAGAAATGTGAAAATGGAAACCATAAATGACTCTATATCCATAGTCAAGCAGGCTTTCAAACAAACACACAGACAAGAAATACACACACAAAAAGGAGTAACTAACATTACAATCTTATTACTGTCTTTTAAAATGAATGTCAAGTTATCGACAGAAGAATCACTTGTGTTTTAATGAAATGCCTCTAATGGACTTCCTTTTCATTGCAGTCAGAGAACATAGCTATTTAGTGTATGTATGTACCTCATGTTTCTGAATTAGTTCAGGAACCACCAGATATAATAACTCTTGTAAATACAGCAGAGCTAGTTGGTAACAAGGAACGCTCTTGGCTAGACATACCTCATTAATTGGCATAGCGCCAATGGCTTCAACCAGGTCACGTAACATTGGTTATTAAACACTGACCCTGTCCACAAAACATCATATTTTGACTTCACCTCTCACTTACAAATTTGTATTTCATAACCTGGCACAAATTTCAATCTCCAGAAACAAGTTCCTGCTTCTTGAGTCATGTTTTGCTCAGTTTCTAAGTTGTGTTGCTACAAAAATCAACAGGCCTGCAATTTTAATGACTCTCTCCAATAATAGTTCATAGAATACTATGAACACATAGGACACTAGAATGGTTATTGTGTGTTAAACATTGTGTGTTAAACATTATTGACACTAGAAATAATTTGAATGCTATCTTAAAGCATACAGGCTGTTTTTTTTTGTGCACTAATTACTTTGAAGATCTTCACTTTTTTTTTTTTTTTGAATACTGAACAGATTCAAATACAAAAGGGCACCTTAAAATACAGTATGCAATATACTGTAATAAAGGAGAAAATCTGACTTCGAGGCAGCTTAAAACATACGCACTAATGCTGCACCTGGCTTATTGTTGGGCGATTGCTTCTTTGGATCTACTGATGACAGATACAATTCCCCTTCCCCCTCAAAAATCAAATGAGCAAAAATGCAAAGAAACAAGAAGGAAGACATGAAGACAAATGTCTACGAGAAAAGTCTGTCTCTTTTTCCCATATATCATTAAATTTTCATTATGAAATTTAAGAATAAAACATCTTAAACTTTAAGGTATTTAGATTTCCTCAGGGTTTAGGTGGGTAATGTGACAACTATTTTTCAATGTCTCTGAG
This sequence comes from Tinamus guttatus, assembly GCF_059628265.1. Lineage (NCBI taxonomy): Eukaryota > Metazoa > Chordata > Aves > Tinamiformes > Tinamidae > Tinamus > Tinamus guttatus. Next base: position 12,135,782 of record NW_028288649.1, read on the forward strand.
CAGAGAGTAGAAGATCTATGATGCTACCAAACTAAGGTCTGCAAAATGCCAAACAAACCCACCAAATGACTGTAAAGGAAAAATCATATATGACAGCACCAGGTTATCAGGCCATTGTGGTCAGAAATACTCACCACAGTCTCTGAGAACATGAGCAGCTTTTTACTCTTTCATACCACAGAGGATATTCACACATAAAGCATAAAAAATATTTCCCTCAGACACAATATTATAGCCATTTTGGCCACAAAATTCTTCGTTTCTGCATCCCAAGTGGGCTGACTGCAGGGCAGCACCACTGATGGGAAGCCTGGAAGCCATTCAAAGCATTCCCCGGGAAAGCAGTCCATGGACAGCTATATGACAGAAGTTACCAAACATAAATGGAGCTGTTGCACTCAGGGGACTTCTGATGACAGAATATACTCCTCAGAAACAGCCTTGGAGAGGCAGTTGTTGCAAACAGAAAGCTGTAACGAAAGTGAGCACTTTCACAGGGGTAATGTGCCCGAAGTACAGTGTTCCTCAAATCATTTCACTGCCAGAGGACACTGCCAACAGCGAGGGCAGCATTTTCTCACTTGTACTTGCAAACACAGGACTCTGCGGGCATAGCCTGGCATGCACATACTTTACAGGCCCTACTCTCTAATGTGCTGCATACTGTTTCTTTCTAAACTTAGTCTGTTATGGCATTTTCCACAGTAAGATGAAAAGAAACTTAATTTAGGATGGGGGCTGTCAGATTTTTCACCAATACCTAAAGTCCCAAAGGCAGAGACCAACGAACAAAAGCCTAAATGAAATAAATGAAAGTAATTGTTACCCAAATATGATTTCCTAGGGTTTATCCATAAAATAGGGGGCCCCCTTGAGAGCCCCCTAATTACTATATTTGCACACAGAATGGTCAGAGATGAAGTTTTGCTAAGCGTAGGTACTGTCACATGACAACAGGCACAATTTACCTATAAAAAGTCTGTTTCAAAAGGGAAGTATCAAAAAATGGCTAACATCCACACATACATTTGCATCAAAGTTTCTTTCCCACAATTACTTTGAAACCTGAAGAAATGTTAGTGCCATTATTCCTAAACATCAGCTAGCACAACACAAGGAATATACAATAGGAAAGCAAACAGGAGAGCAGAGAGGCAGTGAGATTAAGATGTAATGCCTGTAAATTCACCCAACAATTACTAAATGCAAGCAAGCCCCCAGTGTGTGGATACTGGACAGGAAAATGAGAAAACCACATCAGAAAGTATAAGCTCTAATTGCACATAAGAATAGATCTGTACCCCACGACATCTGCGCATGACGGGAGAAGTGGAGAGAGATGATTAACTCTGGGGGAAGAGTGTTGGATATTACCCCCTGTTTTACCTTTCTTCAGCTGGAGAATTTACAGCTATTTAAAGTGGGCAGGTCTTTACAAGGGTGACTCTCGTGATGTGGCCTATTACGGTTGCTGAAGGGAGCTTGTCAAAGTTAAAATAGTGAGTCTTGGGAGAACGGTCTAATTGCACTTCATTAACACACTCAGTGCTGGGCTCCCAGGTGACACGCTCTTAAGTGCCCGTATTTCACGGGCACGCTGACAAGGGACTCGGTGACAGAGCTGCCAGCATGGCTGGGGTTCAGCAACCTCCCTCCCCCTCGTGCCAAAGCTGTGGGAAGGCCCAGGAACGGCAGCTGCCTTTTTGTCCAAGGAACCGCATTCCAGCTTATTCCATCTCTACTTTTGATTTAATTGCAGCGGGGTGGTGGGGGGGGGAGGTTTAAAACCAATCTTGGAGGTATTTTGCCAGTAGCTTTCCAGTAGGAGTCATGCTTTCAACATCATCTGAATAGTTATCTTGACTCTTGGATTCATGTCTTCTTACCTGATAACATATTATCTGTTTTTATTGAAGGAAACTTCAAAGTCATTTCATGTTTGTGCCTGTGAATCATCAGATGATCCTCTGTTGGAAAACGCTGTCAGGCAAACACAGAAAGAGAGAGAGAGAGAAAGAAAGGAAGGGGGGAAAAAAGAGGAAAAAAAAAAAAGGAGAATTTAATTCGCTAATAAACTTCTGGCATTGGACAGAAATTCAAAAATGAGAGAGAGAAAGAAATGTATCCAGCCATCCAAATGGCACAGTCGCAGCAACAGAATATTTGAAAATACAAGTGAATATATGTAACAATTACCTCTGCTTAGAAACATATTTGCTGTAATGCTCTCTGGGGTTAAACACAGAAAAGTGCAGTGCATTTGCTTAAAAAAGTGGTAAGATTAGGTCTTGGATTGCAAGGGTCTCGGACACCCGCTCCAGTTACCCCAGCCTCACAAGTCATCACGTGCCTGCACAACAGTGATAACTGCTGCTGGGTATGCTACTAGCCCACGGCAAATGCTAAGTAAGGCAGGATAATATCTTAAATCTCTTTACTGGATTTTTTTTCTGCTTTTGTATCTTCCTGCAAACTGTACTTGCTGAACAGCAACAGCAATAATTAGAGAAGCCAGGCTTTTGTGAAGTATTCAGGCAAAACGCATCTATATATCAGGATGAATCTGATATATTGACTTGATTTAAACTGACAGTGCAATAGTGCTCAGTATCTAATGACTATTTATGATCTTTTATGCTACTAAATTGACTTCCTTCCCTTTGTCAAGCAGAGATGATGAAGGGCCAGGCTTTGTAAGAAACCTATAAGTGCGCTAACATCTTTATCACAGAACAAAATGCTATAACAGCTTCTAAAGTAGAAGAGATGAACTTGAATAAATACACAAACACTTGAGCACTTAAGGTCTCAGGGCACAACATTCCCGTTCAGTTTTCTTCACCAGAAGGTGCGTACACAGGGCTCTGCTACTGCAGCAGTGCTAACAGGGTTGTTTCAGGGCTAGCAGAGGCCAAAAGATGTATTACCATGGCTTAGGGGAAAATAAATAAATAAAGAGCTTTTTAAAGGAACAGGCACATAGCAAGCAGAATGTCAAAAACTGGGAATAACAGAGTTAAAGTGACATAATGCTCTCAATATATTATATTCTTGGCTAAGTGACTTTGCTTGTGGCTATAGCACAAATAGTTGCAGTGCGTTACACCTTCTGAGAATCTCTCTAAGGCCATAGACAAAGCAGTATAAATAATGGGAACGAGTTCTCTGGAAAAAATAAATAAATCCCCAAGACCTTTTCCTCTCTGCGAAATCCTGGTTCACTGCTTACTCATCTGGAAGAAATGCAGCACTAAAAATTTACGTTAAGAACAAATGGAATATGTGAAAGACCTTGCTCAATGATATTGTGAGAAAAAAAAACACGGTTCTTCTCATGGAAATGAGATTTTCCTTCATGGAACACTGTGCTCTGTCTTCAGGGTGAGATTGGCAGGGCTTATAGAAGGCCTTGTGTGACTGAGAAGCTATTCCTTCAGTCCAGACCTCTGTGTCTTTTCTATAAATCTATTTTCTAGCTTGTGCAAAAGACCAGCTCACTCACCCCTCAAATATATGCAGTGACTGCTATGGAGAAGCAAATCCCCGAACAGGTTGGCTGGATAACAGCTCTACTGTATCCGCCCCTGTCGACCCCTGGTTTACAATGGGCAGAAATCACGTTTTGAAATGGGGCGTGAAATGCTTTTTAAGAAGATGAAGTCACCCATAGACTGCTCATCTTCCCAAATCCTAACAAGGCACCACAAGACCCATCTGGCAAAATCTAATGGAGCTCATCCGGGTTAGCTTCCACTCTGCTGGGGAGCCTAGTTACTAACATTAACGGGTTGGAATCCACTGATCTGAGTGGAAATAAGTTTTTCAATTTAACAAAAATGTAAAAAAAAAAAAAAAAAAAAAGGCTATGAAACGCAGATATTTTTATGCTATCTGTGTGATAGAACATGGGGAAGTCAAAAGTGACAAATCCTTGTTTTGAGGGGCAACCAGCAAGATGCATTCTCCCATTTAACTAAATGGCAAAAGCTTCTTGACCAGCTGTTAACCTGATCTGAAGCTTCTCTTTCTTGTTTCAACTCCTGTTGAAATCAACACCTACACTGCACTCATAATCGCACAATACTTCGTTCATCCATCGTGCTATCATGGGAACCTAAAGGGTTGTAAAAATATTAGCCAGCTGAAAACTTTCAACATACAGTTAAAGCAGGAAAATATTACCCTCATTAAAAGAGAGGGAAGCTGGGAAATGGGTAAGCTAAATCACTTAAAACAGAGGCATACAGGAGGTCTGTGGCAAAAACCCAAAATATGTCCTTGCCTGGAGATTTTACTTGCAAGAAACCCTTAAGCCTCAATTCAAAAGCAAAACAGGTATAAAGCCTCTCACTTCTTCCTAGTTTTTGTTGTTTGTTTTGTTTTTAAGATCAAGCATCTAATGCTACAGGTCCTATTGTACCCTCAGCAGCACACTTCAGATCACCAGCCAAGTCAACAGGAATCCCACATGTACATCCTCAAGCAGAACTTACCTACCAGTTGTTTTTCAAATAGGGGACATTTAGTACAATGATTTCTTAAAAATAAAAATATTGGCTAATAAGATAGCACCCTTTTTAAGGATTACAAACACAGAAAAATGCCAGGAGTGTCAACATACGCACTGGGGAATATACTTACTGCATTGCACATCTAAGGAGAAGAAAATAAAACGTGTTGCCTTGCTAACCATTAAAGGAATTTGAAATACTTGGCTTGAAACGTTGGAGTTAGGGGCAAAGGAGGAAAAAGAAGCCCCTTGATAAAGCAGATTTACCAACTCACTCCTGAATAGCAGTATGTTTGCTTTAAACATTTTGCAATAATATCTTGTGAGGCAAGGAGGGAGTTAGGGGGAAGGACTTAAAAAAACAAAACACACATTATTATTAGACATGTGTTAATATATCAGGAGGCATTATACAAGCCAGAGCTAGTGCTGAGGACTCAATTAATATCACTGCTGACTCCACTCACCTGTGAGCAGCCTGGGGCACTGCAGACAAAAGGCCTCTCCTGCTCCAAGTTCATCTTTGATTCCTCATAAATCTACATGTTAAAAGGAGGAGGGGGAAAGAAAGGGAACCTTTGAATATAAATTCTAGACTTCACACATACATGCAACATACAGTCTTCAAATTTGGTGTTTTCATTTCTAACTCCCCAAATAGACCAGAAAGAAGTTCTCATCCTCACATTACTGAATTTGCTAATATTCAGCAGGCTCCCTACAGTCGAAGTTCTTATTACTCCTTTGTGTGCACATATTTACTTTGAAAGAAGAAAAAAAAATGCATTAGGCTTTCACAGCAGAAATCCTGCCTCAGAAAAAAACATATGTTCGGTGTTGTTACTAGATAAGACCATGTCTGCTCAGAAAGATCTTGAATGAAGAATTTTTGCCTTCCATCTGCAGCTCCTGCTGAACAATATTAAAACCAGGTATTCAGGTTATTTCAGAGAAAGAACCCGCTTTTTGAAGTTCTTTATTCATATTGTTCAATAATAATAACTTAAATATATTATACTGTACACACAGTCTGCGCACACGGGACAAATATCCATCAACATCCTTTAAATGTTCTACCAGATCCCAGAGGCAAAACTGTAACAGCCCCAGAGCCCTTGCAGTTCTCTGATTTTGAACTAAAGCCCAGGGGAAAACTCCTGGCTCTTGAATAAACACGGGTGGTTTTTTCAATATAGAATACAGAAACACAACTCAATTTGGGTCGATCTTACAGCAGTGTCCCCATCTGGAACGGACAACATCATTTATACGAACATTTATAGCACTTAAGGGTAAATCCATCACTTCTTTCTGAATGTCTTGTGCCTGTTCTTACAATTGGCATTGCAATCTAGCATGTGAACAGCTGAAGCACCTTAAAGTGCACCATATGTCTTTTGCTTCCAGGCTGCCTTATAACTCCAACCTCAGGGCAGCCCCTTTGCAAAAAATACAGGATTTGTGTTTGTAAGGGTCTTTCAGGCAACAAAGGAAAGACAAATATTTTAGTGAAGAAGTAGAACTTGGCTCTGAAGTTGCAAAAAAAACAGCAGAAAAAACAAGTGCTAAAATTACTCTATCTTGTTTCCATGTTTAAAAACTATAGTCCATTTCTCCCAGTTATCAGGAATACCTTTACCACGTTTAACACTTGTCACCAAAGCAGCTTTCCTCTCCAAAAGGTCCTATCTTTCCCTACAAACTACACTGTGAACATTAACATCATTAGAGACCTGTACTCACAGCAATCATGTCTCAGTAGTGCAAGTTCTCCGTTGAAAGAAAAAAAAATCAGATGACAAATATTCTCCCTTCTTCTCCCACCGCCGCCAACTTTTAGTTAAAATTTACTCTAGTGGATAGCACCACATATACAGAATACATCCTACCTATGAGCTAAGGAAAAAGTAAATAGCAGAGCACCATCTGTGTGTCTCTGCTGGTTCCCAGAAACATCATCCAGAGGTGAAGAATGTCTCCATTTTCACTCAGCCTTTAACCTCCATGTGGATCCCATCCCCAAAAGTGATAATTAGCCCCAATTGGGGTTTTTCAATATGGACATCTCTACCAAAACCTGGCCTGGGCCTGGTGATTTATTGCACCAAACATGATCAGATGTTAAGAAAGACCCTTAACTCAGATTTGAACTATCTACACAAGACTGGAACTGAAATAACGAAAATTGTACCTAATCTACTCCTTTAAGATTATTCATATCCTGTTTTGATTTAACTTACATCTATGCTCAGCTGAAATAGGATACTCATAATCAGAAATGAAAGAGTGTGTTCACATACGGGCTTGTACGAAAATAACTAAAGGTGTTAAATTACTTCTAATTTCAGTTATTTCAGTTCCAGCCTGTGCATAGACAGGCGGCTAAGTGGTGAAGCAATAAAAATTCTCCGACTGACGCTGTAGTGCTGGAGCGAAGCAAGCAGGGCAGAGATAACCGACTAAACAAACAAACCCCCGCAAAAACAAAAACAAATCCGCCATCGAGTTTGGATTTTTAAATCCACCTCTATTTATGGTATGTGACCCTGGGATGTTGTCTTTCCTAAAGACCTTTAACAGGGAACAGAAAAAAAAAAAGACAAAGTTATGTGCAGATAATGAAAGACTTTATCTGATATCTCAATTACTGCTGCAACTGAAGCACAGCCAAAGGCTTGTGTTACCCCTCTCTCCTCCTCAGGGGAGGGTGACAACTGCATTTTCAATTGCAGAACAAGGGATGATACCCAGCTAAAAAAAACACAAGAGTTACAATTCGGATCCCAAGTGTACAAGCAAATTTCAAAACACCACCAGGAATCCTTTTGCTTTTGTTTTCTTATTGACTAGTTTTTTTCCTCCCGCCAGGAGCCTGCGATTTTGATCCCTAAATCCGTAACACTGTGCTTTGATAACAACTCTCGAGGTTATATAAATAAGTGTCAAGTAAGCACCAAAGTAATAGAAGAGTTACAGACTAAAGTCCTAAATGTGGGTATCCCCCTCACAAAAACCTGGACTTGGATTTTATTCTCAGTACCCTTAAAAAAAGAATGTCAGATTGGGTGTCTAGGCATTTACCCCAAATCTACAAGGACCGGCTGGTTCCCGTGGGAATCGACATGTGCAGAGGCTAAACACAAGAATGTCATGATCTGGAACGGGGATGTCACAGGGGACCACCAGGACACTGGCTAGCACCCCCGACCTGTAAAACATGCTATAAAACAGCAGTACAACCTCTAGAGCCCAGCTCTGCTGTGCTGAGTTGCTATCTGCACGTGCCGATAGCGCTGTGGTCGTGACGGTATCGCGACCGGCCCTCTGAGAATGGTAAATCACGGAGTCACAGCACGACTGAGGTGGGAAGTGACCTCTAGAAACCATCTAGCAACTCCCAGGCGAGCAAGGGAAGCTGCCTGCTGCTTTTTGAGTGCTTGGCTATTGCCAGGCATGAGTTTTGGAGGAGTTTGCAGCCCTCGGCTCACAGGCCACCTCGCAAGGCCTCCAGGGCCGCGTTGCCCAGGCCTGCTCTTCCGCAGGGGCTCCGGCACGCGCGAAGGGCCCGGAGCAGCCCTGGCAGCATCTCCACAGCACCTAATAAAAATAAAGCACAGCAACACTTCCATCCACACTCAGGCGCTTATTAACCTTCAAGATCTTTAAAAATTCAAGCGACACTCACGCACTTTCCATGGTGCAACGTGTGACTGCCACAATTAACTCACACAAACGCTAGCAGAATCTATGAAGGCTACAGAGTTAAAATATTACGCAGGCCTGAATTTTTGACTTCTGTTTTCAATAGCTTAATTTATTGCAACTTCACGGCCTCTTAAAAGAAGCAAACAAGAATGATAGCAGTAAATGAGCACCAATATTGATATGTCAGCATTAGTTCTGATATTATTAAAAATAGGCACAAGTAGGTTATGCAGCAGAAAAGGGGGCTGAATTTTAACAGAGATGTTAACAACATCTGCCAGCATTTATTGCCCTATTGTGAGCACGTAAAGAGCCTTGTTGGCAGAATATATATGGGAGGAAATCTGCTGTGCTGCTGTAGCCTGCCATTCTCCAGAAATATCACTCTGCCCGGCAGAAGCTGAGGTATTGAGAAGAATAAATAAATAAAAATGTAGCAGAAACATGGAAGGACTTCTCCAAGCTGTGTTATATGTATGAGAAATAAGTAAGTTCTGCAGCGAGCCAAGGCTTTATTTCTCAATATCCAAATACAATTCTTGTAAGCATCTTTTATAATAATTAATAAAAATGAAGCACATGAGGAATGAAAAAGCAAAACAAAAAAATGAACAAAAGAAACAGAACCACCCTCGAAACACAGCGACAAACTACATCCCCTCTCAACAGCATCCAGGAGAAAGTACCCTCCATGCTAAGGCTCTTCAAGGAGATTTTACACAGCTTCACAATTGGCTCTTCTGGATTGAAAAAGTAGTTTTAAGAATTGACACCAAGAAGGCATGCTCCTTTCTGCCACTCTCCCTCTCCCTTTTAAACTCAGCAGTAATCTTACTGCCTTACTGGTAAAAACATCAAGCAGGCTTGTTTCCTGTTTCAATGTTATTCTTGAAGTGGGCTGCAGCAAGAATCTGATTTTCATTGGGCTATTATTATTTGCAGCTGCGCGACCTTTTTAACCCTCCTTTAAAAGTGACATTTCAGCCTTCAACCTCAAGCTGTCTAAATGTTGCAAGATTTTCAGCCCTCTGATTAGCAGCAAAAAAGAACCGATGGGGAGGCGCACCACAGAGAGCCGAACACAGGGCATGGCACTGATGCCAGCATTTGCACGAGCGCGGAATTACACTCCCAGGAGCAACCTCGTTGCTGGAGTTAATCACCTGGGCGCACATTTGGAAGACAGTTTCTGCAGGCTGCTGTGACCAAGGTGACTCAGATTCCTGCACACAGGAAAAAATCGCTAGCAGCGTTAACGCACAGACATCAGCACTATATGAAGCATCACCTGTATTTTAGGGCCATGGCCACAAGAAGTGAGAGGAGATGGGGTAATAACGCAGTTGTAAAGAAAATTAAAGAACCCCATCAGCATACACAGCATTTTAAAAAGCAAGCTATTTGTACTATTAACAGGTAGTTACAGCCTTAATTACAAATGTTATTTAAAATTGTTGCTTTGGGAAGTGCAGAGCACTTCAGTTAACACCTACAGTTGTTCCTAAGGTGCACTTGCATTAGCAAAGCTGAGTTTAAGTATCCTTGTACTGAAGCTGTGCATGGTGTTTTTCCTCTGCACGGGCCGTTCAGGGCAAGGGCTTGTTTTCTAAAACGAGCACCATGCTTTCCACATGCACACACTCATCATCATGGCTGCGGCTGCACAACGAAGGGTCTGTTAGTACTGCCATTGGAAACCCCCTCGTTTCAGGATTAAAGCATTTCCAAATGCTTCTGGATGCTGGGAAGAAAACTGTGCCTGGAGACCCCAAGAAGGCATTTAACGTGAGGCACACTGGAGCGAGGGCTCTAGCTGGTACCCCAGTGAAGTTTTTGCAATCGTATTTATGACATTTATATGTGGAAAAACACTCAGCTCGGGCCTTTATTCATTTGTTTTAAAGCAGAAGAGAGCCCCATAAATCTCCAGGCGGAGCGGCCAACGTGCGACCGAACTCGAGAGCAAGCGACCCCGCTTCGCCTGAGGCCGGGAGCACTGCAAGGCAGCAACTTCCCAACTAATAGTAAAGGAAGAGTCCAACACTGTCTGCCACCTGGGCAAGACATCCTTATTCAGCAGAGGACACAACCGGTCCTCTACACAGGATGAGCTTTATCTCGAGCGCAGTGAAAAAGCTCTGGTTTAAATGGTTAATCTCTATTTCCAAGGCTCTCCATTTCAGTACAGGAAATCCAGCATGGATTAACTTGGTACAGAGCAAAGGGATTTGCCATTTTACAGAAATGACCGTGGGGATATTGAGCACAGGCACTGGGACACGCAAATTAAAAAAGAAGGAAAAGGAAATAGGACGAAGGAAAGGTGAAATTATGTATATATATATATATATATATATATATATATACATATATATCTGTATGCAAAACCCGGCACTTTTGAAAACAGTTCATGAAAGTTATCTCAGCATAGAAATATTCTATAGGAGAAATTAGATCTTTATAGGGAAGGATGACTATTATATCAACTCTGGAAAAACACTTCTAGGAGTGATGTGGCTCTTTTACACTCTGCAATTGGCCAAATAGGGACTGCCTCACATGGAAGGGGTCCAGGCTTGTACTTCTGCAACTGTCCTCCACTGATGTCATATGCAGAACAACTTTAATACCCACTATCCCTAGTTACAAGTCTGATATAATTATTTCAGCCTCAGAGAGGCCAGAGTGTAGCCTCACTGGCAACACAGAACATGCAGTAACACAGTATAACCATAAACCTATGCAACGCAAGAAGAGATACACATTCAGCCATACATATTTCACAAGCCGGCAGATCTGCAGCACCTATATAATGTTTCCATTTTACCTATAGGCATTTTTTTTTCACTGCTGGAAATTCAATAGCTAAACCAGACCCATGCAGTAAAACCAACATCTAGGTCTACAGTCTTAATGTGCCAACAGTTAAGGAGAACATCAAGTGTCTGTGGGTGTTCAAAAAACATCAGAATTTCAGGTTTATCTCAATCGTGGAAGAAGACTCTTGCTCTGTACCTTCAGGCAGTCCACATAAGTGCTCATATTAAAAGGTTAAGTTGGACTGTTGAGGCTCTTGAGATAGTCAATGGAAAGAATGGCTGTGTCAGAGCAGGATTCAAGCAGAGGCTTTTAATGATCAGCAAAAAAAAAAAAAAAAAAAAAAAAAAGGAACCCTCTACTAACTAACTCACAGGCTTCAAATTTTTAACTTCTTAGATAGGATGTGCGTGGGGAGAGGATCGGCCTTTACGTGAGTCATTGTCCATCTGAAAAATTATTCTGCACAAAGGCCAGGGGGAACAACTGCAGAACAACCACAGCAACACAAGTGACAGGAATCCTGCTTCAAGAAACAAACACTAGCAGCTAGTGTTTTAAAGGGAAAACATATTTGCTTTGTTCTTTCTTTACGAGCAAGCTTTAGCCTCTCCCTGCTTGGGACACAGTCCCTTGGGGCACAGAACACCCACACAAAAGCTAAAACCATCCCTAGCTGAAATCAATATTTACTAGCAAACTCCTGAAAGATTTAAAGGAGAAGATACACACAGAGTCTCTATTCCAAACTCTCCCAGTCATTTCAACATGCGTCTGATAACACCTGCTCCCATACTACTACTTTTCAGTGGGCTGCACATTTAGCACCACTATAATGCAACATTTGATGCCCCAGCAAGTTGTTAAAAGCACAAACAGACAGCTCAAAATTGTAGCTATAGTAATTTAGGAGGTGAAGAGGAAAGGGGAAAATAAATAAATAAATAAATAAATAAGCACCAGAAAATGCACAGCTTCCCAGACAGTCTGCCCCAGTTTGCACTCATCTCCCAAAGGTTAACAGTACTAAGTGGGGAAAACACTCTGTCTTTCGCAAACCCTTTCACAAACACAGCCCCACTTCCAGATCTGGAGAAGCTGCTATGCTTCACATCAGCGGTTCTTATGCCAAGAGCATTATCGTGGGTGTACGAAAGAAAAACAAGGCATCTTCAGATCATCTTCACGAGTCAAGACGGTTCATCATGCTGATTGCTGTGAAACAAAAAAAAAAATCTACTTCAAGGAAAAATTCCAGTGCTCCACACTGGAGAGGAGCTACGGGAAGCCTGCAAAGGGCAGAAAAGGCAACTGCAACCACGGCGAGAGATGAAGCCCACGAAGCAGAGGGTGTCAGTGATGAACTCCCAGTAACATCTGGCAAATAAGCTAATCTTTTGGGACTTTCCAATGTTGGCAGATAAGCGTGTTGTCTGTCCCTTCAAAGGCTGACCTCATTTCTATCCTTGGGTTCATGGCATGCAAAGCTCTTTGCTACAGTCACTTTTTCACTCACCCCACTCCCCCACAACAACAGTCATTATTAAACACCAAACAACTTTGCCTATTGTTGTAGTTTGCATACAATTTAATTAAGCATTTCCCCTCCAGGAATAATATTGACTGAAGGTTTTGAAGGGTTGTTTTGTTTTTCAAGTGTACTATAACTGCAGTATGCTAATTGCTTTGGTTTACGATACACAAATAGATAAAAGAATTCACCTACCTTGCATGCAAATAAACACTTGGATTTCCAAAGGGAAGGAATTAAAAAAAAAAAAAAAAAAAGAAAGAAAGCCTAAAAGATATCCTGAGGGAAACAACAACACAAGGCTGCTTAGATGACTTTCATACCAGAAGCAGTTAGGGGTTTAACATGAACTTTGAAAATTCTGCCAGCCCAAATTTTCCTTCTGGTCTATTATATAAAATAATCCTTAAACAAGAACTTTCTATACTTTATGGACACAGTTCTGTAATTTTGTATATTTAAAATAATTTACTACTAAGGCAAATTTCTCTTGTTACTTGTTTTTTTTTTTGGCTTCATAGTTAACAGCATGCAAGACAACTCAAGACTTTCATTACATAGAATAGTAAAGCCATTAATAACTCAGTCACAAGCCATTAATTATTAACTTTCACCATTGTTTTTTAATTACAAGTTTTAAAGAGTTTTGTTTTTTTTCAAAAACTAGGAACTTCTCTCTTTTCAAAATGACCAAGATTCCTGAATCAAACCCTCTGAGTTCACTGTTCTCAGCACAAGAGAAAATCCTCTGGGGTAACAAATCCCTGCAGGGAACGCGGGAAAACCACAAATCCCCTCAGCACAATAGATTCTCTGACATCCAAAACTAAAAATTGTTCTTTTCAGCCCTAAAAATCCAGGACAAACTTAGGCCTGATTTGTAGCACTTTCACTCCCTATTAAACTTCATATGTATAGAACTACTGGAATTCTCCAAAATACGTACCTTATTTTCAGATACTTTTAGTTTACTTTAATAGTTTCTCACCATCATATAACAAGTTTTACTAACAGTAGCGTAACAACTAGTCCAAGTGAGTTTCATTTGGACGTAGGTTTATGCATGTGTTTGTATGAATATGATGGAGTCGTCATACTTCATTCATTATTATAAGAAATTATGAGTTTTGGGTCATGTTTAGAAAGCCCCATAGTTCCGACTAGATCAGTCATCACTGTTACTTGTTTTGAATATAGCACAATACAACTGAACCTAAAAAGCTGCAAACAGTAAGCAAGGATTTGCTTACTAATTTGCTAACTAATTAGTAAGCTGGAAAAAAAATACACTCAGAGAAGCGGCACGTATCAAACATGAGTTTCTGTACCTCGGTGGCCTTCTTACACATTACAGACAGCTCCTTCTGTAGATTTTTCCTCAAACTGTGGGTTTTCATCCCTCAAAACAGTTAAAACTATGGACCAAGAGTACAATCCATAAAAGATAATGAAGGTCTTTTTGAGGCCAGGTATTTTAGCCTAAGTCTACTGGAGTACCTGACGTTACATCAGTCACCATGGGACATGTCTAGCACCGATATCATCAACAAATTATGCCCAGCACTGATATCATCAACAAATTATGCCCTGCTGCAGGCATAGCCCTTCCCAGACTCGTTCACGATCTTATCAGGGCAGAATTGCCCAGCATCTGAAACAACTTTGCTTCCTGAAAAGAATTGCTCCAGAGCCCAACTTGCCCAGCCAAGATCCAGCTTAGGGGTGGCCTTAATTGCCATGTTCACACTTTGGACTGGAAGAGAGCAGACCCAATTTCCATGTAATCCCCTGGAAGCTGCACAGAGCTCAGCACAGAGAAAGCCCTTCAAGCCCTGACCATTTTTAAAGCACTCTGAGTTCAGGAATCCCCTACCAAGGTCTGGAGCCAAGAATGCTGCAGCAGACCAGGCACCGTGCAGAGGAGCCAGGCTGTGGGCAGGAGCAGGCCCCGCTCCTCCAGGTCACTCTGCCAGCGCCGAGCTCAGGCAATTCCAAGCAAAAGGGAAAATGCCCTGGAGATATTTCTGAGGGTCAGAGGCACTCCTCAACCCTGTAACACCAATGACACCCTGGAAACGCATTTCAGGGGTGTGAGAGAAACAGAAATCTCTTTCACAAAACTCAGAGCTGCACCTCGTGGATCCTGCGGCATCCTAAAACTGGGTAGTTTTGGGTGCAGGTGGTTAGTGCCAGGTCCAAGGCACAGCCTGACCAAAAGCCTACAAATCCCACAGCCTTTCCTGTTGCTGGGCTGCTTCTCTTGGGGCCAGAGAATATTAAAAAAAAAAAAGAAAAGAGAGACAGGTGGGATGCAGAGAAAAAGGGACAAAATCACAGAAGCTGTGGCTTCCACTAAGGAGGCAGAACATCAACACAAAGCAATTCCTAGCCGGTGACCAGCCACAGATTTCTGGCAGTGACTAACCCGTAACTACAAACAACAGTATTAAAAACCAACAGGCAGGAAAAAATATCACTTTCCCTGTAAGGAGGAGGCAAAATAGGGAACAATTCTCCATAGACTGTACATTCACAACCTGCGAACAACCAAGAGCAACTTATAACATGCTGCAAGTGTAAAGCGGTGAAATTCAAACATCCCTAAAACCCACAGATTTGTAACTTGCACTTATGTAAATACACAGCTTTCAAGCCTCAGCCATCCTGGCCATAGCTCTTCTGGGAAAAATGAAAAAATCTTGGCTGAGATTTTCAAGAGTGACTAGCGATACTGAATGCCTCCAGTTTTTAGGTGTCCAATAAGAAATATTTAAAGGGCTTCATTTGTAGCTTAGGCTGCACACACCCTCTTCAAACTATATCCCTTTAGGGACTATTCATTTCAAAAAGTAAACAAATAAGGAAAAGGCAGACTTATGCAGATAATTTTGTTCATTCCTCTGTCTGACATAAAGATTTAACACTATGCCAAAATTAGACAAGGTGCTAAAGAACAAAGCCGAAATTTTAAAGCGCATCTTAAGGATGCTCAAAGTTAACTACAATGAGCTTTAAATATAGTGTATCTTCAGTCTCATCTGAAAAATCCCAGTTTACATGATATATCCTAAAACATACAAAGCCAGGAAATAAATAAATAAATAAATGTATTTATAGTTAAAATATTTAACTATAAAATCATTCTTTTGAGCTATAAGATCATTCTTTTGAGTCTGGACTGCTAAGATTCATCTCTCTTGTTCCATTTTTAACTAATATAACTTATCTCATTTCACATTACAGTGCAGAGAACTATGAATAAAGACTTCTTTGTACGAGAAATTAAAATAGTATTAAAAAAAGTTATCTGAACACGCAACTGTCTCTACTTCTAAAAAGTGGATTTCACATATAAGCTGTTTTGATGGATAAGCATAAGCACATATGATTCCTCTCTCTCTCTCTCTCTCCCTCACTTTGTGTGCTATGGGAACAGATGCTCAGTTAAAAAAAATTCCTATTACTTTGAAAAAGTGTAACCATTCTCTATTAATATAGATAATATAGTCAACTACACAGAAAACCCAAAGATCCATGATTTTTACATATAGACTGAGCAACCTTGTAACTAGGTATATGCCCATAGAAGAAACGTGTTATGAGTGTCTCATAACAAATTATTAAAATAACAGATCAATTTACACCTCAGAGCATCTCTGCTATAGAGGTAATCCTAATCACAAAACAACAGTGTAGGTAAAGTAGCGGAATTCCTGAAAAGATAGATTTTAGAAGCTAGAACGTAACGGCATCTCATAAGTGATTACAAGTCCAGACTTTAGTGTCTTGAACTGCAGAGCACTTGCAAAACATTTTCATACTAAGCACTTGACAAAACCTCACAGTGTACCATCTCCTTCTGATCAGCCATGGGAGGAGAGTCAAGAGTTCTTCTCAGAAAGCCTTATTACTGCAGGACGTTTCTTTCCAAGTACATATCAATAGTGTGAAGGCCATTAGTTCCATATACTCCATCTGTCAGAATTTTGCATCACATATTATCCAGTGTTTTTATAAGTATATTAACAGGAAATCTACTATCAAGTAAAAAAAAAAACAATCAACTTCCTAAAGTTATCAATTCCACTCTTAAGAGTGCTGGTTTTTCTTCATAGAGAGCTACTTATCTGAACAGATACTTTCAGATACTGACTAATGCTTTTGCATTTTATCAATGCCACAAATAGCTATTTGAATATTAATACCATAGATTTTCTTTCAGATGACAGTGGCAATTACAAATAAGTTCTATTATCTTCTCATTCGTCAAACAAATAAAATGTTTGACAGCCAATTTTGGCTGAATCATCCAAATAGTTCCATTCTTAGCATAATTCTGTAGAATAGAAAATGCTTGGAGGGTATCAGGAAAAAATGAGAATATTTTGAGTCTTCTTCCAAGGAGTCTAAAACATGTCATTATCTCTGGACTGCACAGACTACACAAGGCTCTTACGTTTATCTACTATCCTCTAGCAAACTTCCATTCTTCTCCCCTCATGTTCCCCTCTGTCACACATTGTCTCAGCCTCATGGGAAGAAGCTTCTGATCTTAGACAACTCATTTTCTATTTCCATAAAAACACATTTTATTTTAAACATTTTTGTATCACTTTGTAATATGCCTTGGGCTTTAGTACAAAATGTACTTTCAGCATTTGTTTTATGGTGTTTAAAAAGTAAAAGGACCTCCTGTGAAGTACTTTTATACTACAGCAACACTTTTGGCAGTGTCTTGGCCAAGCCATAGGCCTAAGAAATTAGGTAGGTGATGATAAGAAGAGACATATCTGTAGCCATGGAAGGCCACACAGCCTAACTAACCAGTCTAAAATACAAGCCCCTCTCCTAGCATCACTTTGTAAGAAACAAAAAAATATAAATTGAGAACACAGGCTCTATCTTCTATTGGAAGGTAAACAGGAAAAATAGCACTAAGCATTACCTTGGTGAACACAGCTTAGAGAACAGAGATAAACACATCGTAAACAAATTTCATTTCAGTTATTTTTCAAATATTTTTGGTCTAAATCAACTCCCTTTTGAAGAGTTTTACCAGAATAATCTGCCTGCAGATCTGCACTGCACGAGCCTGTGTGGTAACGCCAGTCCAGAAGGCACTTGTTGCAAGAGCATGAATGTGAAAACTCGTATTCCACTGCACTGTGATCTTACTGTAACTCTTAAAGAAGCACAGCTAGAATATTGCAAGGCTATTCATTTTGGTGTGTGAAAATCCCTTTGGTGTTTTCCACTTAATAAGGATGAAAGGAAAAAACGAAAGAGAAAAAAAATTATAGGGCTGCATAGGCAGCCTTGAAGGAACATGGACTGAACAACCTTTGAAGTACTCAATTCTAAAATGAGATCATACAAGAATTTTTTAAAAGCAATAAAAGTGGAGCTTCAGAAACAAGTGTAAGTTGCTGCCTGAAGTGCTTTATCACAGCTCCATGAACCCTATTCCATAAACTATAGTTGTTTTAAAAGTTTATTTACTTCAAGACTGATTGGAGGGGTGGAGAGTAGGGGGGAAGCAGGAGAGAACATAGTTCGCCAGAGATGCATTGATAGTTAAGGCCTGCGATCAAAAATCATTACAGAAGGACGACTGCTTTCTGCCCGCATACATTTTGGCAGAAGCCTTCAGTCTAGCCTCGTGCCTCTAGGTATGCAAAAACACAAACTTTTATGTCTATTGCCTCCCAGAGTTTTGCCCTGGTGTGTCTCTGCTGGGCCGCACTCAAACACGGGAGCTGACAGTGAGGGGACAGGTCTGCGTTGCAGGCATGATGCAGCTCATATTCTGCAGGTATCATCAGCACCGCATGGCTCCTGGGCGAATCAGCTGTGCCTTGCAGTGGGGCTAACTAATCCGCGCTGGGAAGCATGCTGAAGTGCATATGCCCCTTCCAGCAAGAAACCTGCCACCCACCCACGCCAGTCAGGAGGCTTCACTGGTGTGGGGCGTAGATATAACCACGTTCAGTGGTGCTCATCTGACTTGACTTCAAACCTTCTCAGCATCTCCATCCTAGTCATCTCAGACTTCTTTATAGCTCATGGAGAGAAACAGGCACATGAAGAACGATTCACTTCACGTAGACATCCGTTTTGGGAAGAGAAGGCACATGAGCCAGCATTGCCTGCTTCTCCACACTGACCCTGAAAGAAGCCTGGAGGATTAGCTCAGACACCACACCAATGTTTATATGTGGATAGAAAAAACTAACCCTCCATACCTGAAGTTATTGCAGCTGTCTGAACCTGAATAACGTTGGCCTGTCCATTTGCACAATGTCTTTACATCTGTGATGACAGTGCACTGAAAAGAAATGCGTGATAGTGTCGCTGTTTATATTTTCTAAGCATGTATTACGGAGAAAGTGTTAGGTTAAGAAAGTGTTCAAGATACGCCACTTTTTCTTCCTTCCTCCCCCCCCTTTTTTTTTTCAGCTAGATCATGTTTTGTTGCCTGACTCCAGTCTCCGCGCTTCCATTCACTTGGCACTTCTAACCCCCAGCACTGGCTAGAATTAGCAGGAGGAAGTATCCTGCGCCATCCAAGGAGAAAGGAATGCTTCGTGCTGCTCACGGTGACCTGCCCGATCACGCAGGAACAACCCTCCCGCTGAGCACATGCAGACCTTCCTTCAGTGGATAACGACTGGGACCCCGAGCAGAGTGGGACGAGATAACCGAGTTACACCATGGGGGGAGTCTAGCCCAGAGGCTGTCAAAACCAATGAAAAGAAAAATATTTACTCATCCTGCCCTCCCAAAACTCCAGCTTTCCTCTCAGATAACACCTGTAAAAGATACCACTTTAGATATTAATAGAGCTTGTATGCTATAGCTTTTAACAATCCACAGGAATGGGAGAAGCTACTTTTACCTGTGTTTAAATAGCATTATTTTAATTACAAACTGTAACACTTAATGGAAGCAATACAAACTGTATCACTTAATTTCTGTTTAAAATTTCATAGTTTGGCCACTTCCAGGTTCTGCAAGACCTTTCCATCTTTGTCCATAATGTTGTACTGTGTGCATGCAAATATTTGTTATGTTGTTTTAAAGTAACTGTTAAGAGCCCTGGGAATAAGTATACTTCAGAGGTTGGAGCAGAGAATTTCTTAAACCTGAGATTTGTTCAGAGACATTTAGAAATCTGCCCTGCTTTTACAAATGGGATAAGAAACAACGATTTAAAACACATACAAAGGCTGAACCACTAATTTTGGAAGACTTAACAAAATGAGCCCTTTAAGCTTAATTCCTCAAGTTAAAAAAAAAAAAAAAAAAAACACGGCTCCATCCAGGGAAGTTGCTAGTGTAGGCTGACTTCATTTTCTAAGGCAGCTCCTTTTTTCTTAAGCCCTGTAGCACCATGCAAGCCCCAAGGGTAGCCCTGAAGCAGTCTTCAGAGAAGGAAAGACAGAGAGAGAAAGTTGTCCTTGGATTTATTTAGCGAGAAGGAGGCCAAATCCGGGACAGAGAGAAAGGCTTGCGTAGAGTCATGGATTTGTAAAATCATCCATGCACATGGAATATATTGAACCTTGAACCTAAACTAAGGTCAAGCAAGTTTAAGGCTTGATACAGATGTTTTGCAGAACTCCAGTAAAGGAAGGTGAATGTTACTGTTAAAGCAAGAGAAAAAAACAAGCAATAAAAATGGTTGGTCAATTGTTTATTTTTCTTTTCAGTCCATTGTCGAGTTTACTTTGTTCCCCTTAAGCCCAACACTGGTATTTCCTGCATCTGGGTGATGACAGCAATCTCATATACACCACATAAAACAGATTTAGAAGTTTGAAAGTCACGCCTGGCCTGGTTTCTCCCCGGAAATATATCCCTTCAGCAAGGGAATATCTGCATTTTCCCTGTTTGCCTTCAATTTATACAAACAGTGGATGACTTTTGGGGCACAAAATAAAGGCATCTTTCTTACAAGCAAACCACTAGCCCCTCATAACGAGTGAGAGGGGTAACAATACTGCAGACAGCTTGTGAACCATGATTTCTTTTAAATTAAGTTACAGAACAATCCAAAGAGAAGTCCCTCAAGAAAAATTAACACAGTGACCTTTAAAAAAAAGATACTATGGTCACTTGTTTCTAGCCAATTATTTTTCCTCCTTTGGCATGAATGTGTCTGAAATGGTGCTCAGAAAAGGGGCCAAGAAGTTCCAAGTGTTCAGTGCCATTACTGAGCTTAAGCCAATATGGAAGAAATCCCCTTTCCAAGCAAGTTCTGACTCACAGCGATAATGTCATTGGCCCTGAATCTGGAATGAGTCTTAAGATTTGGCAAGTGCAGGAGAAATGCAAGGTTGGAAATAATTTGGAAATGTTAAAAACTTTTAGGAGATCCATAGTTAAATAACACTCTAATAATAATAAGCACTTCTCAGTTGCCAAGAGCTTAGCATAAATTTTCAACATCAGAAGGGTATGCACTATGTTCGACTGATAGCGTACATGAAGCAAAGAGACTTTAGGTCACAGATGCATCAGAGCAAATTAAAATAAAAGATAGTGAGCCACGAAATCCTATGTTCACAACAGATAAAAATGAAACAGAATTAAAAAGAAAAAAAAAATAAAATAAGAGGGACAAGTTTGTCCAAGAAGGACTGTAGCAGTTTTAGTATTATCAGCCTTCCCAAGTTAACCGCACGAGTAAGGAGTTTGCAGGACTAGCACACCTACTTCTCTAAACCAGCTTTAAAGCTGGTTAGTTGCCTTGTTTTCTCCATGTCCCCGATGTCCCTAAACACCTGGTTCTGGTTCCCTGCTGCTTTTCCCCTTGGGTATCATTGGTGCTCATAGGTCAGGCCAGGTTGTTCAAATGCTGCTCTCCCACTTGAGCTGTTGTGACAGGACCAGTGGGACTAGTCCCAGGCTGGGAGTATCAGAAGACCATGGTTCAAAAACACGTATATCCCCACACAGTATAAACAGCCAGGCTGGCCCACTGCTAAATCAGCAGCAACCCTAGAGTAAGCAAGCTGCAAGGATGCTCATACTAGATTCCAGCTGGATCCGATGTAGCAGATCAGTGGCAGTAGTGGGTGGTAAATAACCCTGCAGAGCCAGCCCTGCTCCAGCAGCCTCCTCGAGCCAGCAGGACTTCCTCAAGCCAAGGAAGATGGGGAGCATGGCATGAGGTCCGGCACGGCTGTAATGTGCCTCAGTGCGCAAGAGCTGACTCCAAAGGAACTCATCTACTGCCTTCCTTGAACTGCACTGCATTGAAACCCCAGATTCCTAATAAAGCTCATTAGCTAGGTATATAAAAATGCACAGATCCAACCTTGCACTGCATCTTTTTTTTGTTATCCCAACAGGCTCCAGAGCTCTGGGAAACAGACTGCAGAGGCACCAGAGTAGCTTTGCTAGGGAATGGTCCTCACCAGCATGGCTGTGGGGCACACAGACCCCGTGTGCTTCGTGCTAAATCATCCCAGCATCCCTGCACCATGCTGTCCTGCATGTCCTCTTGTCCAGGCAGCACCCGGAATCTGGTGTGGCCCACACAGGAGGAGCAGCAGTGAGTTCCCATTGACTTGGCTACAGTCACCCACAGCGGTAGAAAATTAAGGAGGTATAATAGAACATTTTGCAGTGACAGAAGTAGCAAGGGGTTATTTATATATTTATTTATTAAAAGGTTGATTTTAGAAACAGAAGCTTGCTGCATTGCTGCATTAAAAGGTAATAAATGAGTTCTGTGACCTCAAATAAAATAGTACTGTATAAAAAAAAAATAACTTGGTACCATGTTTTTTTAAAACCATGAAACACATTAGGAAATAGATATTTGCATTAGAGAACTCAGAATGTTACCATTCACTTAAAGTTTAGACAGGCAAAAATCATCAATCAGGGCAAGATCATTTTCAGAATGATCAACAGAAGGAAACAAGCTTAACCCAAGGTAAATATCTGCCAACAACACAGGCAGCTGAATTACACAAAACCATGATAGGTTCTAGTGAAGATTAAGTACATAGAGACATACTTGAAGATTTTAGAGAGCAGAACAAAGACAGACTAACTGAGATTTCTGGCACCCTGGTCTTGTGCATAGGATCTGGAAAGCATCAGGAAAGACCAAAAGGAAAAAAATGCACACACTATGGACAACTGTGGGAAACAGAACTGCTTTATATCCTAATGCTGCAGTTATGCCGGGGCGAGGGAGAGTGAGTGTAGTGGTACAGGCAGTGATCGAGGACAGATCCTCCTATGCAGAGGAGGAAATGTGGTGTGTAACTTAAATAAAGACTGTCCATGTGCAAGGACTATACAGGTGAGCTACCAGCCGTACCTGCCACTGGGCCACCACACCAAACAGGCAGCTGTGGAGCCACCTGCAATGTGATCACCCCAAAATTGTAAGGAGAAGCAATATCAGGTTGGAGAAATGTGACCAAGAGCTGTCAATGTGTCACGCTACCAATAGGAGCATTCTCACCACCCAAGGCAAAACCACCAAGATGTATCCAGGGCATCTTCATGATACAAGTCTGGCACGTGGTCCCATCAGCTGTCTGCCAAATACAAAAATCAAGGGCACCAGCCTTGCTCACTGCCAGTTGAAGCAGATATGAGTTGAGGCTCATGTCCTAGTGTTGTTCTCTTTGTAGAAGCTGATGTTATGGGAGAGACAATTCAGTTACTCTTAAACCCAAGCGGAACAATCAGCCAAAAGAAAGATAAACTGAAATGGAAAAGCAATATGACTTCCTGCTTTGGAAATGGGAACTCAAAGGTAAATCCTAAGAAATCTAAAACCTCCAGGAAACACCCAGACACAAGTGGGTAGGGTGTTTGACTATCGTTCCAGATTTGATATGCATCAGCAATGTGATGCTTTTACTCAGTTAATATACAGCAATGCATTGGGGCAAATGGGAGGTTTAATGACAGCCAAAGCTGCAGTATTCCTGTAAATTGTTATTTTAGTAAAACTACCTTATGGTTTCCCTGGAAGGGGAATGCTGCAAAATAAGGTGCTCTCACCACTGTTTTTGCATCACCTTCACAAAATGACCAGCACCTGGATAATCAATGACAAATATTGCAGTTGTTAGTCTCCCACTCTTCTATGTAAATAAATCTATTTTTTATAGTAAAGTGACTAATTAATGATATCTTTTCTTGTGGGATATTAGAACACAAAATTTCTTACATGTGCTAATTAAAGGGTCCTGTTCTAAAATAGAAGATACTACTACACTACGTCTGCATTACTGTTATAAAGTTGTACATCCCCTGTGAAGAAACTATGCAGCACAACTAGATATTTATCAACCAAAGCACTTAGTCCAATTGTGTAAAGTTCTTCATAAATAGTAATCTGGCCTGCAGCACAGTACATAGGTCAGAAGATTTTAAAAACTGCGCTCCCTTGATGTGCATGAAGAATAGTATTTTCCACCAGTGCAGAATACGAGCTTCTCTATCCCACATATTTCTCCTTCCCTCTACTCCAGAGTGGAATACACTAAGCAGACTGGAGTAACTGTAGCAGGTAATTAGGAGTTATTATAGCTGCATTAGAGTGAGGAGCTATTCAGTAAATTAGTATGTGGTATTAACTAAACTTATTCATTTGAAGAATACAACAATCTGCCTCAAAGTAGCAATTAACAAATTATTTCTAAACAGGTGTCACTTAAAGAGCAAGGCTATCATTTTTCTGTAACTCATCAGTAAAACGCTGACTTCTTACATACAATAAACACAATTTTAGCAGATGGTAGGCTCTCAAAAGGCACAAGACCTATACTTAAATAAATCAATGCTGTTGGGTATGAAGCCTTACACTGATAGTCAGCAGAATTTGTGGAGCATCTCCTTAAGATTTAGGAATGATTTACTACTATGCTGAGAGAAGAAGCCTGAGAATTAAATCTTACTGAATAAACTCCATGCACTCCTGGGAGAAAGAGTGCTTGCTTGTCTGTACCAAATAATCACTGACACCTATGATGCTTTTTTTGTTTGTTTTAAGAATAGTATGCTATAGCAAAAATATTCAAATACGTATTAACAGCTTTTAGTGTTCCATACTAGAAATAACATACATTTTTCTTTAAATCTTAGTCTTGCGAACTCTGAGTAGCTCCCTCACTCTACAGAAAGATTTATATATGTGTCACTTGGTGCCTGTTATTTTTGCAGGCTTGCACATATGAAATAAATGACAAATTAAAGATTTTACTTTTGGATGAAATATTACCGCAGAAAGTGTAGTTTAAAGATGGACTGAACATAAAATTTACATAGCAGAGAAGTGCTCAGAGTTCCTGAATTTTACTTAAGAGTTCTCTTCACAAGTCATATTTCACTGGTTATTTTTGCAGACAGGTCTTTTTCAAATTTATTTAAACAGACAACATTTACATCTGAAATGGAGTGACCAACTTCACTACATACTTGTCCGCACACGGATGCATTTTAGGCTCTCGCAGATGTTCTGGCCAAGGTGTTTCTCCAAGTTCCCTGTTCCAGAGAGCCAAAAAAGCTGCCGCTTTACTCCAGCCATCAGGGCAAAGCCTGCTTGGGTAGAGCAGAGGCGGTGGTACCGTCGCAGCCCTGGTTTCTTCTGCGACGGAGCTGCGCTGCCCTGCATGCCCACGTCGGCAGCAAAGCATGTGGTGGCAGCAGCCTCTGCTGGCGAGTGCTCGCACGCGAATGTCCCTGCTGGGCCGCGCCGCGGAAGGAAACCTCTGCTGTCACCATGTAAAGAAAACGTAGCAGATACAGCGATTCTTGGCTCAGCCTGTGCAAACGACACTGAAACGCAGGCTGCGCATCTCTGTGCCTGAAGGAGCTAGCCGGCATTTAGTTAAGTATTGCCAAAAGCACGCTCGCAGGGCAAGGCACCATCTCCGCTTCCAAGTGCTACAATTTTATTCTTCCTGACTCTCTAGAAAACAACGGAGGTGGTAAATTGGCCCTGTTGAGGATAAATTCCGTTACACTTCCAAATCTTTTCTAAAGGTAACCAAAACCTGAGTTTAATAGCATCAAGGGCTATGACAGAGGTGAGGGCACATGCGCGTTACCTGCAGTCACTCTGAAGAAGCCTGGCCGGGAAAGGCAAGGCTCGGTTTTTACAGGACAGGGTGCGACAAACTGCAACATATTCATAGTTTGTGTTTTGTTTTGTTTTACACAAAGCACATCCAGAAGAAGGGAAGCAGCACTCAGACTGGTTAGAGACAGAATATCGAGCAAGAGCCCATTAAAAGTTGTCGGAAAGTAAAGCGAAACTCTAACACCAACACACTCGCTGTTGCCTTTATTTGCTGGTAAAAGAGTTGCTGAGTGAAGATCATTTTCCAATTGATGTGATCAGTATAAACAATTTTAGCCTTCATTACCCACCATGTTTCGTTTCTCATGAGAGTATTTTTCCAAGGGAGAAATGCAGAAATTACAAGTATCCTAAAGCAGAGTTGCAGCACCGCTGCAGAAACGGTAGCAATCTGGTTTAACACCAAACCACTTTGCTACAAGATTTTTTTTTTTTAATCTGCCTGGCATAGGAGAATTATCTAACTGAAATTACTCATTCTGTAAAAATCACAGCTGCTACACAAGCAAGTTAAAAGAATCTTAAAAAAATAAAAGCATTTTATCATCTTGAAAATTAATTTGTAATTGTAAATAACATGCAACAGTGTCTGCAGCCATAAAAGGACTTCCTTGAGTGGCAGAGCACCTCCATTGCATTGCAGATGCGTTTGAATCAGTTCCTGCCCTCTGCTTGGACACTAAAGCTCACGCTGCTTTGGAGTATTGTGCTCACGGCGAGGGAGCCTACCCTCCGTGAGGGCTCCTGAACTTTATCCCGGAGACGTGGGAGGGGAGAGGAACACCAGTGGTTGTGCAATACCGCGTTTCCGCACTTCCAGTTATCTTCCAGTTCACCTGGAGCTTTTTTCTCCTAAGTTTTTCAGGGGCCTGAAGGGAGGGAGAAGGAGACTGGCAAGGAGCAGGGTGCTGGGAGCACTGTCACTGGAGCTACCACAGCCCTTCCCAGCAGGATTTGTCCAAGAGACACTCCAGAAAATTTTAAAAACGAATAAATAAAGGGGGGCAGGGAGCAGGGGAAGGCGCGAGGAGGCTCCTTGGGCTCCTTTACAGGAAGAGGCAGGGCAGGGAGGTGCCCGTCTCGCTCGGCAGCAGGTACCCGGCACATTCCTCCCAGCCCCGTCAGGAGCTGGCGAATGCGTGGGATGAGCTCAAGCAGCCCAAGGGCTCGGGGGAAGCCCCCGCTCGCAGCACAAGCCCTGGGACCGGCCGCAGCAGGCGCTCGAAAGGCCCTGTACACAGCAGCCAGCAAGCTCCTGGACGCGCCAAACAGACCTCCCCTTTCCTAGCCAGATGCAAAACTTATAATGCAAATAGAGAGAGTCCTGTAACTGCTTTTATTATTATTATTATTATTACTACTATTACATCTCCATACAGTTATACAGGACAGGGAGCAGCAATGCTCCTCAACTGCTATCTAATCTGTAGGTGCAACTTCATCCACACATTATTAATGAAGATATTATAGTAAAAACAGTGTTTCCTTGGTGAATTACTGAATGCCCACCTACAAAAGTCTTTAGACAGAAAGGGCAATCAAGCCTCCCCTCTGTGTCCCTGTGTCCCTCTCTACCCCACCAAAAAAACAGAAAAAAAAAAAAAAAAGGACTTGTCTGAGTGCTGAAAAATACAGAGCGAGCTGGGCAAAAAGGAATATGCCAAGACACTCCTACGTGAAAATTCTTACTGAATGAATATCGGGAAGTTTCTGCCACGAGAAACAGGCAGACCATGAGGAACCGTAACGCACCATGGAAGCCGTTTCTTCACCTTGTATAGAAAGCTGTTCTGCATAGGCTGGATATGTTTTCACCTGTGTGTGCTCATAGTGAATAAAGGCTCCCTTTCATTTTCTTGTTTGAAGCAAAAATAAATAACCTGCTTCACACTGGCATCTTATGCTCCCTAAGGTACCTTTAGATGTTCTCGAGAAACTCATGCCTAATTTCTGGCACACACACACAGGTTAGTCCTGCGGCGCTCTGCTCCCATGAGGTAAATCACATCTAAATTCTGTTCTGAGAGGGAGCACTTTAGTCACTGGCTGCATGTGATCGATAGTTAGACTCAGGATAGAAAGTGAAAGCTACGTTAGCAGCATCAATTTAGCCTAGTTTTCAGTGTTTGGGGATCAGAGGAAAAACCCTTATGATTTATTGCTATGCTTCAACAATTCTTTTTCCTTTACACTATCGCTGCTCACATTTGAAAGGTTGCTAGCAGTGTTCATAGGCTCTATATACACCGAACCCATGAAAGGCAAGCCGTGGTAAATAACTGATAGGAGCAGATTAACAAATCATCTCCCTTCACTGACAAAACCCCAGACTGAGATATTTCAAAGCTCCCTAGAAAGATTTTTCATCCATTTTTACAGAAGGTATGCAGATAAATCCTTGAGGCATTTTTTTAATCTCATTTTGCATATCTCTGGGCTCTATCCAAACTTTCCTGTACAGTTTCTCGGCTTTTTTATTAATTTGGGAGAAAATATGTTTGTCTTTAATTTCTAAAATCATCTATGCCAACCAAGAGGATCCTATAAATATTCTTTTCACAAACTGAACCTTTGCCATCTTTTCTTCAATCACTAAGGGATAGGTTTTGCATTTCTAGTTTGCATGAAGAAATAGGCCACACCAGCTCTGATCTAGGAGGTCATGAATTCTGGCCAGAGCGGTAGTTTGAAATTGCCATTTCAATTCTTTCAGCGGAAAAGTCATAAATTTGGTTATGAAGCTCAATTTAAATGGATCACACAGCACCTTGGACACTTTTAAGTCCCTCTGACTTCAGGACTTTGGAGTCAACTTGAAGTTTGGAGCAAAAATCTCACTGATTCCAGTGGGTTGAGGACCTTGAAAGAGAAATAGGCTGGAGCTTGGCAGTGCATGCAGTAACCACTTTCCCAAGGACGTATGTTACCTGCTTACGATCATACCCAGTCATAACAGAGTTTTCTCTGTGCTTTAGAGGGAACTTCCACCCCCAGAGATGGACAAGCCACCAGGAGCTTCTGCAAGAGTCTCCTAATAGCGCCTGCCATTTACAGGGACTGACCTCTTCTCACCTTGTTAAAACCAGTAAGTAGTAAGTAATAGATCTTGTCAAAGGTTACTCTGTAGAATAACCTCTGGAGATATTAGATAGAGGTGTCCAGAGAAATGCCACAAAAAGGTGCTGACAAGGAAACCGAGGGGATTATGATTAGGAAGTGTGAATAAGCTAAGGTTTCAAACATACTCAGATTTTGGTTAGAAATGCTGAAGTATAGGAAGGAAATGTTCTACATACCATCAAGCCACCAAAAACACACTTTAAAAGACAAGTTAAAGAACCATCAAGTGGTTATTAAATATTTGACATGGTTTAATAAAAGCTGCAAGGAACGCAATTCCACACTTCAGTAGAATAAGGATTTCTTCCACCCACAAGTACACCCAGTGTGTATTGATAGAAATTGAGAAAATAATTTCCTCAGTTAAACAGAAATTCTGCACCTATAAACTTAGTTGTTTCTCTGGTTCCCTTTTAATCCTTAAAAAAAAAAAGTCAAATGAATCTTAACTTTTAATGAGAACTTCCACCAGATAATTCCCAATAACACGTTCCCATTTAAGACATCCACATGTCCTGAAAAACAAGTAACTAAAAAAGAAAAATCCCTAAAATCTAAGCCATGGCTGAGAATGACAATCTCTCTATTAACTCCAGGATCTGAATTTAACGGTTATATAATAATTGATTTTAAAATTCCAAGATACTTCTGATATCACTCTTAGAGGACAGCCTCTGCTAATTTTACTCTCAGTGAAGTTAGTCCGTACAAAGATTTGGTTCCTTTTGGCTATTTTTTTGCTGACTTCATCAATTGAATATAATTTTCCATTATTCTCCATGGAAGGCAGTGATGTTCTTTGACCCAGTCCTCTCTGATCTGATCAAATCTCAGGGGATATTCTGGAGATTTAACATTTCTGCAATTAAAGGCCTCTACTTGAACCTTCTGAGGCTCTCAACCAGCGCAGCTTTCTGGGAGCTTTTTCCCTCATCTTATAGACACAGTCTTACAGTGTGCATACATGTACACACGTGCAGAGCTCACAGACAAGAACGTTAAAGAAGCCCAAGCAAGGCCCCTGAACAGAGAGAGTAGGCAGATAAATGATGATAGATAGACAGCAAAAAAAAAATGGAGAGTCAACCTGAAAGGCTTTATTCAGCACAAAACAAAGATCCATTTCTGCATGATTTAGTGCCTCATGTGTATTCCTTAAGGAACAAGTGAGTTTTCAAAGAAGAAATTTAAGTATCTCATTTTGAAAAAATGTTGAAATCATGTACTTCGACTTTTTCACATATTTTCCTCCCTTCCCCTCCCCCCCCGCCTTTTTTTTGGCTGAAACCAGTCACAGAATTTGATCTGCAACAGCCAACAGTTTCAGGCCTCCTCATGTTGTGTTTTTCAGTGAATTTCTTGGGATTTTTTTTTTTTAGTTTTGCCTCCCAAGAGGTCACCAGCCTGGGTGCACCTCCCAAACCATCTCCCCTCTGAAGCCACCGCTCGTGCTCCAACCATGTGAGGAGCAACCGCTCCTCAACGTAAGTCAGTTTGGTTGGGGCTGCCCGGCCTCAACCGCCTTCACCACCCAACGGCGAGGAAATCCCCTCTGTGCTAAATATGTGGTGTGACAAGAGCACAGGGCTCCCGTCAGGACCTTGCCACTGTCGAAACCATCTCACGCGCCGTTCCCAGGAGCACTGGATTGGTCTCAGCAGAATTGATCTTTAGATGAATAAATAACCAGCGATAGTTTTTGGCACTGAAAAGATCACATCGTTTTAGCATTCTTTTTTGAGATAGTTATCATAGGAGCATTGAGTATATGAGGAAATCATTACATACAGAATTAAAGGACTAAGAAAGCACCAATATTTGCATTGCCTTTTTCCCAAGTAGCCTTTTACAAAGACTTGCTATAACGCTCCATAGTACTAAACACCTGCTTTTTGTCTTTTCACCACATTTTTTTGCTGTGCATCATTTATTCTGCATACACAAGTCTCCCTTATTGTGCATACACGAGCTGATACTTCCCTGCAAGGCTGTCTGAATCCATTTAAGCTATCTGAAACCAGCATGAAAGATTCCAGTCAAAAATAAAAGAATTCATCTATTTCCATGAGTGACTTGATAAGACAGTCATCATCATATCTCTTATTCTTCTTATTATAAATTAACTTAGTATTAATTACAATGCTCAACATGCTTCTCCTCAGCTTACTCGGCCCTTAAAAAACTTTGCTGAAAAATATTTGACTGACAGCACACTGACTAGAACTCTGAATGAAGCCTGGAAGCATGACAGCAGAGCAGAAACAGGCTGTCCTTATATTTTGGAATACCCACTTTTTGGCATGAAAAACTGTATAGAATATACAAGACATAGCGCCCTAACAGCTATAGAGGGAGAATATTTTCAAAGTACTTCCTTGCGCATCCTGCAAACTCCACTTGGTTTAGATAATCCAGTAAGAGGTTCAAGTGTATGGCCATAGTTATAGCAGTAAAATCAAATATCTGGATTCCCTGAATTTTAGGGTACTATAAGGTGATTGACCCTTCTGGCATTCATTGATTTCAATTATTTATATTAAAAAGAAAACACAATATTTATCCACTGAGGAATGAGAAAATAAAGGGGGGAGGTTGCACGGACCAATTTGATAGCTTGTTTTTCATAGCACATGTTTGGCCATGTGTAGTTGAATTAATTCATCCCAAAGCTTTTTCATTTAACCCTCGGGAATATAAAATCATTGCTGATAACATTTATACTTGGCTTTTAATAACAAAGGCCACAATATTGTTCTCCAAGGTAGAATTTTTGCAACTTTAAGATATGTGCCAAATATCTGCTCTTATTGTCACTCTTACTATTGAAGGACTCCTTGAAGGCTGGAGAATTAGAGCACATACATTTTTAGCTCTCTGTTGAGGAGATGGAGGGTATCTCGATCTTTAACAAAGAAAGCTTTTCTCCCAAGATCTTGCTAGGAGTTTGAATTAATGAAGAATTAAGTTTCATCTCGGCAGTTTTACTAAACCATGGAGAAAAAGGACACAATGCCACTAGTCCCCAAGTGCCCTCAACACCCCTTGACTTCAATGGGGATTGAGAAAGGTCCTCATTTTAGTTGATACAGCACCTTGCAGAATGAGATCCAAACCCCTTCCCCTCCTCCCAAGACTGCATCTTTCCCACTAGCTGCTTCAATTTTTATTTTGCTTTGACTAGAAATGAAATTAATGTGAATGTTTTGCTGCTGACAACGTCCCTGTCAAATTATATAGTGACTTCTGCTGCTAAAACTTGTTTGTTTTCACACCATCATCACTGATGATCTCAGCACAGCAGTGCTCCGAGAATAATGGTTTACTCAATTGCAAAGGCAGCAGAAGGGACATAAAACAATGTGTGCTTATATAGGGCCTACATAAATAGTGCTTTTTAAAAATGTTTGGCAATGAAATAATAGTATAATAGTTGTGGTTTTGTTTCTTTTTTTTTTTTATTAAATAAACCTCTAGATCGTTAAGAATCCAGAGAAACTTTCCTCACCAGAGTCATTTATAAGGCCTAAAACTTTTATTACATCCTCCTACGATTATACGCAGAAGCTACCAGTTGCATGACATTAATAAACAAGCGGGGGCCACACAGTCACTCCCGACACTGCAGCAATTTCAAAAGTCACGGAGTCAACCTCATGTCTCCTGGGTCAGATTACAAAAATCGAAAGCAAGAGTACCTGCTTAACGCATAGAGTGGTTTTCAATACCGGGCACTACATATCTACATATACCTCTTCAGTTGCTCTTCCTTATGCAAAATTCCCTTTTTATTCTTTCTCTAAAAAAATATGGGATGTCTTATGGGGGCAATAAGATTTTTCAGAAGTGCTGAAAGACTGTTCCCAGGCCAACCTGCTCTCGCTCGCAGGTCAGGTGCTTGAGTGGCGTGGGCCTTGCCTTTCACTTCCAAACAAATCCTTGGAGCTATTAAAATTACAAAGCTTCCCTGTCCTCTTAACTTTTTTCCCCTCCAGTCTCTTTTCTTTAAGGAAAAAATAAAAGAAAAAAGAAGAATACAGCCCCTCACCCCAAATAAAATCAAGCTGGAGGCCAAGATATTACTCCCAATTCATAACAATATAGGTAAGAGTAAAAATTCACATCAGTGCCAGCAGCAGAATTAGATTCTCTTGCGTTTCTCCGAAAACCTTAGGGTTTTCATCGAGGCTGCGCAAGCCCAAGGCCGGAGCGGTGACTGTCACAGTCAAAGAGACACAGACAGATAGATGATGGAGAGTGCAGACTGCGCACCCACACATAAAGCTCGTGAGAGGAAGGAGAGTGCACGGAAGGAATATTAATTGAGCACAAAATAAGTATTCTCCATATCCCCCCCCCGCCCCCTTATAAGTGGCCACAGGATGAGGAGAGCTACAGACATGTTCATCGTGGGGACAGAGCCGTCCTTAACGTGACATGTCAGGCTATTACTTTAATAATGGGATTTGCGCAGCGCGCAACTGAGAGGCTACGTTCAGAATAGACCCTGTGAATCTAATTTTCCTCTCAATGAGTGTTACACCCGTCTGCAACTCCACTGATTTCAATAGAGTTGCTCCGGATTTATACCAGGGTGAGCGGAGAATTAGGCTCTGTGTGGTATTTTTTAAATCCACCATAACATAATTCTTACCCAGTCATAAAACCCATGGCTGTTTTCATCTTGGCTCCTTTCATAAGAGGTTATTTAGCTTCCTATGAAATATTCTAAAGATTCATGTGAAAATAGTTAAATTACTGCTTTCTCTCACTTTTTGTGATGAACCAACAATTGCTTGAAGTTCACCTATTTCAGTAGTTAAACTACTTTGAGTCCATATTCTGCTTCCTTAGCGCTAAAGAATGAAAGGGAGGCACCAGAATTTTTGAAACTAGTTTAGTTTTACATCATTCACTTTTTTTTTTAACTTGTTATCTTTAAGTGCCTTTCCATTTTCCAGCCATAAAACCCACTATACACTGACCTTATTTAATCACAAGTATAAGATAACCTTCAAGTGCTAGACAGACACACTTAAGAACATGTAAGTGAGGAAAGAAGGAAAACATTCCTTACCTTGTTTTTAAAATACGGAATCTCTCCTTTCCCTTCACTTTCCCCTCATTTTGTATATTGTTTGGAGAGCAAGGGAAGCCTCTTCAGATGTTTTTCCTGATAGCTTTAACAAAACTTGTGCAAATCCCACTCCTCAGCTATCACCAGCAAAAGGTTTGTGGGGTTTTTGGTTTTGAGGGGGTTTTGTTTGTTTTTTTCTTTTTTAAATCGCAAGTAAGAGGAATAGTCAATGGGGTGGTTACAATCCTCACAAACCCTTAAAATTACTTCTTCCTAAAATGTTCCCTCAGTAAGGAAGATAAACAGCAGGTATTAAAACATATTCCTGAACAAACTCCCTGGCTATCTTTTTCTTCTTCCCCGCTCCTCTCTTAATTTCTTTAGTTTATAATTTACTATTATTCCAAGAACAGAAGTTTCCTAAAAGTGCGATATGCTCCTGCCTTAATTTCTAATACACACTGTTTCACGACAAGCACAATGCCCGGCTTTTTAGTTGTCGCACCCTCAGGCCACCTTTTGTCGCTGCCAGACTCCTAAAAACTATTTAGTGGCAAACCTACTCACTGACCTGAACCAAACTAGAAGTGGACTCAAATGAATCCAATCACCTGAAATCAAATCTGTTGATTTGTATTTATGGAGACACACCTGGCAGGTTACTACTTTTATTAAGTATATATATATATGTATTTTAAAGTTAAGAGATATAATTGGACACAGAATAACAGCAAGCTACTTCATATATGAGATACTGGCAACGGGGTGTGCAGCATCAATGCACAACTCACTCCATGTGAGATAATAACACGATCATTTATCCATTGGGGTGCAGGGCTGTCTACTTAGAATACTACTTTGTGGGTAACTAACCATACAAACTCAACATTCCACTCCAGAATGATTTAAAACACAATAAAATAAAAATATATACATATATATTTATATGAAATGCAATATCTCAATTTAATGCAAAAATCTCAATTTAATGTTTACTGCGGGGTAGCTGCTATATAGCCGGCACCCTACACCTTGCCTCAAGTTGCATTTGTTGTGCTATAGAGCCCCCTGTGCTGAGCATTACATATTAACGACCATTCCTCCGTTTGGCCAGGCAGGGAGAGAAGAACAAAGACTGAGATGTTAAATCTGGGAGCCACTGGCTTGGGTTAATTCCTGACATTAGCCGCAGGAATTTCTGAGTACTTGCAAAAATTAAAATAAAAAATAAAAAAAAACCAGTGGCTAAGAACAGCACTGCATTACATGCAATGAAAGAATCACTGAAGGCGGAGGTCCTCCAGGGTAAAAAGGCCACTTCTTCAGCAAAAGATGGCCCTAATTAAGCACATTTCTCTGATTAGTCTTGTATTAAGTTTAGGCAGTGTGTTCAAGGACATCCAGTTGAAGCTTAGTGTACCCTTAGAAAGAAAACTGGGACTAAGCCCTTCAACTGCTTTGGATGTTCCCTGACTGCACCCAGGACCAAAAGGCCCTTGGAACGGTAAGAAACTGAGATGGGAGCACATTAGGAAACTGTTTGAGAAAATCCTGCAAAGGACAAAAAGATGATAGAAACACAAACTATATAATACCCAAAGTAGAAAGCTGAAGATAAAAGTAAACGGTGCCCAGACAGACAGACCCTGAGTTCCAGAGGTCTCGAGTGCCCTAGTGAGAGAAGCAAGAAAACACTCCAAGAAATGCACAATCAGCTCCCAATTCTGACAAAAGTAACAGAGAATTTGCAGTATTTTCCCCCAGTTAAACTCAAATTTCACTCCTTCCAGCCTCTTCTAATGAGATTTTTCTCATATGCTGACTGAAGTCCTCTGGCCAAGGTGCTCTGCACTGTGGCCACTTCTATCACTGTGACACCCTGTACGTGGAACGGGGCCACCACAGCCACTCTGCTCATTTCGAAGGATGAGGTGGAGAGGATGGGACGCCCAGACAAACACGGCGGAGGCAACGCTTCGAGCCACTCGTTTTGAGGACTGGCTTCTTGAGTGAGCTCTCCAAAAAAATAAAAATAAAAAAGGACGGAAGCGAGAACCAAAAGCAAAACATCTTTTAAGCTAAGGAAATTGTTGTAAGCTTTCAGTGTTTTACTTTGAAAATCCTACAGCCCTCAGCAAAATCCTTAGAAAATCTCTTCTTGTTTATGAAATAGCATTTGATACCACCACCTAGAAACCTACCAAATAGTGCAACCAACTCTCTGAGACTCTCTAAAGGCAAAGAGCGGCTGCGTTTCCCATGAATGAAACTTTCAGGCTAATAAAAAAAAAATGCTGGCTGTCAGTATTTTTAATTGGAGAATAAAATAACTCCTTAGTGAAAACCAGTAGGTATACTATTATTTGAAATAGCGTTTTCTAGTTGCCCCTAACCTTAGTCACGACACGAGCAAATGATTTGTGCACAAAAGAGCAGAAGGACTCCTTGGACGTAAACGCTCACGGCAGCAATTCTGCTTCAACAAGTCTTTTACCACATCACTGAAATAATTATTTTGCGTATGTTTTGTATGCTCATTAGGTAGACTTAAGCCAACTTAAATCATTGCTTTGATTATATGTATAACAAAAATTACTTCCCTGGCAACATTCTGTTTTTATGTATATCAAGTTTACAAAAGCTCATGTTTATACTTATTCCTAATGTTCAAATACAGCATGACAAGATATTGAGATCACTGTCAAAGTCAACTTTATTTTAATCATTTTTCAAGGAAGAAAAATGCTAAAAGCCTTTTAAGGCAAAAGCCTTAAAAATCCATAAGGACTTGCAGAGTTCTGTGGCATTATAATTTGCAGAACCAAATCTATCCTTTACCTAGAAATATTATTTTTCCAGGGTTATAAAGCATGCAGCCCAGTGTTGGGGGGAGGTGAAAGGGGAAGGGGACAAAGCAACAGAAAGTGAGGTGAAATCCTGTAGAGTGGCAAAAGCCACCAAGCTATCAAGCCACTATGCCGACATTACCGCTTATGACTGACAAAAACCTCAAAATATTTAAATATTTCCCCTAGGAGTCATGTGTACTCACTGCAATGAGAGTTTATGCACAAAAGATTTACCCAGATGAGCTATCTTAATTATAAATGCCTACCTATTAACTCAGTCAGTATGAGATGACTGGAAAAATAAAAAGAAAAAAAAAAGAAAGAACTTATGAGGCAGAACTGAAAGACCTGTTGCTCTATACATGGATCCGCGTTTCCAGCAACTGCCTCCTGAGCTTTCCAATAAAAAAAATTACAAGAAAAATCATTATTAGCAGGCCTTACTTGAGGAAAAAATATCATTTTGCTTCAAGAATAAGTGATATGGCCTTTACTTGGAGAAAAAAAAAATGCTTTAAGTAGCAACAGGTTTGTTCTCTGTTTATTTCAAAATCTTGTCCAAAAATAATTATTTTATATATATATAAGAGGAATTATAAGGAAAGATATGCACTGGAATTAAAATAAGGCTTTAAAATGGCCAATAAATAAACAAAGGTGTAAGTCCTGAAAGCAACAAGTTTACAGTAAACCTAGCAAGCTAACAAGCCACAGAAAGCAGAGACAGAGAAAGATAAAGATTTGGGGGTGAGGAGGTCTTTGACTAAATAAATGGCAATTTTTGGAAGTAGACAATAGCCTTACAAGAGCCCCAATATTTCAGATGCCTTGATGAGGGTGGCTGAGATGGGATATTTTTAAAGGGACTACAAAGAGCCAAGTGAAGAACCAAGCCTCGAATCACTGTGCAAAACTTACTGCTCTCAGAGAGGAGTCTGCTGGCACAGAGGGAAAAGACTCAAGTGCTTAAAAGGTGCCTCGGCAGAGCTTTACTCTGTCCTAGCACCTCCAGCACGGACACTGGCCCCCGCAGAAACAGCCTCCTTCAGAGGAGTGAAGTGCTCGGGATAAATGGAAGCAGCTCTGGGGGATTTGGATCCTCAAGTTCAAGTTGAGAAGCAAGTCAGCTTCAAACTGAAAAGCACGTATTGCACTTTACCCATGAAAGTTACCTGATACGTGGTAAAATAAGCAACAGGACATATATAACTTCACTTCTACCTTTTCCTCTTTGATCTATATACATGATTTGCTGCCCTTTATTTTCCCCAGGTGAGATTTGCAGAGGCAGAGCTGAATAAACTGAAGCTATACTCTACACGGATTTTGGGGGAAAGGTCTGATTGCTTTAAATGCGTAGAGTTTTAGAAATACTGCGATTTTAAACTCCTGGAAGAGTGTCATCCAATATTCAAGTGTGGCAAATAGCTTCTTGCCTTTTTTACATGCTATTGCAAAACTTTTTGACTTCACATATTAGTGCAATTCCCCTCAACGGTCTCCTATTAAAAATATAACATTAGGTAACTTCAAAAGTTTCTTTTTCATGCCATAACTTCGTTCTTTCTATTTCCTGTTTCACTCAAGTGTTTCAAACATACATTTAAAGTTTTGAGACTTGGATGTTCTCAACACAGGCAAGGAAACATAAACCCCACTTAGGCTAACAGAACAGCAGAAACACTCCAAAGCCTACGGGCAGCAGGAGAGACCAGTTCTCCACAATACATGTGTGATAAAGAATAATGAGAAATCCCTGGTTAGGCATCATAAAAACAAGCTCCTTACCATTATCTGTGGAGTACAGTCAGGTCCAAGCTGTTTTGTTCAAGCACCACACCAACTGCTCTTTCTTTTAAGTGACTTTAAAAAACAAAAAACTCCTTGTCCCAGTGATAGTTGGGAGAAAAACTACCCAGAGCTTTTAGGCTTTCGTAGTTAAGGCTGTATTTTATGAAATCAGTTTAAAACGGCTCAACTCAGAGCAAGGTCGCAGGCAGTCCTACCCGCCCCTCTCTCCTCGTCTCCTCCTTGCTCTCACTGTCTCTCTGAGCAAATGAGGCTCATTTTTCCAGTAGCCTTTAGCTCGCTAGATCAACTGGCATGGAAAATGTGAGTTACGGCGTGGCGGAGCTGCGCAGCGCGCGGGACCCGCGCGGATGCTGACGGGCACCTCGCGAGCTGCTGCTTGCCAAGTCTGTAGCCCAGGGCTATATAGTGGCCCCCGAGGCAGGGGACTGCGCCATCTAGTCAGCTGCCTGGCTCGGCTCTGCCCGGCAGCAGTGGGATCACTTGGGATGCATCACTTGGGATGCGAGGCTGGAGCACTGCTGGGCGCCCCATTTCTTTGGCATTCAATGGTCTTGGAGGGGGGAGTTTCAAATAAAATATCACTACTGAGATAATCCACATGCAGAGGATATGGGAAAATTCGGGTTATAATAGCACGGCGAACTTCCACATCTAACTTTGATTTACAAGATAAAAGCAACTTTTAAATTAAAGAGCCTTGCTGCTAATAGAGTTTATTATTCCAGAGACAGGAATGATTTTCCTAGAAAGTTGTCCCTGTGTGCCTGCCTATTATCTTTGCTTTCCCCCTTCCACTAATGAGCATTTATCTAAAGAGCCTGTTAATCCTCTGATGTGTGCTTCTGGTCAGAGGTAACAGTTTGAATAAAACCACTAATCACTTATCACTAATCACCGATCATTAATCACACTTTTCCCTAGTGCTCTGCGACCTCTACAGCTCCTTTGGGATTAAGGAGTCACAAATAGGGATTTCAGCCTTTTTTTTTCTTTTTTTTTTTTTTAGGCAGAATTTTCAGCCTTTTGCTACCGGCAGCCTTGTTCGCCACGAGAAAGTTAGAAAAACACCAAGCGGAGAACTTCCAACGCTTTTCCACCGAAAATCGGCCTTTCCCTTGCAGCAGCGAGCCCCCTCCAGCAAAGACCCGCACGCCCGGTTGCCCCCCCCCCTCCTTTTTTTTTTTTTTTTGTGCCCTCGCCTTTCGCGCCCCGACTCGCAGCCCGCTCCCAGCCCGCTCCCTGCCTCGCTCCCGCATGACACTTTCTTCCAAGAAACTTTTTGCCGCTCGCCGGCGCCCCGCGGACGAGCAGCTCCCGAGCGAGATGCTCCGCGCCGCTGCCGGTG
Organism: Tinamus guttatus; assembly: GCF_059628265.1. NCBI lineage: Eukaryota > Metazoa > Chordata > Aves > Tinamiformes > Tinamidae > Tinamus > Tinamus guttatus. The sequence continues at coordinate 12,175,659 of NW_028288649.1, forward strand.
CCGGTTCTTGCAGGGGACGCGGGCCGCGGAGCACTCACCGTGCCGGGCCATGGGCGCTGGGACGCGGCTCAGCGCGGGTCCATCCCCGCGGCGCGCGGGCTGCGCGGCGCCTCCCGCGGACTTCGCTGCGGACACAGAGAGCGCCGTGAGGAGCCGGTCCCGCTCCCGCCGCGTGACGTCACGGCCCGGTCCGGCCCGGTGTCAGAGCGGGACGGCGGCAACGCGACCCCCGCCCGCCCCAGCCCCGGCCCCGCAGCGGCGGCGGCGAAACTTGGGCAGAAGTTGCGCGCGGAGCCGCTGCCGGTGCCGGAGCCGGTGCCGGTACCGGGGCTGTCACCGCGTTCGCCGGCAGCGCCGCCCCGAACGGCTGCGCCGGGAGCCCCGTCCCGCAGCCGCCGCCGATGCTGCCGGCGGAGCCGCCGCAGCCCGGAGCGCCCCGCGCCGCGCCGGGATGCGCGGGGACTGCGCGGGGCTGCGCGGGGGCTGCGCGGAGCCGCGCCGTATTTTTAGGCACTTACCGCACAAGTGCGGAGCGACGGGACGAGCAGCCCGGGCGGAGGAACCACGTTGGACTGCGGGCCGGTTACAATACGATCTATTTAGAGAAGCATTACATCACCCGCCGTGACGTCACGTGGGATTCCTGAACTTCTAAATCATTGCGGTCCGTGCCGGGGCGGGGAGGGGGGACGGGGGCGCGCGCAGGGGGCGGGGCCAGGAGGCCACGCCCCCGGCCCGGGGCGAGAGGCGGGGCGAGCGCCCCGATGGGGCGGGGAGGGAGGGGCGGGGCTGGGGAGGGGCGGGGCTAAGGGGAAAGGGAGGGGCTGGGAGCCGGGACAGGAGCGCGGGAACGGGGCACCGGGAATGCGGGAATCCGGTACTGGGGAGCTGGGAACGAGGAGCGGGGACGGGCAGCGGGGAGTTGGGACTGGGACTGCACTCTGGGACCGGCACTAGGGAGCTGGGAGAAACGAGTGGGAATCTGGGGATGGGGGAGCAGCCACTGGAGTCTGGAAGTGGGGATCTGGAAGCTGCCACTGGGGTCTGGAAATGGGAATCTTGCAGTAGCAATCGAGTACTAGGGATGCTGGATCAGGGAATGGGTGTGTGGGGTGGGGTGCTGGGACCAGGGAGCTGGAATCAAGAAGTGAGGATCTGTCACTGGGCTGCTGGGACCAGGCAGTGGGATCTGGGCCTGGCGACTGGGAATGTGAGACCAGGTACCATCTGGGGCTCTTGGACTAGAGACTAGGGATCAGAGATCAACGAGTGGGGATCTGGCACTGGGGTCTGGGAATGGGCACCCGGGGACCTGGAATTGTGGCTAGCGGCATCTGGGGATCTAGGCCTCTGGATATGGCTGTGGTTAGAGGCTCATGGGGTGGGCAGCCAGGCTGGGGGACAGCACAGTGGCCATGGGGGTCCAGCCCTGCCAGGCTTGGAAAAGAGTGGGATTTTTAAATCTTTTATATATATATATATAGCCTATTGCATATAAGATGTAATATTACATACATTTATACACCCTATAATATAAGCTACTATTCCACCCTAGAAATAGTTCACCGCTTTCCTTTGCTGCGTTTTGCTATATCAGAAAGTACCTCGTCGCTCTTGGGCTCGCAGCGCCCGCCAGGGCCTCTGCCCCGCAGGCTCCTCCCGCGGCCGCCGGCAGCCGCTGCAGGTGACCGTGAGACGCTCCTAAATCCCCGTGCACGGGGCAATGTCCCTGGGTTGAACAGCCCATCCCTGCCTGCTGGTAGGTTTAATCCTGATGCCAGGTTTTAGCACGAGGATGAGGTCGGGGAAACCTCTGTGTTTCTGTGTTGTGGCCTGCGGGTGTTTTGCATTTTGCTCCTCTCTGCCCCTGCATCAGCAGAGGAGAGTCATTAAGAGTGCCCGGACCAGCAGCTGCAGATGGCAATAGCAGAGCACGCTGTTCCTAATAACACCAGGCTCCGGCACGCTCTTAAGAGAGTACTTAACTAGTTGTCCTCAGCTTTTAAGGATTCACCAGCAGTTTATGCAGGATTTAAGCAGCAGATTTAAGAAGTGGATCCTATCAGCCATGATAGAATTTGAACTCATTTAACTACTTAGGATAAGGCTCAACGTTTCCATGGCTGTAAGACTTCTTTTCCCCAGGTATTTTCCTTGGAAATTGCACACCGAGGATTGTGAAGTGCCTTACCTCTACACTTGCTGAAATTATAAACTATGGAGATGGCTAGATTAACAACCACAGTCACTTCTGCAACAGCGGAAGGTTTTTAACATACAGAAACACAGCAGTGTTATTTAAGGCCATAGCAAAAAGACCCAAGTGCAGGAAGGAGCCCTGTGTCTCTCACTCAGGTGTCACCCCACCATTTATGTCGTTGGACTTTTTTACAGATCGTGGTCGTGCCCAGGCCTGAAGCTATGGATGCTCCCACAGAGCTTTCTCCAGGATTCCCTGGGAGACCAGAATGAAATTGGTGATGAATGGAAACTCAGATGCTGATCAAGGATTACAGGGACCAGATATCTCCGCAGTAAGAATCACCTGTGGCAAAATCACCATCAACTCTTGTTCCTCATCCAGCTCTTTCCTTCCCTTTTTTTTTTTTTTTTTTTTTTTTTTTGCCTTGGTTTTATTCTAGGGGTGATCATATGATGAAGGAACTTCCATGCATGGAAAGTTGTTGCTTTCCAGCTCAGATGATGAGTGATTGAGTGTCGTCAACATGAAGAGCAGCACTTGAGCAGAGCTCCCATAAAGGTGCTTTAGATGAGCATGTTTCATTCGGCCCATCAGGAGCGTATGCTCACTACCACAGCTCAGCTGACAAGCTGTAATTCGAGAGCATGCTCTGTACTGGGGACAAATTTGGGCAAATCTTAGCAGCTAATCCAAGGCTTATCCTGTGACAGCAAGCCCATCATTCTGTAGTTCCTGCTCCAAGAGCACTAGGTGTTCCCAGCAGACAACCTGTGGGTAATGTTCAGCACAGAAATTTGTTTTTCTAGAGTACTGTTTCTGGAATGATTGAATTTGCAAAGAAGCTTCCCAAAATACTCCAGCCTGAGGCAGACACTCAGCATGGGAAACTTCATCCTGAATGGTTCAGAACAGGGTAATGTTTCTGGAGTGATTGAAGAAACTTATAATGAAAGGAACTGAGTGGTCAACTACATGAGGCACTACCTGTTTTATCAGTAATGCTGTTTCATAATTAATTTAAAGTTATAAAGTCTTATGTTTCTTTTCTATTTTTATACTCGGGCTCTTTCAGACCTGCTTCCTTTTGATGACAAAATCACTACTTAAATACTTATCTATATTATATGTTCTAATAAATGTTTTCCAGATAGGTCTTTGTCATTTTGATTCTTTAATTATAAAACCTAAAACCCCAAACGAGGGACATCATAGTCTTTACAGTGGTAGCTTAATTGGTATGAAAAGTACTCAGACTTCTGCAGTGAAATGAATTAGAATGTCATTTTGTTTGAATGATAGTAAATGACAGTAGTGCTGTTTCAGCAAACACCTAAAATCTTTGTCATATCATTAAAATCACTAGTAAGGAAAGATATTAAAATAATTGTAGGAGTTTTGCATGTCAAATATCTGTTTCAGTAAGACAGTATTGCTGTCACATAAAATTAATATTTACTGCTGGCACAGCCGAATATTTTACATACCTGTTCTTGCTATAACATCATTAACCACATGTTTAACTTAGCTGCCGCCAGCATTGACTGTTACTCAGTTTTGGCACTTGCAATTATCTCATTACAAGTACTTTTCAGCAATTTCTTATAGTCTAATTGAACAGTAATTTATTCACCTTCTTACATGCTGCTAAAGACTTAAGCTCTCCACATTTATCATGTGAAACTAGCCTCAAAAAGTATAAAAAAAATTCAAAACTTTTTTTCTTTCTCTCTTTTAGTAAAGATCTAGTAAAGATTTGGTAAGGACTAGTCACACAAAAGTAAAATTTAGAAATAAGATGGTAAGGGGGTAATTGATTTCTAGATCTTAACTTATTCTTTAATCTGTGTCCACAGTGAAATGCATTTTCAAAGGGAAGTGTAAGTTATCCTATTTAATGTCTAGTGATACTAGTGATAGCCTGAGCAAATATAAATTTGCTGTTTTTGTGCAACACTTGGTTCCTTAATTATGACATCTCTTTGGATCTTATTTCCACTTATTTTAGTAACAGAGTGAAAGGGATATGAGCAAGGGGAACCAAGCTCTCCCTGCAGCTTCAGGGGCTCATTAGGAAATCCCAGACTAGTTCTAAAGCTGCCTCAGAAGGTGAAGAAGGAGCAAAGTTAACCAGAAGTTAGGGAGGATTCAGCATTAAAACGTCTGTTGGCTGAATTAGCTGAAATTTAATCAGCAGGCAAGTCCTTGACATTTCTCCAGAGTGCTGGAGAGGAAGAAGGGCAACACGTCACGGGTGTGAAGCACTCACGTGGGTACCAAGCGAGCTGCATCCGCGTTTCTTCACTTTAAGTGCATGCTTTCACCCATTTGTTCAGCAGTGTCATCTGTGCTTAATGACGCTCCTCTATCTCGAGTGCATAACGTAAAATAAAGGGATGCAGAGCAACAGTTGAAATGCAAAGAGCAGTTACTGAGGAGAGAGCTAATGCGCCCTGTTTATTCAACTTACATCCACAATATTAATTTACATGCGAGCATATTTGGTCCCATGATAGTATTAATTGCTATAGTTCCCTGGAAATAAAAATGCCTAGTAGCAGCTCCTGGTTTTTACCACACTGAACTGGAATGTTAATTCTCTCCTATTTCTGAGCTATGTCTGTGACCCCAGCACTCTTATAGACACCGTGTGATGCTCAGAGAATGGGTCAAATAGGGGCTTGACATTTTGACAGCTTTTCTTTGCACTCTGACCCAAATTTGGATGCACCAAGCAGGAGCTCTCTGCATTTCACCACATTTACGTTGCACAAGCCACAGTCTAAAATGTTACCCTTTCTTTTCCATTTCCTGGAGGATTACATATGAGGTATCAAATCACATAAGCCCCAAACTTCACCATTTGTATTCAACTGCCAAGTGCCTGAAGGGCAGTAATGGTATTTGCTATTACTCATATTGCTAGATGTTGCAATGAGGCTCTTTCTAGACACGAAGGCTCATGAAGGCTGGAGATGTGCTGACCTGGTACATCTAACTGCACTTTAAGCAGCACTTTAAGTGATGGTTTTTAGCTCTTCCGAGTTACATGGAGTTAATCTTACTCTGTGTTTCTCCTTGCCCTTTGTAAACTACAAGGAGCTGTGGGCTATGTTTGTGCTATGTAAGAAAGGACAAGAGAAAAGAGACATAATCCTTCCCCCACGTCAGACCTCAATGGAAGGAAACACGTGTAGAGAGACGTATGATGGCCTTCCCTCTCACGGAAAATAACCAGGACATAAGCAAGATCCATGAGTCTGAGATCTCTCTCCTGTTTTTCCATCTGCTCTCCTGCTCTACGCAGGGTAGAAGTGAACAGTATTGTCCAGATCTCCTCTCCTTCAGATTTCAGTGTGCCCACATTCCTGGTGTCTCCAACAATTCAAAGAAAAAGCCTTTTCCCCCATAGTTAGGTACCGTCATTTTATGCTTTTGGGTGCTGAGACCACAACATTATTCACATTATTATTGCTCTGGAGATCCTCTGCATGGTTACTTGCATATTTATTTACTTTTTTGGATGCTATGTTTCTCTGAATAATATCTATATCTTAGCTGATAATGCTGGTTGAGTGTGTGAAGAAGGAGAGACTGGTCTCACATGTGCTTTTGGGGCAGTATGCAAGTATGGAGATCTATATAAATTTTTGTTACTTAGCAGGGATTTGGAGTCTGTTTTTCTGCCTAGTTTTTTGTTGGTTTGTTTGTTTTAATCCCAGGAACAAATGCCTCATTTTGTCACATCTCTAATTATTAATGGAAAAGAGTAACATCTGTATTTATGTGCAAAAATAATGGAATCACATGGGAAGAATATCTAAAAGACATTGTAGGTGCAATTATTATTATTTTTTTAAACAGAGAGTCCTCTTCTCCTCTGAGAGATGGAGAAAAAAAAATTAATCGGCCTAGCAGAGAAGCTCCTCAGAAACTCTAAGATTTGTCGATCAAGGGTAAAGGGGTAAACTGTGAGGGGCTCATTTTCTAGCTCCCAGACTGGGGCTGCAGAGGGACTGTAATGGAGCCTCCCCACAGCCCACAGCGAGTGGATTTATAGCCCCTATTAAAGTTCGCTGCATAGTCTGCTTAGTTGGGCTTTGTGCAGGGAGAGTCAAATTTCTGCCCTAGTTTCTCATCTAGAAGCTGAGAAGGAGACGACAAGTAATAGCCCGAGCACTTCCCATGCAGTTGCAAAGTTAATGATTGTGACAATTCAGAAGGAAAGAAGAAGCCGAGAGCTCCCTTCCAGGCGGGAGACCCAGGATTTCATCCAAAATGGGTACAGAAAGTTCACAGTTAGTTTGGTTTAGGTGAATGTAAAGAGCAGCCCTATCATGAAGAAACAGAAGGTCAAAGCAGCCCAAGAGTTAAAATACTTTTGCTAGTAGAAAATGACTAAAAGTCACATCACATAAAACAAAAATCAGTCTGCACTACTAAACCTCATTCACCACTAAGAACTTACATAATATACTACTGACATCATGACTATATAAATTACATGGTACTTTCACATGTGACATAGAGATTATATTACTAGTTTATGAAAAAAAACCTTTAACTTCCGATTTTTAATTTAGGGTGAACTATTACAGTATGTATTATAAAATTAGACACACATACCAGAAAAACTACAGCAGTTTGACTTTTTATTACTTTTACCCCAACAGGTGCAAAAACATAAGTTTAATCAAAAGCATATAGATGCACAATACTCTTTTTGGAAAGGGTACAGCTTTGCTTTCCTTCTTGTAACACTGAATGTGTCGTGCATTTTATTTTAGCTGAAGTACAGAATCATGTTTGTTGTACTGGGCTGCTGTAAAGCCACGGGTAAAATCCCGGCTTCACTGAAGTCAATAGAAGAACTCTCATGGATTCAGTGGGGCCAACATTTCATCCTGCATCTGTGATCAATCATTATAATGTAACAGGGCTAACAAGTGACTACAGAGGAAAAAAATACAGCATAATATTCTGAGTTATTTATAAATATTTTAGAGATCTGAAACTCAGGCAATAATGTCTCTCCTAGCTGCTCCTAGAAAAACATTTACAAAACTATTACTTGAGGGTAGGTGATTTCCAGATTGGATTTTCAAAGCATGTTCTATATTTGACTTTAAATAAACATCAGTTTTCACTTCATGTCTTTCTTAATGGTTTGCTTGTTACATTTGCAGATTTCTTTTGCATATGTTATTCTCTCAGTGAAAGAGAGAAGTATTTGAATATCTTCATGTTGCAAAGAGAAATATATTAATCTTAGGTGACAATACAAGAAAACAAACAGGGCAATATTAGCTTTTTAAATAATCTGTTGGAATTTGCAATGTAGTAAGTTGCGACAGAGGGTTCATCCACCCGCTTCAGTGAGGTAGCACGAAAAAGGAAGAAACAACATGACAAAGTGACAGAGAATTGAGGAGACAACAAATAAAGTACATACCATGAAACCCGATTTCTTTTTCTCCTACCCTATGTACCATGAATCAAACAGCGTACTGCATAAGCACATATAAGCACTTATATTTACAATGTCGTATTTAAGGCAGCCAGATTAAAAAGGCTGCCCAGCACTTCTAGAGAACAAGGAGCATGAAGTGCAGTGAAAGTTCCACAGACAGAGTTTTCCTTCGATATTCAGCAGCCCATAGCAGTCCATAGCCTCCGCTAGCTAATAGTGAAGCTAGCAACTAAGTCAACATACTATGTTAATTTAAAAAAGAAAGAAAAAAAAATCAAAACGAGAAATCCCAATCCAGACTTCCCAATGGTTAAACAGGTATGCCAGAATGACACAATAAACCAGTTCCTTCTTTTGAAAGTGATGTTTGTCACTGCTAAAACAAGAATGAAAGTAAATTCCTTGTGAATGAAAGTAGAGTTATTATCAAAAAAGTTTTTCAAGCTCCCTTAATAAATTACCAGGAAGCATGTGTGAATGGGGAAATATATGGGCAAATAAGCACACATCAAATCGCAGAAATAAAATCTCGTCTTTCCAACAGCGCCACTGAAAATCATTTGGCTTTAGTAAGCTTGACCAGGAACACTGTTGGGAAAGGCAGATTCGTTATGGAAAGAGAGTGAACTTGCTTTTGTGAAGCTGTCATCCTAAGCTGTGTCAAGAATTGTTTTATATACCTAAAGTCAAGAGGGAAAACAGACCCAAGCATTGCCAGAGGATCCAGTGGCACTCAGCATGGCGTAGCACCAGAGAAACAGGGATAGGGAGAGCATAGGTTTAAATGGAAGATAACTGGTCAGACAGTAATAGAGCTGATTTTTTTTTAGGAATAAAAGATACAAAAAAACTCCAGCTTGATTATGTAGAGCATCCTGGAGCAATGACAACAACAAAAAAGTAAGCAGCAATGGAGCGACCCACTCATTTGCAGAAAGTCTTAAGAGATGGGAAAATGGCCTTTTGGAAACACGAGTGGAAAATGGGATACTGAAGAAGTGCCATGGGAGTTACTGGAATCTACAGGAGGATAAGAGCTACGGGCACTCGTCACTGCAGAAGCAACTGCAGACAGAGGACAGGCCCAGGAGGCTGCTGCTGCTAAAGCTCTATTGAGAAGAGCATGGGAAAGACTCTGGAAGAGAGGAACTTTGGAACAGGCAGCTGGGCACTTTCTAGGGGGTTAATTTCTTAGAAATTGGTTGGGTTTGAAAACCCAGAGCAGGAAATAGCCAGGCAAGCCCTGAAATGGGTATGTAAGGCCATCTTTAGGGGGCTCAAAGAAGAAACAAAGCTCATCGGGGTTTACAGGACTGTTATTAGGTGCTTGGTGGTACCAAAGTCATCTTTCTTCCAGAATGGTTGGTTCTAGCATCTCCTTTTATCTATCTTTAGCATATTTAGAAAAACACAAAATTTTTCACTCTTTGTAACCAGGAACATTCAAACTTTGGAGCTTGAGAATAGATGAAACATAGTTAAATTGTGGTTAAAATCATCACAAAAATGAACTAAAACATGCTAACTTGCTGAGTTTGAAAAAAATGCCTTCTTTTCAAAAACTGGCATAAATTGAAGGAAAACATCTTTTGAAATTTTTTAGAAACATTTTTAAAAACTACTCTATCATCACAGAGTTTTTATTCCTTAATGTGTGATAATTTTAAATATATCTATATAGAGAGGTGAGACAGCAATAAAGACTAAGAAGGAGGGGGAAAGAGCTTAGGTAACCTTCTGTGCCTGCAGCCACCCACGAGGGCCTGCTGGGAGGACTGGGGAGCCCCTGCACCAGGGCTGGTGGCCGCAGGGACAGGCGAGATGTTGTTGCCTGTTGGGCAGCGATTTTGTTGTGTGGGTTGTGTTTAACCCAGACATTTAAACTGCATTTCCCACAGGTCTCTCACCTCCTAACGCTGGCTGGCTCAGGAATCTGGAGCAGAAGCAGAGTTTGAGTTTTGCTGTGTGTGCTGAGTGTCTGAAACTGTTTCACTGCAGCCTCCTCTTTTATATTAGCTGCCTAATAACAATGAGGATAATTTCTCAAACACAGGAAACAAAAATTAAACAAATAAGCAGAAGGCTTGTATCTTAGCCCAGACAGAAATGTCAAGGCAGACACCCTAAAATTCAAGGCCTAACAAATCCACATTTCTGGGAAGTGCAGGGCAATGCTGTTTCTGATGGCCGTGTCTTGTTGGTTTGCTTTGTTTTATCTAGTGAGCATAAATCAACTGCCCACTTAATTGTTAACTAACTGACAATATCAAACTGCCGTTGTTTGCAGAAACTTCACTGAGTAAAAGAAGGGGTGTTATTAAGCTAGAATTTTAACAATACCCGTATCAGAGGCTCAGCTATAGGAGCCAGAGTACACCCACCATCAGCACAGTAATCAGCTAGTAATTCTGGCTGGCATGCTGGAATCACAGTGCATTTTTCATTCTTAAAGTAGATCCTGCAGGGCTGCCTTCTTGTACATAACAGAATGGAGGTAAAAACTCAAGAATGTGAAATGTGTCTTTTCCCTTTCATAGACAAAACCTAGGAGATCCCTCCCCAGCTTCTTCAGAACAGAGGGATCGACTGGGATAATTTATCACCAGCTTATTTGGAAAGGTCTTTAGTAGGTGCCTCTTGCCACTTTCAAGGTACAGGTTAAGACTCGGGCTCTGTTTCATCTCCAGTGGTAGCAAGCTCGACAGCTCGAGGCCCTTTATTTAAGAATGTGGCTGCTGTTCCCCACCAGTTACATCACCCCGTTCATCCCCACTGCACGTGCCGTAGCTGATGTAGTGCTTTAATAATTTGTTTTATTTGTGCATTGATTAAAAATTTCTACATCAAACATTTAATGAAAAGCTCTTCAACCTGACAGGTTTGCTGCTGAATGCAGCCATTTACAACTCAAACTTTATAATAACCAGAGCAAGTGTTGGAAAAGCTGTTCATGCCAAATACTCGGCAACTGACACACATAATCTTATATCTTTTCATTCAGACTTTTTTTCTTTTTTTAAATCTGAGACCTAATTATATTGGTGGTAACTGTTCTGAAATGAATGGTGGCAGGAACTAATACTTGTTTATTTTCTTTCCTGACAAGCGCTCTGAATAAAAACAGTTTCTAGACATGATGGAATGACTTTTCCTATGACTCAGCCATATTCAACGAAATAAGATTTAAAGAAACTGGAGCATGTTTTCTGTCTAACAATAGTAACTGAAAATACCCAGACCTTCTAAGTATTTACGCTGTTTAGCAATGTGAGATTAAAAACTACATAGAGAAGCCAGAAAGTCTCCAGCAAGCAAGCTCTTGCCTTACGCTTTTTCACTGGAGTGAGATATTGTGCTCATTACTCAGGCTATTTCAATTTAATGAATTCCTCTTTTGAGTGTGATTTTCTTTTTCGTTTTTAACCTACAGGTGTCACTTAAAATAAGCAGTCACATTTCCAACTGGCAACTTATTTAACATTCTTCACAGCTCTAGGGCAAACTAGAGTTTTAAAATAAGCTACTTTATAATATAGGAAAGGTGCATTAAATTCATGTTTATTTCCATGTTGCAAAGATCTAAGCAGCACATTTTTTGCAAGCTCCCTAGTTGCTAATGTTTCAGTTATTTCAGCTTTTCTAAGAGCAACCTACCTCCTTTGGCTCTGTTTTGTAATATAGTTATCTTAAAATTTGATTATTGCTCTGTAGTCAGGAGTTTGAAAGAGACTAAAATTTAGCAAAGATTATTAGAAAACTAGATACAGGTCTGCTGAAAAGAGAGTCATCCCTGGTAGTGGGAGCACAGTAATGGCACAGGCAGGATAACTTGCTCAAAATGCAGATTTTTAAAAAGCAATTTTAAAAAGTAATCGTATATTTATATAGCGTGTATATATAATGTATTTATATGTGATGCATTTACACGGGTATATTAATGCCTAAAAGCGCTGCATGCTCCTTAGGGAGGCTGCAGGACCGCAGCCATTCCCCGGGCGGGAGCTCCCTCTGGAGGGCCCTGCTGCTCTCGCACATCTGGCCACGCACATCTGGCTGTGTGGGACGCTGTGCGGCTCTGCGCAGACAAGGAGGAGGAAAGGATGCAAAAGATTTTAGCACGAGTGCTAAAAAATAGCTTAATCCAGGGCTTTGGAGATACCGGTGACAACGTCCCTGCATCCTTGCTGCTGGTGTGTGAGACCAGCTCTCAGCCACACCTGCAGATTGGAGGCTGTGGCAAGGGAGCTCACGCTGTGCCCAGCACCAGGGGGGCCCCGTTCTCCTGCCAGGCTCCTGCTCCCGCTGTGTTCACCTCTCTTCTTGTCCTAAACATGCCTCACCTTCACAGCACAGCGCATTCCTAATGGCAAGCCAGAAGCCTGCTGCATTTTAGATTCCCTGCTTCCACATGGATGTAGTACTTAGCACGGCAACACTTATTATTCTTACCAAAGTACCTGAAATAAACTAAGCCATAATGATGTCATAATGATGACAAAGAACTAAAGTGTGCTATGCCTACAATATTTGGGGATTTTAAAGTAATCAACAAGTTGCTTCTTTTTTTGGTGCCAGCATTTCTGCTGCCACCAGTCTGAATAAACCAACATACAATAGCCACACAGCAGAAGTGTCCAAGTGTCTCCAATTCCTGGGTAATTCATCCTCTGGAAGCACCTCTCCCTCTACTGGCTATGGAGGAGCCCAAATGAATAGTGCAGAAACTCCTGTACTTTGGACAGGTAAGGAGAGCCGAGATCAAAATCACCTGCAGTTTATGGAATACTTAGTTAATCTGTTCCTTAAATTCCGCTTGAGCTATAGCAGGCAACCACATCTAAGCAGTAATTTCAGCCTCTTTGTCTGTCAGGTGGGTGAGCTCTGGCAGAGCTTAGTGCTGCCTCTGGTTTGGGGACCCGGCTCCTCAGCTTTAGCCCAAGTATCAGGACTGCACTCATAGGTCACCTAGAGATTTGCGCCAAAGTTATACGAGTTTATGTAGCTGACCAGACTGGCTCAGGGCACAGCTGATCCCATGTAAAAGTTGGGCCACAGAATGCTATAGGCAGAGGTGGTCCGAAGACCACTTTAAGTATAGCTGAGAGTGAAAATGAAGCCTCAGACATGAGCCTAAGTGATCTTAGTTTATTTTCTTATCTGTGTTCAATTAAACAAGCACAGTTATTTTCTGCTTATTTAGAGACGGCATTTTTGCTGTGCCAGAGTTTCATTGTATGTTGTCCAGCTTCCAGAGAACAAAAAGGGGTGTTTGTAGAGCTTTTACCTACAATTAGTGTCACTCAGTTAAACAAGGCACCTCTGTTTTATAGCTGTCAAAGCTGTCACACTTTTCTCCAGAATAACGTTCAGTGACGGACTGCTTGAGCAACAATTTCTTTAGAAAGTAGTGTAAAATGTATTCCTGCACTAGACCTGCTATTCTAACCAACCGTATCAGGTGGCAGGCTCTGCCCCAGAGCCAGAGCTGAGAAAATGCTTCCTCTATTATATTTCCACTTAATTATTCTTGTACTTTTCAATAACTTTGTGTCATAAAATCATGGCATATAGTCGATTTGGATTAGCTTTATCCTACCAGGTTATGACAGACTTTTAGCCTAGTCATTAATCTGTCGTCATAAGTTTTGGAATCATACGGACATGAGAGCCAGCCACATTTAAATTGGGAAGGTATACTTTTTATGAGTCTACATTTAATTAGAATTCCAATAAAAGTGACATATCCATTTGAGGCAGGCTTAATATGCTGAGTCCAACTTTTCTTTGAAACACCTTTCTTCTAAAAGAAATGGCTGCAAAGAAAAACAGTATTTTCTCCAGACATAACAATCTTCAGGCCGGCCTTTCCTTCCGCCCCAACTGCGCCCAAGGAAATACCTCTGCAGGGCGACGGCCCTCACTGATCCTGCTGTTCCAGGAAGGGTTGGGAAGGTTGTCACCAAAATGCCCAACTTGGGTCTATTGCCTCCTCTTGGCCACTTGCTCATGGGCTGTTGCAGTAGAGCTGTAAATGTTGTAAGAGGTTCATGGAGCTTCATGGAGGCAAACACGATGGAGCTGGGTGAGCTGTTACCATTGCGGCCACGTAAGGAACACCAACCACCGACCATGCGGGATGGCTCTGCTCCTGCATGCTTGCACAGCCCAGCTCCAGGATGTCCGCTTGGCCTTGTTCTCTTTCCCAGGAAATATTAAACGCTTTTTAGCTCAGCTGTAGATTCCTATCAGAGCTGATCAGTGAGGACGTGGGCTGGTTGTCAGGCCAGTCGGGCACCTTGCATTGAGGAGGTGGGATTGGGACTCACCCCAGAGTCAAGAAGCAAACCTCTGCTTTTCAAGGCCCGCTGACTTCTGCAACACTTTCTTGTCTTGCTGGCTGAAGGACCAAATGGCCTCTCTATCCCAGTACTTTGGTTTCTACACTGAAGCCATCTGATGGCTTTAGATGGCACTAGCCATCTGATTACCAAACTGTTGGTCCCTTGAATAGAAGGACACAGGCTATCAGCATCACCAGCCACTCAGATAAATTTTAATTTATCCAAGCCAAAATAGCATATAAAACCAATGCATGTTTAAACAATTCTAACAGGTTGGATAACATTTGCTGCTTCATAACAGCTAATATTTTTTTTCTATTTAAAGATATTTTTATTATAAAAAAATAGACCTGCTTAGAGTTACATTTGATTTTCTAACACCCTATATTAAGGCCAAGATTTAGCACCTGAAAACTATTTAAGTACACTTCAAAAATATTTTGAATCAATGAACCTTCCTCAAACTCCAATGAGATAAAAGGTGCTATTCTTTAGTTATATGTAGTTCAGGAAACTTTTGAGGTCAGCTCACCTTATAAATATGTTGCAAAGTCATGCACTACATTAAATATTTACATTATTTTCAGTCTTTGCAACTGAGCAAGTTTTGATATTTACATTTCTCCCAACTAGAGGTACTTTCAGATTCTGTTTTAAAAAATAAAAATATTTGCCTGAATTTTCCCAGCATGTTTAAGTTAGCTCATAGGAGTAGAGATACTTTTTTCTTTATTGTACACTGTTGAGAAAGTAGGTGAGATGGTTATAAAAAAATAGCAAGCAAATGAATTTCTCTGTTTGAATCATTGAACAGAATAAATCCAACAACAGGATCAGATCTTCTAGAAAAGGAACCCACTTTTGAAAGGCATCAGAAGATGGTAACTTCCCATAGCACCTGGCTGACTTCATCTCTCACTGATGAAAATGGAATTGATGATTGAAGCTGGTTGGGCACTTTCAGAAATCCTGCCGAAGACAGAGATTACCTCAAGAAACACGATGCCTCTTGCACACCATGTCTTCCGTGCACGGACCTTGCACCTCATGTTATTACCTACAGTTATCGCTTCCTTCATCTAATCTTTGTATTAGCTTTATGTGCAAAACCATGATTTGCCAATTATTTCCTTATTTACGCCAGACTGTCTGATAAGTAAATTACTGAAACAGAGGATGCAAAGTTTTGACCATTAACAGTGAAGTTACAGTCTCCAGCCAAATGCAGCTTGATTAAATCCCTAGTAAAAGTTATAATTCACTAAATTAGCAATGCTTCAATTGCCATTTCTGAAGAAATAAAAATACAAAGACTGAGAATCTGAATAAACATAGAACTATTAAATTCCTTAAATAAATATTTCTAGATATTGTGTGTCCTTTCTGGACAGACTTTTTGTCCTTTAAAAAAATAAATAAATAAAATGATCATGAAGTGTTCACTTAACTGTTTTTGTAACCAGTGAAAATGAACCTTTTATAGGAAAAGCCCTCGGAAGAAAAAAAAAAAAAAAACAAAGCTGAACAAGCGTAAACATCACTATTTTAAAAATAGAAGCTTACTGCTTCTATCATTGTTAAAACTGGTGATTCAAGTTACCAAGTATGGGATCCCTCTGATCAGCTCTGATGATAGGAATCTACAGCTGAGCTAAAGAGCCTTTAATATTTCCCGGGTAGGAGCAGGCACTTGTAGGGCACAATTTGTCTCACATGCTGCTGCATATCTTACATCATGTATATCATGAGTTGTCTGACATTAAAGCTAAATATGTAGTCTACAATTGAAAACAGGGCACGAGCAAGAAAGAATTACAAAATCATAGAACAGCAGAGCAATGAGAAACATCAGGTCACTGAGCTCCTCTCTCTGCCCTGGGACAGAATAACTTTACTAAAGTATATATATATTGTATATATAAAGTGTATATGTATATATTGTATATATATTTATATGTATATACAAAATATCTCCAGATGTTGGGCAATCATGGTGAAAGGGGAAAAGAAACTCTGTTGGGGATTCTGTAAAGTGATGAGCTCCCAGAACACCATCGCAGTCCAGAGGTGCCACAGGCGAAGGCAGATCAAATATCCTCAAATATCTTGGAGCCAAGA
Organism: Tinamus guttatus; assembly: GCF_059628265.1. Classification (NCBI taxonomy): domain Eukaryota; kingdom Metazoa; phylum Chordata; class Aves; order Tinamiformes; family Tinamidae; genus Tinamus; species Tinamus guttatus. The sequence continues at coordinate 12,191,788 of NW_028288649.1, forward strand.
GCTGCCCTTCCGTTCTGTTAGCCAGGTTGCACAACAGCAGTAGCCAAATTCCTCTCCAGATTTCTAAACCTCATCTCCCATCCTTCCCAAAGCGGCATCCCTAAAGCCTCCTCCTCCTGTTCCCCAGAGAAGGGGCCCCAAAGGCATGAGGAGGTTCCTAAACCAACTGTAGACTTTTTAAGCAATTTTGAACCTTCCTCTGCCACCCAGAGAAGGGGTTCTCTATGGTGGTCTATGCCTGAAACTGTTGTATAAGGCTAGACAGGGTTCTCACATCCTAGCGAGAAAGGAATATAAGAATCTAGCTCTTTTAAGCAGTTGGGAACATAGTTGTCTCTCGTTCTCAGCTGTGCCTCTTTGCCCATGTGCATAGACTACATGGTTAATGTAATGCTTAAAGAAGCAAAGAGATTTAAACTGTGACAGAAAAAATCCTCTGAGGTCTGCCTTCAACTGAGCACTGGATCTGCGGAACACATGTTCGTGGAGGAAAGAGAACGAAAAATCAAGTATGAAATTATATAAGATGATTAAAGGCCAGTTTTAATCATACTTTCCTGGGCCAAAATGTTCAGTGTCCTTTGATTTAGCCGCAAAAAGGAAATTTTTAAAGAAAGTTTTGTTTCTGAACACACGCATTCCACAGCCTGTTTTATTCTTTCCCTGCCCTGAACTGCTACCTAGCAAAGTCCCCTCCACCACCAACATTTTAAGGCTGTTGTAGCAGATATGAGGATTTTAGGCAGGTCCTGTTGCTCAATAAACTGCCCACAAGCTATGGCAGTGGGTCTCCCCCAAAGCTTCCCATCTAAATAAACCTCCATTCGTGAAGAGCTGCACAGAAGGTCTTCAACAAAAAGAAAAATGAAGAAAAGGAGTCTTATCCACAGCTCACCCGCAGTATCTGTGTGTTTATATTATCACGTGGTCCCTTAGGCCTTCGCACAGCCGCTCCATCCCAAGTGATTAGGCAGCAGTGACACCTAATGCGCAAGTTGGAAATTCCTTTGGATATGGAATATTAAAGTCTCGCCACTCGCCCACTGCTAGCACCGGTGAGTCCTCACACCGACTGCCTGCAGGTTTTAGCAAGGTTTCTGAGGGGCTGGTGGCTGCAGGGCCAGCCTCAGTATCGCGGAGCGTTTGCTTATTAGCAAAGTCAACAAAGGTTTTTTTTTTTTTATTAAATAGCAAACATGCCTCTATCATGTAAATTTGTCCTTTTAATTAGTGCTCTCTTTTTTAAAAAAATATTTGCTTAATTAGGAATAATAACAAGCTACTTAATTCTTTTAAATTTACATTTTTAATTAATTTTAAAATTAATATTAATTAATATTAAAATATTAAACAATATATATTTGCTGCTGGAGCTCTTTTAAAGTCAGAGGTGTTTCCTTGCCCCAAGAAAACATAACATGTTAAAGGATAAATTTGTGACAGATATAACCTCTTTCACAGCTCCAGAGAGAACATCCTCCCTATTCTATTTACTCAGTTTTGCCAAGTTAATAATGAGTTCATTCAGACTGAGAGACTGATTTGGATTTGCATAATATAAAAAATCCCTTTTTCATCTCCAAGCTAGAACAAAAAGTCTGAGGGACTAAGATCTGCTACTTCCAGAATTTGGAAGGACTAACTAATCAGAAATAATCATTTGATTGTTTATTGGGAAAATTTCTTCTGAAAAAATCAGTTTTAAATGAGAACCATATCTTTTTTTTTTTCCTATGCATTCAGCACATTCCACATATTTTTGGCAGATTAGGTTGTTTTCAGAAAGCTGTTTTTCTCTATTGTTACTTGAATCTCCCTTTCTATCCAAAGGCAGTTTGACCCAAACACAAACACAAACAAGAATGCCAACAAATAAGAGATCATTTGCTATTTTATAACATAATAGCATTTAGGAATTTTGCCTAAGTTTTAAAAGACAAGTTCTATTTTCACTTAAAATTATATATAATGCAGGAGATGGTTAGCAAACAGAAGCATTAGGTGTATGATAATAGGAATATTTAATTGCAAATCAATACAATAATTACCTATCAGAAAACTAACTTTTTTAGGAAAATAACTCAATTATACAAAGACAAAACTAAACGGAAGTTGCTTATAAAAATCATGGTCTTCTGAAGATTCAAGTCATAAATTTAAAACAACAAACTCTGCTTGTTACAGCTGAGGTATTTGGGATAAAGATATTTCTCTGGACATTTTTACATCTGTTTTTGTGGGTTTTTTAAATTTTAGTTTAGAATTTGAAGGGTGATCACAATGCAAGGATTTCCTCCATTATGAGCTATTATGTAAACCTAGCTTGAATCAGCTAAGTAATTTTGCCAAATGATTCCTGAACTTTAGCCAATAATCTGATTAAAGAGAGCAAGAACTCACTCTTTATATTTAAAAAGTATGTTTGGAGAAACTCCACCAGTCATTCAGATTTCGTTAACCTTCGAGTTAATAATTCACATTCTGTCCATTATGTTACATTCTGTCTTCAGGCCAAGTTCACCCCTGGTATGTTCAAACTTGGGAAAAAGTCACTCAGAATAACTATATTTGCTTAGAACTGAGTAAAACTAGAGCAAAGAGAGAGAAAACATTACACTGCAGATCCTAGGCTTAAACGGCTACAGATTTGCTCTGCTGCTGGGAGTCTTCTCTAGAAGGTAGCAGCTCTCAGATGAGAAGAGTAATGAAAGAGTGAATTTAAAACCTGAAGAGCATAAGAAAGATAGCAGCATAGAGCAGAAAGGGGAAGAAACACCTTCCTTCTCTAGCACGTGCTCAAAGCCTTGCCGAGCCGAGGAGACAGGTTCTGCACGTGCTAGAGAGCAGCGAAGATTCACAGGAGATCATACCCTGCACCAGCCCCGGCGAGAGTCCCCAGCAGATCCTGACAGATGGCACAGATCTCCCCGCGCGCTCTCCTGCCAGGATCCATTACCTCTGTTGCAAATCTGCAGCCAAAACATTACTCATGTGTGACCTGTCCATTCACAGAAGTCATGTGCTACTTTGAGAAGACCCAGGGAGGCAAAGCAGAAGGCACAGCAGATTTTACCTGAGTCACTTTTTAAAATGCTGTCTACGGTTTTCTCTGCCCTTGTGCAGAGAAAATTCCAAGTTGTGCTGCCTCCTCCATCGGTGACTTCCCAGAGCAAGAGGTATTTGGGCCTAGAGTAAAGACATGCAGAGCCTTTTTGAGGACAGCTTCATTTAGTCTCAGCTTTCCGTAAGACTACGAAAAAGTCTGAAGAGCTCAAAGATTATTTTGCACCCAAATCTAGCCATTTATATGTTTCCTCAAAGTCTCAGAATGGAGCATCTTTCCTTATTCCCAAGGTTTCCTTGCTCTCACCCATCCCCATAATTGTTGCACAATACAGAAAGTCCTGGAATGAGAGAGAAGATTCAGTTTATTCATTCTAAGGCAGTTTTGTCAAAAGTGGGTCAATACCATATCTACTTTCACCCATCTGTATTTGAGCTTCATGGGCTCACTTTACAGCAGAAAACAAAGTAATATCCTCTTCCTTCCGATGCAGGGTGACTGAGATCTAGGAGATAGATTGATCCTATATACTTCTTTGATGTCTCTTAGAAATATTATAGTCTCTACCACCTTAAAACAGCAGTTCTCTGTTTACTCTGTTAACCAGATCACAAAAAATCCAAGACACTATTTCCAAGGGGGAAAAAAGAGTCAGATCATCTTTGGCCACTGTTCCTGAGAGCAAGTGAGACTTGAAAGGATTATTGTGTGCTTTCAAGCTTGGGACTTTCTTCACTTGACTGTTCCTTGCCCAAACACTGCAAGTCCAAGGCAACAATATTATCTACTTGTAAACATTTCCAGACTTTGGGACAATGCAAAATAATATTCATGCCCAGTTTCGACAGTCTTTTTCACAGGCTTTGAAGAATTTTGTCCAAAATGTGCTGATTTGTGGACACTCTTCATACTTAAATCTAAGCAATTTCACATAAGTTATTTCTCTCTAGTCTAATTTTAGAAAAATTCTTGGAGTCTATAGCGTAAAAAGAAATATAAAATGAATTAATATGGCCTAGCAAAGTGGAGTATGAAAAGCTTGCATTCATATTCAAAACTTGCATATTCAGTTTCTTAGAGTTTTTGCTTCCCTTCAACATTTTCAAAGCACCTTAAAAATGAGAGCAAGACCGACAGCCAAAAATTAGGTTTTGCTTTAATAATCTAATGTGTGAAAAAATTAATACAGATGCCTGATACACCTGGCTGAAGTATTCCTACACGTGGCTGCCTTATGATTCTGCAGACTTGCTGTTCACAGGGGAGTCTGTTTTATGGCCTCTTGGTATGAAGCTATTAGCAGAGCTTGGTATCAGGGCAAATCTGATTTACATTTTTATTGCCAAAGGAATCTTAAAGACCACATGAAACCACGTATGAAAGCTATATAGTATGTTTGATAGTATATATCTACCTACTATAAGAGGTTTGTACAGTGCTGCCTTTTTCCCTATAAAGGATGCAAAATAGTTTAATCATCACAAGAGTAAACCACCATGAACATTGTTTCACTGCAAATTTCTATGAGCTCTAACAACATGAATATAAACAAGAATGGAATGATGAATTGGCAATATCATAAGGCCATTGGCAGAAACCAGGAATTCAGTCATGCACAGTTTTCAGATCCTCATCCTTTCATTCCTGAATATGAGGCAGATATTAAAAACAAAGTTTTTAGAAGTCCAAGATCACCTCCACATTGTTGCCAAACTGAGCGGATGCTGTTTAATTGGAAATTGTTTTAATATGGCAAGGGACATACATTCCACAATAATGGAGCTTTAGAAAGAGTTGCATACTGATTCTTTCTCCATGAAATAATTTAAGAAATAACCCAGACCTTGTACGATTAAAAGTCGGGGAAATATTCTTGAAGGGAGAAGAGAACTTCATAAAATATGGACATCTCATGAGAAACTGACTTTTCAAGCAGAGTGAAGCAGATAAAGATGCTTGATGTCACTTCAGACTTCTGTAGTCAACACAGAATGCCTTGTCTCAGCACAGGGTTGTAAAGCACAAAACAAAGATAAAAAGGAAAAGAAAACAAAACAGCAGAGCTGCACAAGCTGCTGATGCTCATGTGGCCAGGATTGTCAGGCTCCAAATGGATCAGCGTAAGCAAAGCGCTGATGTGCAACACATGCTGCCGTTGAGCATGGGCTAGATGTTACGGCAAGGAAAGTCATTGGGTTCTGTAGCCAGATCTCTATCTGCATCCAGAACACACACAAGTCTTCTCGGTTTCCTTTTCCTAACTCTTTGGGTGCACGGACTCTTCAGTGACTGTTCATCATCTGTGCTGCCGGCTTTTTGAAAGGAATGGGAGAATTTGTCTTGGCATACGTTGATACAATTGACATTTCTGGACAGTCTCAGGAAAAGCATGAGCCTAATACTGAAGAACACAAGCGTAGGGCTCACTTAACAGGTAAAGGTGCATAAAACAACAACAATAGACAGGAAATAGGAAGGCAGCAAAAGAGAGAACTGAGGAACGGAGGAAATCTCTCTACAACTTTATCAGGAATATTCTAGAGCTCCTTTGTTGTTGGCCTACCTGTCTACATGGGGCAATTTTTGCCAGACATATGTGACCATATCTGAGCTAGACAGAATTCACCAGTCTCTACAGTCAAAACTAAGGTTTAGTAAGAATCTCTTTTTTGTTGTTATTGTTAGACATTTATAGTTGTATAGCTGTTTGTTGCAAACTGATAGCACATAGACAGACTGGATCATAGATTTCTAAGCAAAGAGGAAGTGTGGGGTTAAACCACACCGGGATGATCGTGATCCCCCTAGGGAAGAGTGGGAACATTGCTGCTCAGCGTTCCAGTCCCAGCCCGAAGCAGGGGAAGGGCCATAGGATCACAGGTGAGACAGGAACCAAGCCTGTCACCTGAAAGCAGAACTCCCGATGGAATAAAAGCTTTGTCTGTAGTTATGACATGCATCATGGATCAAGCAAACACTCCAGATATAACCTGTGCGCTTTGAAAGCTTTGGCATAGCTAACACATCACCGTCATTCCATAACATCTTCTATAGACTGTATTTCCAGCATAATCCTGTGTTTTCTTAACTTTCTGAAACCTTTGCGTTTTGGGCTAATGCCCATTCTCGGGAGTAGTGCTGTTAAAAAAGAAAAGCAGAATGGTTGTGAAAACTTCATTTTCCCTACAGTAAAAAATAATAAAAATAATAATCTAGAGCTATGTAAAATGATCGTATTTTTAAACGTGATATTTGGAGTTAAATGAGAACTGGTTCTGATATGTTGGTTTGAAGAACAGATTAGTTTTTGGAGTTTTTTTTTCCTAATGTGACTATCGAAAAATTACATACCAGGCATATGCAATAAAAAGACTAAAACAGGAAAGTCCTCAGACTCACCTAGAAAAAGAGATCCTGGGTAGATCATGCACTGGTCTCGATTTGTATAAGGAACTTCAAAATACCACAGAGCAAACTGACTGTCTTTATCCCAATTCAGTGTGACACTGGATAAATAGATTTATGGCCAGCCAGACAGAATGATCCCACCTGCCCCTGCCCCTCTTAATAATGTCTGACATAATTCAAACATGTATTTAGGCTTGCAGGAGGCAGTAAGTTCAGCATGCACACTGATACCTCTGTTACCTCTGACTATCACAAATTTCAAGCATCTCTTGGAAGTTAGCAAGTCTCATGGAGCACATAAAATCAACTCACTACATGCTCATATACATATGGGGAAATACGCATACACACATACATACATGCATATAGACATTTACATATCTATGTGTATACACACATATAGCAGTCACATTCCACCTGTCTCATACATATGATTTTCATATAAGAGTTTCTTGTGCATGACCCACATATCCCTGAAGTATGCAAAAAGCTTCTGAAGGAAATGAGTAGCGAAGGAAACCAATCTTGCTGTATAGGGATCTCCATGTTATTTGGCAGCAAGTGCAAGTCCATAAATCAAAAAAAGTTTCAAAAAATAGCCCAGTTTAGTCCAAGAGCTCCAAATCCAAACCATTACTGACAATATCTTAGGTTTTAAATAGAGCACTACTAAGAGCTTCTTTGATAGGATTTGGTATAACGGACACAGATACCTAGCTATGGGACACCTGGACTGCACAGAAAGCAGAGGATGTTTGCTGAATATTTATACTCACAGAAATTGTAATATCCCCTCCAGTATCAAGAAATTGGTTAATCATGACAAGATAAATCGATCAAAGGTCTGCAGATCTGAGTCACTGGGAGCAGCTGGTGTTTAGCAGTCTATGTGTTAGATACCAAGGAAACCTTAAAAAACAGGAAATATCAAACGCAACTCAAGAGAGTAGAGCTGTTGTGAATTTGTACTTTTCTGATTCATGCAATGATTTGCAGATGTCTTCCAAAACCTATGGCCAAGTTATAAGGAGCTTGACAAGCTCAGTCCTTGAACGAAGCTGACCTATCAGTCACAAATAGTAGATCCAAGCTAAAATGTTAGTTTTTTTTTTTCCTGTCAGATAAGACAAATGAGTTTTCTAACATGTTTCAAATTATTTTATTCTTAAAGAAACCAGCATTCCAAAATCTTTTGCTTTAAGAAGCAGTAAAGCATCTGCTGTTATTTTTGTAGTTTCACTAACTCATTACATTAAAGCATGTCAGCCAAATTCAGACCTGCAGCCAAAATCTCCTCTGCTGCATTGATGTAAATCTGAAATAGCTGACCTGCTTTCAGGGCGTATTTAAACTGCTTTAACTGAGTTCAGAAGTTGGCCTCTAGGATCAGCAAGTGCAACTCCTCATTAACCCACTGCAACACCAGACTGTTGGAAAGGTTAAGCAATTTACTCTTATCATGTTTTCAGGAAGTGTCCAATAATGTCAAACACCTCAAAGGCCATTGCCATACACCGTCATCAACAGCAGTCTCCCCATTGGCAGTGAGGAGGACTGTTAATGCTCAAAGAAGCTGAGTAAGGAAATTCATACACACCAAAGGATATTGTTCTTTTTTCCCTTAAAAAGGTTAATGACAAAATTCCTGCATTAGGAGAGGGAACTGGTTTGTTATGCATTCCTAATGTCAAGCATTGGGAGTAGAAATTCCCTCCAGGAATGCAATTCAGTTACTGTGCTTACAGCAGACATAATTTGTTCCCATCATATACTGGACAAATATAAAAAAGACTTTCCCTGGTCTATTTTAATTGTAGACATGTGCACGCATACAAAATCATACAAATTGTGATATCTTTTTTTCCTGCCCCTCTCTTACCAGCAAACTCTAAAAAAATCTGAATTTTGAAATTAATGACTATGCAAGAGAACAATAAACTAAATGCTTTAATTTGTAAATGAATTAATGCTGACCTAAAACAAAGTTTATTTTAACATTTCAGAAAACAGTTTACTATATTAGAGCTGACTACAGCACTACCACCCACACACATACTGCTGTTAGAAAACCTTTAGTCTATGGAGAACAGAACATTTTTCCTCTCTCTGGAGTAAGCTCTTCCTACAGCTCCAGTGGTATATTGGCTGCTTGTTGCGAGAAATAATTAAAGGGATTATGAAGTCTTGTAAGTGGTCAATAAAAGAGAGATCAAGGAATTTCAAAAGAGAACCCACCATCTGTGGGTACACAGGCATAAAAATAATTCTCTAAATACTACCGTGCTCTAAATTAACGATTTCATTTAAAGAGAGGGACCTAGACATTGCCCTGGACAGCCAAGTCGCTGCTATGCCCAGATGAGGTCAAAAAAAAGCAAAAGAAAGGCAAGAGGGCACAAAAATGGGGGAGGAGAAATGTCGCCATATAACTAATGCCATTATTTACAAGAGTAGTTCATGCCCCTCTGCAAATACAGTCCGTACCACTATCTTAGTCAAGGTATTGCAAAACTGGAAGGAAATAAGTGATGGAAACGTAAAGGGACATGAAGAAAGATGTTGTATAAAGAGAATTTAACATTTTGGAGTTGTCTACTTCAAAGAGAAAACCAATTAGAAGGCATCCTTAGCAAATGATAGTGGTCTAGAGAAAAAGAAAATAAACTTCAGTTTGCATTATACAAGAATAAGCAGGCAATCAGTAAAAACAAGAGGCATTAACTGTGAGACTGTTATGAGTGGACTTTCTCGATACTTTTATGTATAACCAGTCTGTGAAGCTCCCTGAAGCTAAAAATTCAGAAAGATTCAGAAAGAAAATGGAAAAAACAAATGGAAGATTTGTCTTCATTATAGAAATACTTTCAATCATTATAGAAATACATTAAAGCACAAATGCTTCATTAATACTACAAAGACCATAGTACAAGTTCTGAATGAATATGTGCTGAAGTCAATGGAATATTTTTCCATTCGTCTTGAACTCAGATGAGCCTATTGTTATGAATTCCCATGATCTGTGAGAGGGGATATAAATCACAACTTTAAAAGAATACAAATGTAGTTTCTGGGTTATTATTATTTCAAAAGTGCTTGTCCTGGTTTCTCCCTTGGGATAGATAATGGAAATGGTATAAAAAGAAACATAATGAAAATGAAATTTGGAAATAAAATTTACCAGAAAGAGAAGTAATATCAAATAACAGCAGTTCCAAAATTGAATACAGTTATGGAAAGTTGCCATCTGAAGAGTTGACTTGTTCACATCCATTACTCAGAAATCACTTCTAAGATGGCAGATGCCTAAATGTGTGATACTTAGTACTTCATAGAAATATACAGTAGATGCAGACACATGTAAGAAGTATTACAGCTGTTTAAACAATCTGTTTTGCACAGAAAAGCTTTTGATCTTTTGGCTGGTAGTTTTGATGAAATATGGGGAAAGAACTTAAATGTAATAACACCATTACTGGAAATAGTACTTAGAGGTACCTGAAACAAAAACAGATTGGTAAAATTAACACCCACACAGAAAAACTGAAATACAAAATAAAATAAATGTAATTGTACAGCTCAGTTCATACAGTGATAGAGACTGGACCAAAAGCTTCATTATTTCAAATACTACTAGCATTGTCTCCCGGTGAGCTGGAAGTGGGAAACTGCCTCCATGAGAATTGAAATCTCTTTGTGCCTTAGCAACTAATAGCAAAATCAATGTTTCTTTGTATTTGTAGCAAGCAACATGCAGATCTCTACTATTGATCAGCTGGGAAAGTAAAGGTGGAGAAAGTCAGCAGGTACAGCAGCAGAGCTAGCAGCACAAGCACCAGGAAAGGAAAGAAAATGGAAAGAAGTGAAGAACACGACAACATAGGCAAAAGACATAAACAAGAGAAATTAAGATATTTTCTATATGAGAAGTGAGGTTTCATCTTGTACTCTATTTCTAAAGCCAGTGATAGATTTCCATGGCCCAGTGACCTTGCGCTCGTTTCCTATAGGACTGAATTTCCTTCATCATGCTTTGAAGAGACACAAAAGTTTTTTCAACAAAACTTTGCCCCAACACTTTTGCCACTTTTCCATCAGGCTTTGAAACCATTTATGCAACAGGAATTGTCCTTTCTCCCCCAAGGTCTTTTATAAGTTACTGCTGAGAGAAAAGGTATAACTAGAGGGAACTGCCCTGGGCTGGGATGAAGTGCACAGTTCGCGCTGCCCAGCAGCTCGTCCCTGCGTGCGGCACAGCCTCTGCTAGGTACTGGGCTGGTTTTGGTGTCCTCACAATGTATGGAAGATGCCTGTCACTGTAGAAAGAAGAATTACCCCTCTCTGGCAGGCCTCCAGCAGCAGCTTGGAAAAGGAGCTGTGTTCTCCCTGACTTTTCTCCCCGATCTCACTGTTGCGCTTAGGGGAAGCGGCTGCTGAGATCCTTGCAGAGGATGGGCTGCAGAGACCAGGCTCCTCACTCATGGAACAGCTGAAAAGGAGGATCTGAGTGGTGGGAAAGAGAAGGCCTCACCTTTTTGGGGCATCCCTTAGGCCTCCAAATCCCTCTTGGGTTCCTCCACCAAAACATTACTGATTCCAGTATAACCACAATGCAATGTCCCATAGCCCGCCACCAAAACAGTGTTAAAGTCCCCTACCCACTTTCCTCTCCGCTTTCCTTTACCTGCTCCAAAATTTCTCAGCCACCCCTGCAAGACTGAGTCATTATCCAGCTGAGAAACTTGGAGGCAGTTCTGGGCCTAGGTCCAGCTGCTGCACAGCTGCTCTCACACGACGCTGAACCTAAACCATCGCTGAGCTGAGCCAGACATGAGCCACAGGGGTATCTCCACACATGGATCCCCTGTGCTCCTGCTTCTCAGACAATTTATTAGCCCTGGCAAAGTGCCAGACCATGGCAGACCAATGAGTCCATAGGCTGCTAAGCTTCCAGGTATGCGAGCACCTCATGCCTGTATTTTCCAGGTTAAATTGAATTTGCCAAAGGGGTGACTAATCTTGAGCTGTTTTTTGTTCTGCATGAACAAGTTGATTTAACTTAGTACCCAGCAGCATTCTCTCCACGAATAGGTTAGAATATAGAATTCATGGGTTATCTCAGAACAGTTTTGTGCCAGTGACTCAGTCTGGTGCCTGTTGTCTGGTCCAGCTACTCTTTTGATCAAGCTCCTTAGCTTAGCCAGCATCTCCGCTCCAAGCTGCTGCACGTACGTGAGCAGTTCGGCTGTTCTCCAGTCACACCGCGGTAGTCGTGAGACCTCCAAAGTGCTCTGCGCAAGAGTGCACAGATTTCCTGTGTCAACCTGAGGATCGTAAGCCAGGCCTCCACTTTCTCTCTAGAAACTAAGTCCCCCAAAAGAGGAATCTGGTGTAGGTAAATACCTTGTACAGATATTACACAGGGAGCTCTTTGGTAACAGGTCTGTCCTGATCCTCAATGCTTTTATTCAATATTTATATCTGCCCATTATGTGCAGAAATTTTGTTCTAACATCTCCAGATCTAAGGAAAAACAGTACAGCTATAGCTGAATAAGAGTTGCTAACATGTTCTCAGAGGCGTTAGTAGAAAAGATGTCATTAAACTCAGAGGATAAACACAAAAGACTTTTTGTATTTTTCAACAGCTAGACCAGGAGAGGACAAACTCAAAATATAATATGAACTACAAATTTCTATGTCATGTCAGGGGAAGAATAAATAAGAAGCATGGAAGCATGCACAGGAAACACCCTAAAAACTATTTAGTTGATTTTACTGAGTAGGTTTAATTAGACTTTCCTAGGGTTTCACTGTGGAATCAGAGATTTGGCTTTACTTTGTGTGTGAGGGACTGAAATGATACATTTTTGGAAAGGAGGCAATGAGGCAACCTGTATACCTGATGAGAGAATGGAAATATGTTGGATAAAAATGTTCATGTTTTTCAATTGTTTCTACAGTCTCGAATCTTATTGTCTTACTTACTCTCTTTCTAGAGATTTGCTATCAAGAGCACACAGATGAAAGCAATTAGCATTGCTGTCATAGAAGGAGAATTCCTTCCTCTCAATGGGGAAGGTATTTTAGTAAGATTCATTAATCACAATGGTAAAGATTGCAACGAGATTTGCAGTGCATCAGTTTATTCTAGAAAAGTGACCTTACTACTATGTGTACAGAAATCTACTACAATTTATCGGTACCTTGAAAAAAGAAAACAACTAACATTTAGAAACTCTTAGCACCCCCTCTCTCACTGAAGTTCTGTATTTCATCTGTCACCATGATATCCGAAAAAACTCTAAAAATCTTGTAAGGACTTTTAGTGTTGGGCAGAGAACAAAATGGAAGCCTTTCTGGAACAGAAAGGATGAGAAGCAGAATGCTGGTGCCAGGGCCAGCACCAGAGGAACATGGAATTTCAGGGGAGCCAACTGAAAGGTGGCCCTCTGTGGCAGTTCTTCCATGTGCCTAATAGAGCTCATAAAGCACAATCACCTTCCTAGAATGCTTTGCACTCTACAGAGAAGAGTTATTCCGGAAACAGAAGATCTATTTGGACATATTTTCTCAAGAAGAAAAGGTCCCTCACTACAGGAAAGACATTGAGGTGCTGGACTGTGTCCAAAGGAGGGCAATGAAGCTGGTAAAGGAGCTGGAGCACAGACCTTATGAGGAGCGATTGAGGGAACTGGGGTTATTTAGTCTGGAGAAGAGGAGACTCACGGGAGACCTTATCGCTCTGTACAAGTACCTAAAAGGAGGTTGTAGTGACGCAGGGGTCAATCTCTTCTCCAAAATAACTACAGACAGGACAAGAGGAAATGGCCTCAAGTTGCACCAGGGGAGGTTCAGGTAAGATACTAGGAAAAAATTATACACAAAAAGAGTGATGAAGCAGTGAAACAGGCTGCCCAGGGATGGTGACTCTAGCACTGTCCCTGGCAGTGTTCAAGAAACGTCTGGATGAGCCAGTTAGGGACATGGTTTAGCAGACATGATGTTGAAGGATTTATGGTTGGACTCGATGACCTTAGAGGTCTTTTCCAACCATAATGATTTTATGATTCTCTGTCAGCTCCCCTATCAATACCAAATGAGACAAAGAAGGGGAAAAGACACAAGAGCCCTTCTTTGCTGAGCTTGAGCTGAATTTGAAGTTTTCAATAGTGATTCTGCAGATATCTTTTTCAAGAAGATACACCAGCCTTTTCAACTGACTGTCATTTTCTCTCACTTCTACTTGTTTACATTGAAATAAGTGTGACTGGTCATGCTTTCGATTAGAAAACAAACAGAAAAAAAATCAAACCTATAATTCCAGCCAACTTTTCTAACTCATATTTTACTAAGCATTATGCTTTGACTGACTACTATCTATCAGGTATAGAACAGTCTTTTTTTTTTTTTAACTGACAACCTTATATTCCCTGACATAGTCCCTAAATGTATTCTGATATCTTCCCCCAACTCAATATGACACTACTAGATAATCCAGAAGGTAGACTTTCCCAAACATTTCAGGAAAAGAATATTAATATTTAAATTATATTTAAATATTTAAAAGAATATTTAAAATCATCTTTATTTTAAAAGAATATTTAAAAGCTTTTGAACACCGTCTTGTCTCCGGGAATGTGATTTTCTAAGACAAAAGAAAAAAGTATTCCAACAAAGTATTCCTTTGTTGCAATTTTATTGCACAGACTACTGCAATAACAGAATAGCTTTCATTCTCAGAGAAAATAGGGGAAAAAAAAGAAAAAAAAAAAGATGTTTTAAACAAAAAAAAGGAAAAGCTACTAGTAGAAAATGTACTGGAACCTGTCTCTCAAACTGACAGTTGTGACATCCTTGAATTTGGTGTTAGAAACCAGATATCCACTTTTCAATGGCACTAAGCCATCTTCCAGAGTCTTAAAAGGGAGTAGATTTTAAGTTATATAAACAGTGAGCACTTGAAACATGGAAGGACATCATTAAACAGAATTATCATTCAGTAAAATGGTCACAGTCTTTAAGGTAAGGTCTTCAAGAAGCAAGGGCTTGACAAAGACAAAAATGAATTTCCTTCTCAGAAGTAAGAATGAAGACAAAAGAAAAGAGGTAGGTGGATGAATGCGCTTTGCTTACTCTCTCTAGAAGTAGTTCTATTTACCCTTGTTGTGAACATTGAAGAATTCTGGCATTTTCTTATTTTCTTATTCAGCAGTCATGAAGAAAGGTCTGTTTTCTTTTCAACTCAAAGAAATTCATTCTCTGATTGCCTGCTAGGTGTCATGTGCAGTCTCAGAGCAGCAGTGCACAAGCTTTCTTGACAACTCTATTCCAAAATTCTTCTATAGCAATGACTTCCAAAAGAAAGAAGCAGCATGATTCTAGTCTTCTGCTTTTCTGGAGACTTGTAAAAAAACCAATTACAAATAGAACATCTGTTGACTGAGAAACAGAATTACAGAAGCATATGATATCTTATCCACGCAGATAGAATCATTTTAGTCCAGGGATTCAGACAGGGCTCCAAGGGCACATATGAACTGAGGATCTAAAGATGAAAATCTCTAGAGTTTATGACAATGATGCACCTTTCTGCTGAATAAGTAACAAATTTTATGTTGGAGATGTCTCTAAATTCTGGAGGAAGGACCAAAAGCCTGCTCTGAACGTATACAAAATGCAGATAATAGTAATATACAATTCATCCTCTGTTGTATTTTTGAGCTTAAAAGCTTTTCAGAATAATTCTTTCTGTATTCAATAGAAATGAAGGAATCACAATTCTTCCTAGGAAAGTGGCAAGGATCTCATTATATTAGTTTTTTTTTTTTGTTAAACACATGCTACTGTCATATTTTATTTTGTTATTAGCAGATCCAAAAGTTATTCTGAAAAATTAAATGCAAATACTTGCAAGAAAATCATTTTTTAAATTTACAAGAATGATTTATTATCATTTGCTAATGAACACGGTCATAAAAAAATCTAAATATGTTTTTTTCCTTACCGATCCTGTTTTATAGCCAAAATGGTGTAACAAGATTCATTATCCCTGTATACTACAACCTTCCTTTTCACACAGTTTTCATTCCAGTCTTTGAGTCTCCAGCAGTCTTCCTCCAGGCAACATCTGTGAAGACTATATGTTACTATAATTCTGCATAAAATCAGAGTCAATGATAAAATGGAAAGTGGGCAGGGAGGAGGAAGGAACAAGAGCAGCTCAAGCCTGCTAAACTGTTGATTTATTAGCATATAAGGCTCAGAATTTTCTTTTAAAAATATGTTTCACAAGGTCTGTTTTTGATAATTTTGCCTAGAAAGGAGAATTGACATATAAGGATCATTTTCAAAGCATTGCACAAACTTTTAACAACATGATTCCCATTGACATTAATGAGTCACATGGCTGAAACTCTGCACAGTGCTTTTAAAATAAGCCCTACAGCCTTTTGAGCCTGCTTTGGGGAAAGTGGAGCACTTGTCTCCTAAGTAACCTTTTGAGTTACCTTTCAAATCAGGATTACAAAGCTCAAGGCCTCGCCAGCAGGAGAAGGTTTCCTCCTACGTGATGGGAAGACCACCAGAGCATCGGAGGGTTTTGGGCATGCAGAGCTGCTGCAGTGACAATCCTGCTCTTCTGTGATCAGGAGTGGGTGCGAGCAGGGACAGTCAACACAGACCAATGGCAGCTGCCATAATTGGAAACAGCTTCCAAACTGGTTTTAATTATGATGAGATTTGGCTTGGCATCTGCTCTACCCAGAGTCAACATTGCCCAGCCCTCTGTCTTGAGCTCCGCTCTCACTGTTGGAGTACAAAACTTTCAGATATGCCAACAGGCTCAGGAATTGCAACTTTTCTTCTCAGAGGGAAAGGCTCCCCTGACCTAAATGGTGCTACAAAAAGAAGCAAACTTCCCATCTTCAGGAAAGTTTGAAGGGAGCTACGGTAACTGTATCACAACAGTTGCTAATCTACCACTTCATACAATTTCCGCCTCTCTAACGTCTTTAATCCACCATAAGTTTCATTTCCTCGCCACTTTCTTAACAACAAAAAGATCATGCAAATGAAAACAACTCCTCTTTAGTGGGAAATGGGAAGAAGTTTCTCCTCTCCTATCAGCAGAAATTGATGCATTTATTTTGGAAAGCTTAATGTCTTGAAAGTAAAAACATGGAGAAAGCGAACAGCGGAGCAAATCTATCTGAAATATGCCCTTGATAATGTTAATGAACCTGAATGCTATTTGCTCCAACACAAGGAGATCTTGCAAACCTTTGACAGGTTAGACCTAGACAACTGACAACCCATAGGCTCTACAGAGAAGTGCGGCTTTTGCGAAGCTTGAAAAATGTTGATCGTGCAAAAACTGTAAATACTTTGGACATATGTCAAAAGATGATGCACTTAATGGAAAAATAAAAATGATGCCGATTTTGGCTAAAATCCATGGCCAAAGTACCAAGCAAAGGAGAATGACATTTTGGTGAGCTTCTTGCAGTAGATGCAAAGAGACAGTACTGTTCCTGCGCAGGACCTTCCAGCTACTGTAACAGGATTACTTCTTATACAAAGAATAGTACGGTTTTAGGCAAAAAGAAATCTACAAAATGAAGGTTTGGATTTTTATTGTATCCTCTTTCCAGCAGATGCCTGACCAGTGTGGTTCACTAGAAGCCTGTTTTTTTTAGAAAAGAAAATTTTCATTAAGTTAGCACAATAAGTCATAGGAAATGGAGGTTGCAGAATGAGTAGGCAACACAGATGCCACTTTTCTGTATGTGAACTACAAAAGTTATCTTTTTATGATAACAATGTTAATATAGTTATGTTGTATATTTATACGTATATAGCTGAAAAAAATGCTGCATTTGTCTTCCTAAATGCACACGAAATAAAACAGAAGTAATTAATCAGTAGTCAAACACACAATGGACTTAGAAGGATTTAGCAAGTTACTGCACATGGCAGAATTTGCTGCACATATGCATGGTCCTAGCCCACTGCCTACACAGCACAATTTGGAGTAATGTATGAAATTACTATTTTACCTATTCATTATTGCCTTTCAGCTGAAGATTACTGCCTCCTGTGCTGAGACAATGAAGAGAAAAACAGGATAATTTGGGCCATCAGTGAATAAGGCCATCAACTTTCTATAAACTCTGTTTCTGCTTTGCAGATGAGTTTTGTCTAAGGTAACAGCCTGAAGAATTGACTCTTTAGGTAAAATAACAACTTTATAGCTGTACTATATTTAAGGATGATACAATAAAGATATATTTAATAAATGCCTGTTTTGAAGAATAGAATCATAGAATCATAGAATCATAGAATGCTTAGGGTTGGAAGGGACCTCTAGAGATCATCTAGTCCAACCCCCCTGCATACGCAGGGACACCTAAAGCACGTGGCACAGGACTGCATCCAAGCGGGTTTTGAAGATCTCCAGAGAAGGAGACTCCACAACCTCTCTGGGCAGCCTGTTCCAGTGCTCTGTCACCCTCACTGTTAAGAAATTTTTCCTTAAGTTCCTATGGAATTTTTGATGTTTCAGTTTCCGGCCATTTCCTCTAGTCCTATCAGTGGCCACCACTGAAAAGAGACCATCCCCGTCCTCTGCACTCCCTCCCTTGAGGTATTTATATACACTGATTAGATCCCCTCTCAGCCTTCTCTTCTCCAGGCTGAACAGGCCCAGCTCCCTCAGCCTCTCCTCATAGGGCAGATGTTCCAGGCCCCTGATCATCCTTGTAGCCCTGCGCTGGACTCTCTCCAGCAGCTCCACATCCCTCTTGTACTGTGGAGCCCAGAACTGGACACAATACTCCAGATGCGGCCTCACCAGGGCTGAGTAGAGGGGCAGGATCACCTCCCTCGACCTGCTGGAGACGCTCTTCTTAATGCAGCCCAGGATCCCATTGGCCTTCTTGGCCACGAGGGCACACTGCTGCCTCATGGTCAACTTGTCGTCCACCATGACACCCAGGTCCCTCTCTGCAGAGCTGCTCTCCAGAAGGTCGGTCCCCAGCCTGTACTGGTGTCTGGGGTTATTCCTCCCCAGGTGCAGGACCTTGCACTTGGCCTTGTTGAATTGCATGAGGTTTTTCACCGCCCAGTTGTCCAGTCTGTCCAGGTCCCTCTGGATGGCAGCACAGCCCTCTGGGGTATCGGCTACTCCTCCCAGTTTGGTATCATCAGCAAACTTGCTGAGGGAGCACTCTGTGCCTTCATCCAGGTCATTGATGAATAAATTGAACAGGACTGGACCAAGGACTGACCCCTGGGGGACCCCACTAGCCACAGGCCTCCAACTAGACTCTGCACCGCTGATCACCACTCTCTGGGCCCTGCCATCCAGCCAGTTCCTAATCCACCTCACTGTCCACTCATCTATCCCACACTTCCGGAGCTTGCCCAGGAGGATGTTGTGAGGGACGGTGTCAAAAGCCTTGGTGAAGTCGAGATAGACGACATCCACCGCTCTCCCCTCGTCTATCCAGCCGGTCATTTCATCATAGAAGGCTATCAGGTTAGTCAGGCAAGATTTTCCCTTGGTGAATCCATGCTGACTACTCTTGAGCACCTTCTTGTCCTCCATGTGCCTGGAGACAACGGCCAGTATGAGCCGTTCCATCACTTTTCCGGGGACGGAGGTGAGGCTGACTGGCCTGTAGTTGCCTGGGTCCTCCTTCTTGCCTTTTTTGAAGACTGGCGTGACATTGGCCTTCTTCCAGTCTTCCGGCACCTCCCCCGTTCTCCAGGATCTTTCAAAGATGATGGAGAGCGGCTTAGCTATGGCATCTGCCAGCTCCCGCAGCACTCTGGGGTGCATCCCATCAGGGCCCATGGATTTGTGGGTATCGAGGTTCCTTAGGTGCTCTCTGACCCAATCTTCCTCTACCCAGGGCAAGTCTTCCTCTCCACCCGCTTCTTCTCTTGCCTCTAGGGCCTGGGGCTCTAAAGGGCTGCCCTTGGTAAACACCGAAGCAAAGAAGGCATTGAGCAACTCTGCTTTTTCTGTGTTATTTGTAACCAAGGTGCCCATCCCGTCCTCCAGCGGACCCACGTTTTCCCTGATCTTCCTTTTGCTGTTAATGTATTTGAAGAATTTTTTTTTGTTATTTTTAACGTCCCTTGCCAGCTTGCCTTCCAGACGTGCCTTAGCTTTCCTTGTCGCATCTCTGCACTCCCTGACTACGTTCCTGTATTTCTCCCAGGGGGCCTGTCCTTTTTTCCACATTCTGTATACCGCTGCCTTCTGCTTGAGCATTGCCACAAGCTCCCGGCTCATCCACGCAGGTCGCCTGCCCCCTCTGCCTCCCTTCCTACACACAGGGATGCCCTGTTGCTGGACGTGGAGAAAGTGCCGCTTGAAAACTAACCAGCTCTTTTGGGCCCCCCTGCCTTCTAGAGCACTAGCCCATGGGATTCTACCGAGGAGGTCTCTGAAGAGGCTAAAGTTGGCCCTCCTGAAGTCCATCGTCGCAAGGCTACTTACAGCCCTGCCTCCTCCTCGTTGAATCCTGAACTCCACCAACTCATGGTCACTGCAGCCGAGGCTACCCCCAGAAAAGAACTCTAAGGATAAAATTTGTCTGACAAAATGTGGAGAGGAAGGTTTCCTTCTTCACTCAGATATTTTTGTTAATTTAAGTTTCAGGAATAAAAAAGAAATAGAAGGAAAGAAGGAAAAAGTGCATTGCTGGTTTCAGATGTGTAAATGCAAACACAAGTAACAATGATTTGCTGCTTTGCTACATAACAAGAAAAAAATAGAACTTGCAGTTCATTTGTTTCAATATTTTGAAAATTTGACTCTAGAACGCAGCCCACGGTCATTATTTTACAACTGTTCTCTAGATTTGTGTAGTATAATGGGTGATCTAAAAGTTTAAAATATGAGGAAAAAATACACAAAATTATGGACATCCCTAAGATGAATTCATTCTACCTATTTTGAATGGTATAACAAATTCAATAATCTGTCAAGAGTAATAAAGACATCATATTAAATAGCTGGGAAAGTAGAGAGAAGACAATATGCTTAGAATTTATGATCTTAAGAAAACTACACAAAAGATCACACGCATCTTGGCGTGTGATCTTTGGTGCTTCTTTCTGTCATCATCAATGTTTTGCAGTGTAATTTTCTTATTTCTGGAGTACTTCAGAAAACAAAATAGTAGAAAGGCAATTAAAACAACTGACCACTGAGTTAGATCTCTCATGCTAGAATTTCTTTTAAAAATAGGAGTGTCCAAGGATTTAATACAATATGGCATTACTAAATCTCGCAGTGCTAATCAATTTATAGAACTAATAATCATTGAAACCAGTGGCATAAAGCACAGCTTTTTTCATGGAGAGGGAATATGTCACACTGGCAAATTTGCCATTGTTTTGGTTAATAACTTCATCAGAAACATTTAATTAAACCTATGTGCTCGCCAATCCTTCTAGCCTATGGAGCAGCCATGAGTGGAGGTGGACACCAGCTTCCTCAGTTTGACCTAGGCCTGCCCAGATCCGAGTCTGTTCTAAATCATTTGCAATACAAGCAATCTGCTATAAGGTCAGATCTTTTGTCATTGCCCAACTACCATAACCTTTGGGCCGCACAGAATTTTGTTCCTAGCTAGGCAACTGTTTTCAGTGGCAAAGTTACAACATTATAATACACTAAAAAGTTTTTTCACTTGTTTCATGTGATTTATGATGCTAATACTTTTGAATCTGTGTTCTCATCAAAAGTGTAAGTGGTAACTTTTGCTTTATTTTCTTCTTAATCAATGTTAACTGCACTAGTATGTATAAGGATAATCTGACTGGGTAACTAGGAAGAGTTTAGAATAGCACACATTCTTGGTTTGAACTGGAAGTCTTTCCTTTTCAGTTAAAACTGAAAGCAATTAACTCCATAGATCACTTTTCTACTGCAAGGTGCAGCCAATGCTCTAGTTTCCTTTTCTTTGGCTAGAAAACTCAAAATTAATTACAAATGAGAAAAGAGAGGAAGGCAGAGAGCTGGCAGGGCTCTCCTCAGAAGGGCTGAAGGTTTTGTGTGGTCTGGAGGGTGGAAGAAGGGAAAAAATACTTTGGACTTTCAAGGTATGAAGATAGAAATCAGAGGTTTGGAAGAGACTGAGCTGAGCAGTGGATACGCTGTTTTTCTGCCATGGGAAGAAAAACTGTAAAGTATAGTGATGGTGATGAGTATTTAAAGGAGGAGGGAGAGTTTCCATGGTACAGAAGGGGAATTAGAAGATGTGTGAACTGCTGTGAGGTGTTAGGGGAAAGCATGCCTGAAGGACAACTGAGTAGAAGAAAACAGTACTCCTGTGGAAAAAATGCATCTATCCATTTCTCCCTCCATATGTATATAGGTACACGTTTTTAAGAGCATGCCATAAACATTCTTTTCCTCTTCCAGGACCATCCTCCAGAAGCCCTGAAACACGAAACACCAACAGAACTGGTCATGTCCCAAGTCCTCAGAGCTCTCATTGGTCGTATGTATTCATCTGTGCTGTTTTACCTTAAAATCTGCATTCAATTTGAACTAAAGAGAGAAAACAACTTTTTCTTTTTCATATTCACGAGCCTGCAATATGGATATGCTTCCAAGTGACCAAGAATCACATACTGCTAAGCTATTGCCATGAGGACATTACCCTGACAAAAGGTACATGCTCTGCAAGACTTTAAGTCATAGTGACTAAGGTGTCAAGTCTTCCTGTACTGCCACTTAATGATTGAGATAAATGTAAAGGACATCTTGCAGGAAAGGTATGTTCCAGTTGTCATTATCAGCAGCCTAAGGGGAGTGTGGTTGTCATGATCTTCCAAGGAGATGCAAACTATTGATTTTTCCTGGAACACCAAATATAAACAGCAACGTTCTTTCCCATACTAACTGGATGTCTGTGTGCCTTTCCTTACAGCCCAGAGCACAGTTTCATAGCTATACAAAAAGAAAAAAAAAAAAAAAAAAGAAAGGGAAAAAAAATAAAAAAGGAGAGAGAACAAATCAGGCAACAGCACACAAGTAACCTGAGGAGCATCCTGAAGGTTTCCCTTTGGAGAGAGCCCTCCCATGCAAGAGGGAGTTCCAGCAAGATGCCCCATGGAAATACTCATGCAACACACACCTAGAATAATTTAGTCATATGCAGCCTCCATAATTTCAACAAGCACTCCAAACGACCATGAAGATCCAAGCCTTATTTCCTTAGGCATTACATAAAATAATAGGCATTTCCTGTTTCAGAGAGATCATCATTTAAGCAGACAAGACAGATAAAAACTTGGGCAAGGATAATATTTGTGTTTTCCTAACACAGTTGGGAGCTGCAGTACTAAATAACAGAATTCACTGTAGTCATAAACATTAAATTGCAGCTGCAACCTAAACTAGATCAAAACTTCAAGCTAGGCTGTTTGGGTTGTGGAGCACAATACTTAAGCCAAGTTTACCTACTGACATTTATCTACTGACCGAAAGGGATTTTGTCAGTACACTGACAGTTCATGCCACTATTCCCAAGCTACAAATACCTGACCTAATTTAAAGTTAGTCCACATAAGTAAATCCAATCTGCAATTATATCTCCAGATAGGAGTATACCTATTCTCAGTGACTTGTTCAATGTAGCAAATACAATGACAGCAATTAAACTAAGAACAAGGATATTTGGGTCTCAATCCAGCGCACCACAAGACTATTCTTATTGTCTAGAGTCTTTCGAGACACAAAAGTTTATTCCTATATTTGTAAAATTCAGACTGCACTAATAGCTCTGCCTGACCTTGGTGCAAGTGATACAGAAAGGACATGAACTCAGTGGCAGGAGAAACTCTTCTCCATCCATCAGTGTTCAAAAGTAAAGCAGTTTCATTCCCAAGAAAGCCATATAATACAATTTCAGAGGATACAAGAGTTTTGAATGCCTTATAATATCTTTATCACATCTCATATTAGACCTTACTCTTTATTTATATTGCACTGATAAAGAAGGGGAAGGACAACAGAAACAAACTGAGGCTGTCAGTGATTTTTCAGCACTTTGGCACTTGTACTCATAATAGTTCATAATAGTTCAGTGTTACTTCCAGGATATATTTGTTTTTTTAACTTAAGACACCCCATAAAAAGCCATGTCCTTAAAAAATAAGTTTCCTTTAAAAGAAATTAAATCTACCAGCAGCTTGTTTATTAAACTTTTATTTTCCTAGTACACCTGACAAAACAACATCAATTTTTTGGAAACAATATAGGAAACTTTCTCTGGAAGAGCTGCTAAAATACATCCGATAAAAAAAAAGTCTCTCTCCAGCGAGGATGACCAAGACATTTTCCTGCACACCACTAAGTGTGCCCCGTCATACTTTTGGTGTGCCTCGGAAGCCCCTTGGGTCCTTTCTGCTTGGGACCCAAACAGGAACGATGCTTTTTTCGCAGTGCTGCCCTTGGGTAGCCTGTGAGCGTCTTGCAGAAACAGCCAGCATTAACTGTTAATGACACAGCAATTTGTTTGCAACATTGTCCCCAGCAGGGGACTCTGAGTCAGTATCTCTAATCAGTATTTTGACTGTTAGCTAGAGAGAGGTGGATATAATAGGACTGTTTTTTGAATATCACAGTTTCAAAGACTTATGTGAAGGAGGACTGCAGGGCACTTCACACTGCTGGCCAAAGAATTAAAAGAAAGATTAAATTTTGATAAAGAATGAAAACTACCTTTTTGTAATCCTCCTCATCTTTGGATTTTAGCAAATTCAAACTCATTCTTTGTTCTTCTTGTTTCCCTCTCTCTTTACTTTTCGTAAAGAAAAATATTCATTTTTAAATACACTTCCTAAATTAGATTTTCTTAAAATAAGTACGATAAGAATGATTCAAATATATTTGTAGATTCCGCAGACTTTTCTGTGCCTCATTTTGGCTCTGTGGCTCACCAGGAACAGAAAGATTCACCGAGCCAGACCATGGATGGCTCAAAGATAAGGACTCTCATAAGGATAGAAAGAAATACGAACATGGTAGAGGTCCTGTGGTCTATCCAGGTGAGACACAGACCTTTTAACAGCACCAGGCATGGATATAGAGACCGGGCCTGCTTTGCTGGCTCAGGTGACTGGGGACACCACTGTTATTTTTCAGGGGCCGCACGCACCTACCCTGTGTGAGGTTAGGGTGTAAGCGATGCTTTTCGTGTTTTAAGTTGGAGCAGAAATCTCTTAATATTCTTCCAGTGCAAAGGAGTAGAACAGCAACAAAGTAGCAACTGTGCTTTAGCATTTTCATAGTTTTACCTAAATTTGTAATATGCTCCTAAGAAGCCCTACTGCCAAACTTTTAAATTACTCCATAGAAAGGGAAAAACAAAGCACCACTTGTGCTATGATAAGAGTTACTAGAGAATTGCTGTTCCACCAGCTAAATTAAAGGTCCTAATAATTCAATTAACCTATTTTCATATATTAATTTCCAAAAGTTGTGTTTTTTTATTGTTTCTTTAATGAGAAAAGGTGGGATCTAGAAATAATCCCAGAGAATTAGAAAACAAAAGGTGGGTATGTGTATGTTTTTATTTTTATTCAGGGCAATCACGTGTAGTAACATATGCTCAGCCTAGAGGCGAGCTAACTCAAATCACAAGCAGAAGGCTCAACAGGCTATTACCTTAGTTACACAACTTAGCCCCTTTTAGCTACCATACTTACTTTTTATATTATTAGAACTGACACAAAAACTGTGAAAAAGAAAAGAGACTTCATTTTAAGCCACTTATCTTTGACCATTTTCTTTGGATATTTTCATATCCCAAATAAATAGCAAAAAACACAGCACAGACTGTCTTATTAGGATCAGCTATATATATTTTTTGATTTTCAGCTATTATTACAAAAAGATATCCAACTAGACTGAACACGAGAACTGATGTCATTCATTTCCTACTAAAAACTCAACATTTACTTGGTGTACAGTTCTACATGAGCAGGTTTAACAAACATCACTTTACTTAGATTAGACACGGCTAAGTTTAAAGGTCAGATTTTCTGATATAAAATACTGTGGTCCTGCCAAAAACAGCTACGCCAATTTAGGCTAGTAAAAGATAAAGCCTTTAATACTTTTAATGCTCCAAGCTGATGAAAGCTAGAAGTTCCTCTTTTATTTTAATTTGTGGTAGAATCACTCTAATATCACTTTAATGTATGTTGTAAGGAGAGTATTACCCTCTGCTGCTTCTTGGGGTACCAATGCGCCATCAGATTTGCTATCAGCTAGGCTTCTTGTGATTTCCCTACCCTGACATCTGTTATACTCCAGGTTTGGTCTGGCTTCACCAGTAGGACCTTCCTGTTTCCCCACAGATGTCCTAGGAGGCCAAGGCCTCTGACATCAGCGGAGAGACTGAATCCTGTGGTAATCTGATGATTCTGCTCTATCAATCAGTCTTGTGAAAACTCAATACTGAGTACTGACTTCAGCATGCACTAACCAAGTATGACGATCTCAATATACATCGGCCTCTGGGATCAGCCATCAGCTTGCCACTAGTAAGACTTCAGTTACAACTTTGCAAGTTAATGATGTTTATGTCTTCATTTATTAGCGTCATAACACAGATAATGAAAGAACTGCTTGCATTTTCTTAATGAATATTACTTCTGCTTAAGCTCAGAAACACTGCAGCTTAAAAGCAAAGCTGCAAGTACAGCCAGTTCAAAAGCTTTAATTATCCACATAGAGGCCCTAGCACAATGCAGAATAGTAAATTACCCTGCAATATCATACTTATTTTTTCCTCAGGCATTTCTTAACAAAACGCAGCCTATAAGTGAAATTCCTATTACCCCTCTGTAATGACTTAGGATAACTAACCTTTTAGTAAGATAATTTAGTGTATTATACAATCTACCTAATCACATGGCTAACCGAAAGACTGGCATAGGACAAAAGTAAACTTTGCCACAGTTCATTTGTGCTTGGAAAAAATTAGTGATACATTTCAAAGGAGACTCCTCAAGAATTTTGTAAAAACAACTAAACAAATAAACAAAAATCAGGATGTATTGATTTTGGTACTAATGGTACTAAACACTGGTGAGTTTTCACAGAACTGCATAAAGCATAATATAATATAATATAATATACAAAATATATTATATGTAATATAATATATATAATATATAACCAAATTCTGGGGGTTTCCATTACTGTGATTAAGGGCAAAAATGCACTATTAAAAAAAGTTTAGAAAAAATCAACATATTACATATTTTGGAGGCAAAAAGCAGGACACAAAACTGAAGTTTCATCCCAAAATTAACAGAAAAAAAAGCACCTTTTACTTCTTACAAAAGTTATGCTGGCCTTTGAAGCAGATTTGCTTCCCTCTGCTCCCTAAGATGTGAGAGAAACAATCAAGCTTTAGGATAAAAGGGCAAAAACAACTTCTTAAAGTCTGCAGAAGAGGCTTTTGTTTTGTTTTTGTTTTCTTGTTCCCCAGAGGGTGCAGTTCTTTCCCTACACCTACAGATTTGGAGCATTTGTCCATACATAGAATCAGCTGCACTTTATAGCCCAAGCCAGATGAGATTCATGTGGAAGGGTGTATCTCTCTGATGCTATAATTTTATTTTTGTTTTTTGGAAGAACAGTAAGAGTAATAATTATGTGCTTTCTTTCTGGAGCTAGATATACAAGTTCTCATCCTGAACAATAAACAGTCACAGAGAGCAGCCACCTATGATTTGCTAAAGTTAAACTGAATGTGAGGTGCAGGAGCGTATGCTTGTTTGTGCTCATGCCTGCCTTTGGAAGGCTGGGCAGCAGCTTTTGGGGAAACTTTCTTAATTGGGCTGACAAAAAAATTATTCTGAGAGCAATGGTTAAATGCAAATGCAATAATATTATTTCTCTATTATTTCTAGGTTATCTGAAGTGCTGTGCTAAATCCCAATTCAACACTCAATTAGCCTGCTAAACTCTACAGTTTACTGTACTCTACAGTAAATAGACTTCCTACTCCAAAGAAGAACAGTTTTTTACACCCTTTGACGTGTGTTCGGAAAGGCCAGAATGGCTTTCAGCATGTAAGAGATTAATAGTAGTGCTCTTGCAATTTTGTTTTCTGTACAAGCCTCCAGTAAGTCTGCATTTTATATTTACTACTCATTTACTACAAATTGTGAGAGGGGAAGAAAGTCTTTGAGTCCATGATATAGTAACTAATGGTGAGTACTTACAGCTTGCAGTGACTGTGAGAGCAACAAACCAGACGGAGGGACGTCTGAGAGGAGCTAAGCCTGCCGTGACCCGTTAGCCACAGCATCTCACTGGGCTAGCGTGGCTGTAGCTGGCCCTCCTGCACAGCTGGCTTGCACTCACCCAGCTCAGAGTGTGGGATGAGCACCCTCCATCTGCCTCCCTGTATAGATATGCCCCAAGACACCTCGCTCCTTTTCCAGAGCTCATGCAGGCATAGGAGTGCTCATGGACTGCCTTTATCTCTGGTATTTAATTATCATCTCCAAGCTGAGGAATATCAGAAGGCAGCAGTGGTCCATTCCTTTTGGTCTCTCCCAGACACAAATTTAAGAAGTGTCATCAAATGAGATACAGGGTCACTTTGCTTCTCCTGAGTCTCAAAGGGACTTGTTGCCCATGATGAAGGGGAGGGACTTGCAGCATTCAGCATGGGTTTTGTGGTAGGCAGAGCTCAGGAGAAAACTCTTGGAAACTAGAATGGGGAGAAAATAAAGGTCATATTAGTTAACTCTTAGTATGTCATCCAGCAAATTCTGGCACACATCTCAGACAGTCTTGGTTTTTTTAAATAAGCTTGTACAATGCAGCATTTGGAAAAGAACCACTGAGATCTCATTCTTTCTGGACAGCTGGAATATACCTGATTTCCTCCTGTCCCCCACCTTCTGCACACACCTCAGCCGCACTGCCTGGGGGGATAGATCTGCAAAGCATTTGGAAAAAGTCACAGTCACAAACAAACAGCAATCATACCCTTGTGTTCTCCTTAGGGATTCATATTTTGGACCAGATAGCCGTGCACAGGGATGGACTTCTCTCAAATACACTCTTATATGCCGATAGCCATACCTGAGGTTTAGTAACTACTCAGTTCAAAAAATAAAGAGGAAGAGCTCACTGCTTCCCTCTTATCACCAAGGGATAAAATGTGCATCCCTGCACCGCATGGGACAGTGACACACCACACTACAAATGTTCATTTGCCGAGGTGAATGCAAAGCCACCCTCAAAAACTGCGTCTTCTAACAAACAGCCGTATTGACGTCAATGATAACGCACAGGATATAATGTTCATTGGAGTAAGAGTCATGAAGGGTAAACGATCATTGAATCTGTTTCTTGGTTAAAGGCTCTGTTTCCAATAGAAAATGCTGGGGCTGCTATGCACGTTTCTCCAATTCCTTTATTCTACCTCTCTTAGAACTGCATCCCTCAAAACTCATTTATCATCCCTAAACAGAAACCAGTCAGCTGAGAAACACCTTAAAAATCCACTTAGAATGGGCAACTTTCAGAATTAGAAGGAGGGACTTTCCCCTATTGGACTATTGGAACAACTGGAGAAACAGAAATCCAAGAACTGATCGTGTTGTTCATTGCACTGGATGCTTTTCCAGGGCTGCAACTAATTCTCATCTTCATCTAACACTAAAAATGGATTTCAGAGTTACTCAGACTAGGAAAATACACAGTGAGGTGAAACTTGATTCGTGAGCTCATCCCACATTTAGAGAACAGGAAGTATAAAATAGTCAAGAAGTCTCTAAAAAATGCAAAGTAGAAGTGGAAAGATCAAAAAGGAAACCACAAGAGGGCAGATAGAATCCATAATGGATGATGAAATGATTAAATACAGAAGGGGAAAAAAAAAAAAGGAAGATGTCCTATCTCTTAAGAGAAACCTCATCTGGGGAAACAAGTATTTTAGACAAAAGACTAAGTTCAGAACATGAGGGGAATTACACTTTTTCAACTTACAGACTGGAATTTTTAATAGTTGAATAGTGTTATATCAATGGTTAAGGAGTTTTGGAGGTCTTCCAGTTATCCATGGGAACAAGAGACCCACACACCTTTGCTCCCACGTGCTTTAGCCTCCCCACAGGGGCTGGAAAGCAAAGTGACAATTAGGCTCCTTGGATGTGGTCTTGTGATAGGGACTCTTAAATACTCGCCACCACTGAAATCAGAGCTCAAGCAAAAGGTCAAGTCTTTATTCACACAAAAATTCAACACAGGAACCAGGAACTTAACCACTTGAAAGGCAACTAGTTAGGAACAGGACTGCTTGAGGGGATAAAATGTAAATGGCCTGGACCAGATGCTTACAGAAACCTTCTTCACTTATGGAAAGATTCCTGGTCTTTTTTAAGCCCATGCTAAAACTCCTTCTTACTTTAGTGGGGCTAGGATTTACCTATAATTTACCTTACTCCAAGATGTCTAGTGAGCCAGGGTACAGGAGTTCTTTTTTTTACACTTTAGATCTTTTCACCTTCTTTAATGAGCTTGTGCTGAGGCCTAGGCCCTCCCATGAATCCTGCAAGGGGCACTCGCTGCTGGGACACTCTGCAGGAGGGATCGTGCCGGCTGCCACGTGATACGATGGACTCCCCATGTCACAGGCACAACTACCGCAGCTCGTGGAACAAAGGCTCCACCAAGGTGGTGACAGCACCCAAGACACCTCGGCTCTCAGCTGAGTGCTTATCAATCTATTCTGGGCAGACTGGATAAGTCCGATAAAACTGGGTAGCAGACAACAACTACCCTGTGATCTTGATAAACTGAACTGGTTGTTACCGTGGTTGCTAGTGGATATCCGACAAAAAAACACAACCATACCATTTTTTTAACTGATTTACCTTTTTTTTTTTTCAGGATGAATGTACAGCCTTAGAGAGAGCCTCTTTAGGTGAGATTCAAGATACATTTATAAAACAACATATGAAATAATGTGCTGCCAATTTCCACATTCATAGGAACCGTGCCAGAGAGTCTGGAATTTCCGGGATTATCACTGTGGCCTTTCTGATGGAATTGATTAAAAAAGGTAAGTTAAATAATGTTATATATTCTAGGGTAGTAGAAGAGCTAATGAGAATATCTGAGGTACAACTTTCTCTCAAGCAATACAGAAAAAACACCATAACTTCTGCTCTTCCAACCAAAGCCAAGGGAAAAGTTCAGCAGGTGGCCACTTCACCAGTTATCAATACATAAATATACCATTCAATCCACAAAACAAGCTAAGATTTGGATTCTTCTCAGCTCATAGCATATCTGTTGGACAGCAAACGTAGCTTACCTGCTGAACAATTGCGTAGGATCCATTCTTCTCTCTTGCTTGTTGTACGGCAGTGACAAAAAAGTTTATAGTTAACATCAATACTCACGGTCTCAAATTTCTGCTTTTAGTTGTTCATAACTTTGCTTCAGTCAGAACAAGGTTAATTAAGTTAAGTTCCCTGTACTCAAAAAGTCAGGATTAACTCCAGCCCTCAGAGTATGGAAGAAAACAGGCTATCACAAAATATTTTTTCTGTAATTCATTTATCGCACAGAGCAAGCAATCAGCCACTCTTTTTAAGGCATTGGACCGATTCCAGGAGATCTGTTTCTTTCCCTAACTCTGCCACAGAAATGTTATACAAAATATTGTCATGAAGGTGCTTTTCTTTTTTTAGTCAAAGAACAATATAACCTTTTTGAAAAAAAAAATCCTAGGACCATTTTTTTTGCAGCATTCTCCCTTTTATTTAAATTTTTCATCGAACGTAACATTCAGCGTTTGTTTTACCCCACTTTGCTTGCTTTATTGTATGCACAGAAATACATGAGACTATTTCTGTAAACCTTACAGTCTATCACTAGCTCACATACAAGTTAAAAATCATGGTGCTTCAGGACCAACTTCAGGTTACTGTAGCCTTAATTTTGCCACTACTTAAGAGTATTTGATTTTAAAACCTTAATTTTTTTTTTCTGTTTGTTGGCAGGGGTTTTCCCTACATTTGTAGATGGCTGAGTTTTAGCACAAAAAGCTGTCTCATTTAACGTTTCACCTGTGAAGCAGCCATTCCCCCCAAAATCTTTTGTAAAGAAAGATAGATTTAGTTCAGCTCTGGGCAATATAGTATTTATTTTTAGATGAATATCCTAAAAAACACATATTGCTGCTTTTCTATTGTTTTCTATCTCATGAATACAGAGTATTTTTCCCAGTATGAATACAGAGTATTTTTCCCAGGGAGAAGCTCTATACAAATGAGAGAATCTCTGCAACGCTGCTTTGCCTTGAGTTCAAGACTCCTTGAAGTCCCTCAGTCATAACATGAGGAAATCTTGATTTAAGAGGTAGATTGTATCCCTGATCACAGACAATCCTTCCAAACCTTTGATTCTCTTCATTCTGTGAATTAAGTGTTCTGCCTGTAGGTGCAATCCAATCTTATATCTAACATACACTAGTATGGCAAATAATATATTCACTGGTGTGACTATCAGAAGACTGATACTTCTCATTTGAGAGTATAACTTAAAACTATTTTACTCAGCCTATCAAAAATTGCCTTTTCTGCTATCTTGCATCTTATGAAAGATCTTTAAGCAAAAAATGGAGCTTAAATGGAGTTAATGAAACAACCTCAATGTCTGACAGATTATATTCCTGATGGGTTAACAAAAGGACAAACAGGAAGATACAGAGGTTTCCCATGCTTCTAAAGGAGATTTGTAGCAGAGCTAGAGTTAGAACTGAAATAATTTTAATTCTGTCTTTACATTGCTATACACATATTAGCCTTTTTTTCATGCATGCTTTCTGGTTAGATTTTGCGTTTTCATATCACCTTTCCTTTTAAAGTTGCAGTGAGCAACACGCTGAATAATTAATATACTATATAATGAGTAATGGATATAAAACCAATGAAACAATGAGATCAGCTAAAGGATATAAGTAATATCATAGCACATATACACAATATGTTCCTTTAGGCATCGCATGGGACATCTGTTTATACAAAGTGTCTGCAGAAGATAAAATTGTGGGAGGTTTTGGTTGTGTATCCATGAAGTGAATTTTGTAAATATAAATAAAAGGCTAAAATATGATTTAATAAACCTGCAGAGAGAAAAACTTAGCATTTACTTATGGACTTTGTGTGTTAGAGTACTGCAAATGAGGTACAGTCTTCTAATTTTGAGTCAAGCCAGAACAACAGGCCTACTGCATTCATTTGATCTTTCCTGTTCTGTCTAAAAGTTGTGATGATTGAATGGGAGAAACCAAAACGGATACTTAATGCCCCAAGTTTGGACCTCGATGACATATTCAGGAGAGAGGCCAAGATTCTGTAGAGGTTAAACTGTTCCCACAAAAGCAGTCATGCTGTGAAGAAAGCTTAGTGACACAACTGTCCCAGAGATAAATCAAGGACAATAATTTCCAGGGACTCGTTATCTTCTCCAACACTTGTCAAGACCTTCTCAAGCCCACAGGAAAGCAGTCCTCTGCAGCAGTGATTTTTTGTTGTTGTTCTGGGCCATATGTATTTATTTATCCAGACAAGACTGACTTTGTCACTCTCCCTCCATACACTTTCCTTAAGAAATCTGTGGAGTAATGGATGCTCCTTTATCCTCTGTTGTTTCCCCCTCCCACACTGAGCTTGTCTTACAGGCCTATGTGACACCCCTTTATATTCCTGATCTATCTTTTTACCTATCTTGCAGTAAAAAATGACTATTTCCTTCAGCAGTAAAGTTGTAGTTATTTCAAAAGTAAAGATGATGTTTGCTACATGCAGATTATTTGTATTTATTATAATTATAAAATAAATGTGCAATAAAAATGTTTTATTAAATAAAGCAGTAATGATGAGGTTTACAAAAAAGGCATAGGTCAGCCTGAAAAACCTCAGGCACAAAATTGAAGCCACATTCAAACCACACCAAAAAAAAAAAAAAAAACATAGTAAAGACAAAAAAAAGACCTTAAAAATGAAAATATGTCCTAGCACAGTGGCTCAAAGCTCCCATGGGCCTCAGATGCACTGAACAACCATTATATTCTCTATTTACAGTAAATTACAGGTTTTACTTTAGTCATACGGTCATCCCTAGATGACAAACGGAGGGAAGTAAAACAGCTGTTTGGCAAATACTGAAGATCAATAGGTCCTGATTCAATACATTTATAGTCCAGTTTCCACATTACGAAACCTCATTCAAAGGTGCATACACCACAAAAAAAAAAAAAAATCCCTTCCCTGCTAGGATTTTCATTTCAACTGATATTTGCAATGAAACTATAGAAGGCAAGAATCTCAGAACTGTTCAAATCAATATTCCTAGGCCATAGAGCAATCAAAACTCCACGGTTTCCGGAGGCTAGAAGCATGCACAGCACTTAAAGAATGTGATGTATACCGAATATACTATTTCAGCAGATGTTTCAAGTAAAATTTCATAAGCCAGCTTTTCCTTGGAAAGGAAAAAGAATTTTTAAGGAAAAATACTACTTTTCGAAAGAACTCTTCCCCAAATGGGTTATAGGTGGCTATCTCCTGTCTTATTAATAGATCAATAGATTTTGCTGTATTTTTAAACAACTGTGCTAATTTGGGAGTTGAGGGGGAGGGCTCAGTTTTACAACAGAGGGAAGGATCATAGGCTTCTTTTCAGTTTTGTAGGTTTTTAATAACTTTTCATGAAAAGATGTGGTGGCTAGAAATGCATAATTATTTAGGCTTAGACTTTGATTAGAGCAAAATGTCATCCTAAACCAGCCCCAAAATCGCAGAATAATTTAGGTTGCAAGAGTTCTCCAGCAAGGCCAATGCCCTGTTGGAAGCAAGTCCAGTTAAAGCCTGGGGTCTTGTTCAGGAAGACCTTGAATATCTTCAAAGATGGAGATTCCTCTGCTTTTCTGGGCACCTGTTCCAATGCTGGGCTACATTCAGTCTGAGAAACATAGTGCTAGCATCTAATTGGAATTTCCAGATTGTGCCCTTTGCCTCTTGTCCTACCACATTGACTTTTGAGAAAAGTGTGGCTGTCTTCTCTTTACTCTCTCATTAGGTAGTTGTAGAGATGCCCTCTTAGCTTCCTCTTCTTTAAGCTTGTGTCAGGCTTCTGGCATATGTCCCATGATCTAGGCCTGGTCTTCTTGAGGGTCCTCCACAGCACCCACTGCAACATATCGATGCCTTTCTTATACTGGAGAGCCTAAAACTGAACTCCATACTCCAGATGCATCTCACAAGTAACAAATACAAGCTATTATATATTGTCTACATTTCACATATACTATATATATACATACACACACACGCACATTATACTACAGTACTATTGTCTTGGTTAGACCTTAATTTTTTGGCCTATGTTACTGCACATTCAATATTTTCACTCGGAGTAGCCCTCTTGTCATTCAAATAATTGATTATATCTAGGAAAACTGTGGGTCTTAAACTGAAGATGCAAATAATTCTGGGTCAAATATCATGCATGCTGTAATTGCTTTTCCAAACTAAAGGTAAAAAGGTGGAAGTTAGACTTTGAAAATGCCCAAATTATTTAAAAAAACATTAAGTGTTTGGGAAATTAGCCTTAACCAAGCAATTATTCCAGAACACACACAGTGAATGTTCATACAGCCACCACACATAACAAACAAAACCAAAAAAACCACTGATGCTCAGTAATGTGGGCTGGCAGTGATGAGCTAGAGCATTCCCCCATGAAGAGAAGGGCCTTTCTGAAGCTTACTTGCTTCTAAGATAGCTAAGATGGCTTTTTACTTTTGCAGACTGTAGGTAAGGTCTGTCCAAAGAGTTTGTTCTCAATTTTGTGGTTAATACACTTCCAAGAATCATTATCCCAACTGTTAGAGGCAACTCCTTCCTTAAACATAGATTTAAGTAATATACATCACCTTGTATAAAAAGTGGTGAGGGCAGTCTTACTCTGGTTCGGGCTAGGCTTATTTCAGTTTATATTAAATCAGCTGTTCAACCAAATGAGAACAAGCAACTTTCAAACCAAAACTGAAGTGCCTCTAAACTGCTTTGCAACCTGCACAACCTGAGCAGAGGATTTTGAGGTGGAAAGATTACAGTAGGCTAGATTTCATGTCACGTTCCACAGCTGAATAAAAAGAAAAAATGAATGTTGTTTGCATTATGGAGGATTAATCAGTTTGCTTCCTTTTTCTTTGTTCTTTTCTCTTTTCCCTTTTCTTTTTCTTTTCCCCTTTCCTTTCCTTTATTATTAAGATTAGTCCTAACCACAATGGATCAGAATACTCTATTAAATAATTTTTAAAAAGTTCAGAAATTTACTGAGATTTTATTTCAAGAGGCACTTCACCTTTATCCTCTTTTCTTTTAGTTTATCAGCCTTGCATCATTCCTAGTGTTTTAAACAGAGCCAGAATAATATTGCAAGTATTTGTAGGGTTGCTCAAGATGGTACAACAAGCATTTTCTAGAGGCAGAATTATTGTTTCTGTAAATTTTCTTCTTTTCCTTTTTTCTTTTTTTATTTCCCCAAACCATTTTTCTCCTCCTAGTCAGACAAGTAATCTCAGTTCCATTATTTTTATAAGGAAAAAACTTCTAGAGGATATTGCACCTTGTCTGGGTACTTATTAATGCCTGTTCTTGTTCAGTAATTACACAAAGATTGCTTGTACAAAGAAGTTGCATTGGCTTGAGTTAAATGGTTTAAAAAAAACACACAATGTATTTAGGTCAGTACAAATTCCTAGTTGGAAACTTTTAGATAATCTTAATTCTTTAGCTATATAAACTTAAACACTTTACTGAGAGCAACAATATCAGCCCAAAAAAAAGTGCTAAGTACTAAAAACTAGTTTTTAAAAAGCTATTTATGTTTCTGAGTCAATCAAGCCAGGCAAATTCTCTCCACCTAGTTTTATTATCAATGAAAAAAGCCTCTGTTTGGAAGGAAGCACCTCTTGCCATTACTAAGCTAATGCAGCTGTAACCAATTGCTTCATGAGCATGCAACCTGATTGCTTCCCTTTGCTTTGAGATGGTGTTGAGAGAAATGGATTCAGCTGTAGGTGAACAAAATTCCTTTTCAAAAAGATTTAGTGATTTCGACTTCTTTTTTAAAAGGCTTTTGGACCTTGCTGAAGGAATTTTTTTAATTACTGAAAGAAAACATAGATTCTCTGACTACAGTTATCAAAGTGTATTTTGTTTCTGTTAGGCAACATATAAAGTTAGCTCACCAAAATAAATTTGTAGCATCCTGTAAAGATTTATTCACATTTACATATTTTCTAAGTTTCTATCCCTGCTTGGTTCCCCACATAGAACTATTTTTTTAAATTCTCCTAGCCCCTAGCATGTATGCCTTGTGGATTATTTCTTGACTCTCAGTTTAGTGACACCAGCACGACACCATACTGCAGTCCAGAGTTAAAAGCTGTGATTGTCTCTCCCTGTTAAGTTAAGCAGAAGTTTCATCTTTGGAATTTGTTGCTGTCAGAAAACGCAGACACCCCACTAAACAAATAAGCAGTCCTATCAAAACCCTATCAGAAATAAAGTAAGCATATTTTTGGCTAGACAGGTGTATTTTACATATATATGTTTATCTATGTGTGCATATATTTGTGTGCGTGTATATGTATATGCATATATAAACAGAAAAAAAAATGGCCTTGTGAACAATTCCCAGAATCCCAGACCTCAAATCCCTGCTCAAGCAACACTCTGCTCCCATAGGCAAGGGAGAAAAGGTAGTCCTTGTACTATAATAAGCTTGGTCTATTACAAACCAAGGGAAAAAAGCAAGTTGCAGTGGCCCAGAGCCTTGCAGAAGAAAAGCTTGTCACAGCTCTTTCCTTAACTCAGTCCCTCACAACCTGCTTTAAATTCAGAGACCCCAGGGAATTCTCTTGCTACTTCTAATGAGTCCAAAGAAAATAAGTGAGGAAAAGTACGGCCTTTGTCCGTACCTCTACTAAAAAAAATAAGGGAGCTGCAAACAGAAGGAGAAAAAAAAAATCACACCACTGCCATAAGCTGATGGGTTGCAATGAGGGCCCTTCTGCTCTCCATGGCTGTAATAATACCATGGAGCCAATGTCCTAGCTGAGTAGAAAGCTGGTCAGTTACAGTCTTACAGATCACCGCCAACATAAAGTGAGTCCAGAAATCAGAAGGTAGATAGTGCAGACTGTGAGGAACATTGATAATGATTGGTTAATAGCAAACACCTGTTTTTTTTGTTTGTTTGTTTGTTTTCCCCAGAGGATACAATCCCTATTTTAGATGAGGTTTCATGATGGGATCTAAGTATTGTTCTAAAAGGGAAGCGACCATCATGGATGGCATGTTACTGAACTGCATTACCCTACTCACAGAATCACAGAATGGTTGAGGTTGAAAGGGACCTCTAGAGATCATCTCGTTCAACCCACCCTGCTCCAGCAGGGACACCCAGAGCACAGGGCACAGGGTCACATCCAGGTGGGTTTTGAAGATCTCCAGAGAAGGAGACTCCACAACCTCTCTAGGCAGCCTGTTCCAGGGCTCTGACACCCTCACAGTAGAGTTCTTCATCACATGGAGATGAAACTTCCTGTGTTTCAATTTGCACCCATTAACCCTGTCCTGTCACTGACCACCACGGAGAAGAGTTTGGCCCCATCCTCTTTACATTCTCCCCTCAGGTATTTGTACATATTGGTAAGATTCTCTCTCAGTCGTCTCTTCTCTAGGCTAAACAGGCCCAGCTCGCTTAGTCTTTCCTCATAAGATGGGTGCTCCAGTCCCTTAGTCATCTTCGTCACTGTCCGCTGTACCCTCTCAAGAAGCTCCACATCCCTCTTGTCCTGGAGAGCCCAGAACTGCACCCAGTACTCCAGGTGCGGCCTCACCAGAGCTGAGTAGAGGGGGAAGATCCCCTCCCTTGACCTGCTGACAACACCCCTCCTGACGTAGGCCGGTATTGGTTTACAACACCCTCACATCCTTCCTCTGTCCCATGGACTCATCTTAAGATGGAATGAGATTCATTACCCAAAAGTAGGTACACTTGCCATCCTTAAATATGTAGCTTCTACTTCTACTAGCAAGAGAGGAAAGAGTGAGGAGGCTAATATGGTAAAAATGCAGTGCTCCAAACACTCCTGAAATCACCAGGACAGAACTCGTGACCGTTTCTTCTTTTTGCTACTTGTGCCTGAAATCTCCTTGCTCTTCTGGAAGCTTGTATCAACAGGAGGGGTAGTTTTCAGAGATACATGAGGCTCATTAAAGTCCTTCAGACAAGTCTTTGTAACGTATTACTGAATCCCCCATAGTGGTGAGTATGAAGAAGGTTGTTTTCTTCCATTTGACCAAACTGCACGTACCTCTTGTAGAGCAATCAACTGCCCTTGATTCTGTTTCTGATTTGTTCTGACTTACTAAGCTGACCTACAGCACCAAGAGAAATACTTTAACCTACACTAGCTTTCTGTGGTCCTCAGAGCCCTTCCAGGAGGTAGGAGAAGGGTGTGAGCTGTAAACCCTGCTAATAGTTTAGTGTCCCCATCTGCTTCACCAAGTAAATGGTAGTCACAAGAGGCAAGCTGGGCCATGATCCCAGCTCTTCTGTAATATCAAAGCAGCACAGGAGAAGTAAGGATATTGCACGAGTCCTTTTCATATGGTTATCAAACAAACAGAAATCACAGAGGAAAAAATATTTAGTGACTGTGTTTTCCAGAAAGTAGAAAAAAAATCAGAACAAGACCAAAAGAAAGTGAGTTAGAAATTCCCCACTGCCAATCTTGTGATTTTGACACTGCAGGTCAGAAAGGAGAACTGTACTCAGGAAAGGAAAGTGTTGCAAAGCAGCTGTGAACTGCATGTAAAACCATGTGGGTGTAGGATCCCCTCCTGACTTCAGCTGGGATCGGTTAAAAAAAAGGGGGACAGGGATCCACCTATTGTCTGTGAAGAGGGATTAAATCAGCAGTGGAAACCTTCAGCATGGTGGTTAGGTACAGCCACAGTTTCGCATCTGCGGCCTGAGGTCACTTTTTATTGACATCTGGAATCCTAACTCAAATGAAAGATTAGTCAACATTATGGGTTCGATGCTAGCTCACTTCAACTCAAAGGCCTTCGGCACTTCAGTCCTTCTAATCTCTATATATCCTAAGTTTACAAATTTTCTTTTTTTTTTTTTAATTTCTATTTCAAAACATGGTGATGATACTCAAAGGACCAAGAATTTACCAAAATTTTAAAAAAGGCCAAACAAAGCAAATATCTGACTAATAATCTAACGTTGAAACAGAAAGACAATGTTACATATTAACAGCTTTTAATTATATTGTCATTTTTCCATATTGGTACCGTTAAACAATCATCTCAAGTTTAAAATTTACAGGACATTATTTTTCGGGTATTTCCAAGCCAAAACAATGTGAACATGACTGAGTTTCTCAATCTACAGCTATGCTGGCAACGTGCCACACAAAGCAGT
Source organism: Tinamus guttatus (assembly GCF_059628265.1). Lineage (NCBI taxonomy): Eukaryota > Metazoa > Chordata > Aves > Tinamiformes > Tinamidae > Tinamus > Tinamus guttatus. The sequence continues at coordinate 12,231,836 of NW_028288649.1, forward strand.
TGAACACACAGTGCCTGCCAATGTTTTTGAATGCATTATTTTACTGTCATCCCAATGAGCCTTTGCACAACTGCTAAGCATGTAAAAAGCCTCTAACAGCGCTCTTAGATGGATTCACACATCTGTGTATATATACCTAAAACTATAGAAAAGGAAGTGTTAAACATTAGAGGTAGTACAAAAGATCATCCCATGTATGCGTTCATGCACCTCTTTCAGAAAAAAAGCTGAGAAAGGCTTTGTTTAATAAACTCCTCTTTTTTTTTTTTTCCTCCAGTAGAGCTTTGCTTGTTCAGAGAATAGATTGGTAAAGGGAACGAATTAAACACAAGTAAAAGGAGCACAAAACAAGAGCCAGCAAAAGTGAGCAGAGTCTTTCAAGAAGTAACTGCTGTGCAGGACCCCGGTGCAGGAAAAAGAAGAGGGATAAGGATTCTTGTTTCACTCCTTGCTTTGATTATTTTGTGGAGCGGGACATGATCTTGTTACAACATAAATGCACAAAAGCTGGAAAGGTAACTGAAGGCATTGGGACTGTTATATACACAGACACCTACAAAGTTTTATTTCCATAAAGGTATTTGTAAGAAAGAAGCTGAAAATAACAAAGGCTTAACATACAATATGCCTTTTTTCCCCCTTCTCTAACAACAAGTATCTCTCTGCTCATTGTCTGTCTCCAGCAGACTGCAGTTTGAAAAGCACCAAGTTGTTACTGGAGTGTCAATAATTATTTTAGTTTGAAAAATGCTCGATTTTCAGGAGGCACATATAAATACTGAAGCTAAGAGGTAAGACATTTTAGCATTCTGCCAGTGTTTATTAAAATATCACCACAAATCTACTTTTATTTCAGGACTTCTCTCATTAAGAGCTCCTGGCATCTAATGTAGAAGTGCTTTAGATTCTACTGTTCCATACAAGATATTTGTTTCCAAATGCTGTGTTACATGTAATATAGCAGACCTATGACTTTCTGAGACTATGATGAGGGGTCTTTTTTTATGTAAAACAGGAGCTTCCACAGCTGTTCGCACGTCAAATTCTGCTAAGTGCTGAACAGCTAAAATCACACCGAAGTCAGTGGACATACGCAACTCAGAACAAACTCAGAGTGAGACTTCAGAGGAGTTATGTATTTCACAGCTTCTAACCCCTACATATTACTATGCAGATGAAGAAAAGGATAAATCTTATGGAAACATGCCAACTCCAAGTATTTTTTTTCTGCAAGATTGATGATATAATACACGCTGAAAAGTAACAGAGGAACTGAGAAGCCTTTCACGCAATGCTTTCTGCTTAAGCACAACGGAGGATCTTTGGGACTTCTCAGCACTTTCATATATATTCAAGGGGGATTCATATTTTCTATTACACACAATTTCACCCCTTGCCAAGGATACCAGAGAGAGAATATTGTTGTTGTGGAAATGCTAGATCATCTGTCCTTTCCCAAGGTTCCTCTCATCTGTGTTCACAATTCTCCCCCATTCCTTTTTATATTTTCTTTGAATTGTTTTATTGATCTGAGAGTTTCTTCATTCAGGATTTTTTGCATACCACCATTTTAATGCACCAGAGATCTTGCTTCATTTAAGCTTCTCCAAAATCTGTTTCCAGCAATGCGATGCATTTTTGGATTTGGGCGAGTGATCGTAAGTCAACCATGCATAGTCCAACAGAAATAAAATATTTTTAAGAAAGTTGCCTTTATTTTCTTATATCGTCAATCTGCTCAGTGGAGAAGAGAGTATGTTCATAAATCCTAGCTCGCTACTGCAGAATTACATAAATTTTCAATAGTTGATGCCCATAGGTTCTTTTGTCCTGTACTAGGTTTGTGATATTCAGTCATTTGGATCCATGTGATGACAATGGGTGTCTTATTTGTAGCCCTAATTTAAGCTGTCACAAGAAATGCATGTTTATCTGACAAACCCCTGTTGGGGGTGACTGAGAGTGATTTGCAGCACTCTGCAGCTCAGCTTCTGATGGCGTCTTTGCCACAGAAGACCAGTCGAGAGGTTTACTAAACTGAGGCTTTTCTTCATTTGAGAACGGATAACACCAGCCTGCGGACTTGCCTTCCAGTCACATCAGGCTCTGGGGTCAATGACTGCCAAAGCACCCTGGTGGGAAAATGCCCACGACTTCTTTTTCTTAGGGACTGCAAGCCACCCCCAGTGCTTTACACTGACTTTTTGTCAAAGCCTTCTTCACCCTAACCTGATACAAGAACGTCAAGAAAAGAGCGAATTCCCACTGAGACCATCTGCATTCCCACTTAAGCACTGGACTTTCTCTGACTCTACGTATTATTTAGCAAGTGGAGTTCTGCTGGAACCTATGGCTCAGTGCAGAATTTTCTGTATAGCTGATATTCTTGGCTCAGGGAAGATGTTTTTAAATGGGAAATTCTCAGGCTAAACAGAAGAGAGTCTGTACTGAACTTGCAGGCTCTAAAATACACAGGTCTCTGTGACTGGGAGATGTAGAAATAAAGAGCCTGGATTTTTTTTAGTTCAATTTTGATTTTGCCCAGAGAAATGGGGGAATAGGTAGGAAAATGGGAAATGGCATTAAGGCATTTTTATGTCCAGTGTCTCCGCATTCCAGATCACTGATGCAAGTTAGAGAAGTCTCGGATGTCTTCAAACCATCCTGCAACTACAGCACCACAAGTAGTCTTCAGTGCTGGAGAATAAAAGCTTGACATTGTCAGGTGTGTTGACACTTCTACTCTTCAACATAAAGACGGGTAAAAGCTTGTTCTAATTTAGGATTATTTCTGTGAAAGGGATATTTTATTATCTCCATATATTTTTGAGTGATTTTGTCTACTTTGACTGATTTTAAGCATTACTATGTTAGCAGATGCCATAAAATCCAGTTACAAGTTGGGTCCCCAAATTATTGGAGATGAGAGTAGAAACAGCAAAAAAATTCAGAATGATGGACACCTGCCTTTTTAGAGGCTGTAAAAGTTATTAAAAAAAGTTATTAAAGTTGCACTTTATACTCCTAACCTTAATTATAAAGATGAAGTTTACATCTCATTGAGATAAACACTTTTTGTAAGTTTATTTTAGCTACTGACTTACAAATTATGTATTTGTTATTCCAGATAGCCTGTTAGAATACAAAAAGAATACAATGTTTTACTTAAGAATTCAGCTACGACCTATAGCAAGAATAAAGCAGATTACTCAATAGCCACATGATTGCAGGTTTTTATAACAGCCATGGAAAGAGCTTGTATTTTATAGTTCCAAGGCGGGCTAACACCGTTAAGAGTGGTTTATATTATAACATAGTGTGAAGCAGCCAAATTAGACAGGAAAATACTTTTTTTTCTCTCTCTCTCTCGTTCTCTTTTTTTCCACCTGTGTTACAGGTTGCTTGAAATATACAGGCAGCTTTGATCTTCCATTTATCTGAAGCTTTGTCCTTCTCAAAATGTGCAAGTCTCAAAAAGTTCAACTAAGCAGGATTTCTTCTATTGTGTTGGGGCATCTGGAACTAGTGGGGAATACAGTCCTTTCCCAGCTTAACATTTTTTTTTGTCATTGCACCCTGAAGCCACATAGTGCACTGCCAAGAAAAAAACTAATTCAGCAGTATAAATTAAAAATAGGATTCTCATGACACAAACTGCATAAATGAGTTTGACTTGTATAATGGTTCTGCAGCAGTAATACACTTCTGTTATGAATTCTTCCTGACATGTGACAGCCATCTAATATAGCCAGTACGTAGTTACAAGAAGAAATAAGTTGATAAAAATTGTTACTGAAAAATGAATTGTCTTTTTTTGGTGGTGGTGGTGGGGGAGGCTGTTGGTAACAATTCCTTTGGAATTCCAATTTCAGGTTGTTCTGTTTTTCTTAAAAGAAAATAAAAATAAAAGCGTAAGTAAATATGTTCAGGTATAACTCCAATACATAATACTCATAACTGTAGTAAGCCTATAACTTAAAGAAAAAGTTTTACAGCTTCACGTGTCAACCCTGTGCAAGAGTTATACCAATCCTCTCAGCAACGCTTCACTGTTGTAAGTGCAGTGGAAACCAAGTACTTTGGTGGAAACCTGTGCTTTACATAAAACTAAGAACCAGATATTAAGTTTTCCCTACTATTTGACAGGGCAGTGTCATCCACCAAAGATCTGTCACCCTCAGTGAACCGAGGGCAGTAACTTCTAAGCGCTTCCGATTCAGACCTCTAGGCTTCCAGGGAGCACCAGGATAACCAGCCTTCAGGAATCCTGAGCGCTCCGAGGGGATGCTTGCAATCTGTCCTCTGACAGGCCCAGCACTTCTGCTACAGCAGTTAATCACCGCAGCATAATGAATGAAGACTAGCAGTCAAAAGCCATTAAAAAAGGCCCAAAACCCAGACCATCTAGGGATATAAGTGATCTTACCATACCAAGATTATAAACTCCCCCCTTTAAGGAAGAAATTAATCTAAATTACTTTAAATATGTTTCCTACTTTATCAAAATGGACTTAAAATGAGATACAAAGATACGAAGCTAGTGAAGAAAAGATACAGACCTGTCACATGTATTTACCAGCAAATAATCGATCTAAAAATCCACTCTGCTAAGCAGTACTTGGTCTTGCGCTACATTTTGAACAGCAGATCCTCCTTTGCGCAGAGGCCTGCTTATGGTTGTGTGTAAGAGCGTTAACGGAGCAGAAGCAACAGTAGAACTAAGGGTATTAAGGGCTGGCAAAATATATATTTTCTAAAAATAAATAAAATAGGGCCTACTAGACATCTTCTTCCTCAGTGCTCTCATTTTAAAGTAGCCTTTAAGCTCTTCTTAGCCTGAAATGGATCTACTTAGCCATTAATGCTGCCTTGAGAAATCACTGAGGTCCAATTTGTATTTATTTCTCCCACAGAGTAAAATGAAAGAGGCAAATTTCGAGCACTTTCTCTTATTCTGGCAATCTTAGTTCTCTGTCCTAGTGAGGGATCCTACTGTGATTGTTCACAACAGAGAACTTTCAAATGTAATGGAGGATTGGGTAAAGTACTGATACAAGGTTTACTAAAAGTGACTCAGAATTTCCTAGATGCACGAGAAAAGGTTGTGTGTATTGAAAGCAAGGAAGAAAACTGATTCTTCCTACAAAAGCTACTTAATATGAGAGCTTGAAGTACTTCTCCTCTGTATCGCACAGAGGCAGCAAATTGGGGATAGGAAGGGTTAAGTGCGGGACATGATAGACAGGTGTGAATAAACCCACTGGCAAAGCAGGACCTTGTCTCACACTGAAACCAGGGTCAGAGGGCCCTTAATTCCAGTGAGAACAAAACCCACCTGCTTCTATGAGGGGAGAAAACACAGGGAGAAGGGTTCCAATGGCTTAAGTCACAGAAGAACAGAAAGCGGCTTAACTAATAACCCATCTTTACTGAGTATCTCCAAAAATCAGGCTCCAGGCAGAATTAAATACAAATATATGCACTTATCTTCCAGGATACCAAACAGCTCCTGAATTTTCATCTCCTCTTGGCTGCTGATAGCGTTAAGTGCTCTCACTAGTTTAAAAGGTCTCAAAGACCCAGAGATTTTAGCCAACAATGAACGAAAAGAGAGCTGCAGCTAACGGAAAGCAATCCCGATATTGGCTTTACTAGCAGGTGGGTGACGATGACTTAGTACTTGACCAGCTACAAAAGTACTTTGACTTCCCTGCAGGTGACAAGCATTCTTTGTTAATAGCTATCAGAAGCTGCTGACACTAACCTAATGACCATTACAGTTTTATTTTGTAATGAAGATTTAATACACCTGTTGATCTACCTGTTGAATTGAGTGGCTCAACCCTGTGAAATTCTTGCACTTAATTACACTGTTATATATTCTGTATAATCTCAATTTCCTGCCCTTTTATCTGAGCTGTGATCTACCCTGAGATGGTGCCTAACCATGTGCAAAGAAAAATGTAAAATCTATACTCCTGATATTGATAAAGGGATCTCTGATTACTGTGGACACTGTAGGTTGCAAAGGCCTATGTGTTTGGGCTAACCAAAAGAGTTTCCAGAACTGCAAGTTACTAGGAAGTTGCTAATCTTCCATTTTACCCCTCTTCTCCACCCTCTTTGCTACTTTATGTCTTGGTCACAAGAGCCTACTGTCCCCACATGAATAGTTTAGGGACATTATTCATGACAGCAATTGATGTAGCACAGGGTTCCTGAGTGATGGTCTCAACCCAAATCTACTCCTCCTTTCCAGAGCCGAGTCTCAGAGAGCAAGTTTCTTCGATAATACCATAATGATGGTGCAGAAATTACAAGAGAGTTACCTGCGCAGTTGTGCTTGAAATAGGTGGATCAAATGACACGTCACATATCAAACCCTTTCCTATCATTCAGAAGAATTACACAGGTTCATAGATCATCTCACTGCAAAAGTTCCCCATCCTCCAGGCTATGGGCAACTACTGTCAACTCTGAAAATGTACTGCAGCCTATCGTGTGCATAAATTATTTAACTGTAAATACTACAATATTGTTTTGGTTTTGCAGATCATGGCTATGCAAAAGACCATACAGACTATACAAAACACTTCACTGTTCCTGTGTTTAATTAAAAGAAGGCTTTTTTACATGCTGTTTTTTTTTAATGGGTTTTATGCTGGGTTTTCTTCCATATGAACTAAACTGTGTGTTACAAAAAATAGCTGGCCGTAAGAGATACAAGACACTTCGCTTCTGAAAAAGACACTGAAGTGAAATAACCTGCAACATGAAACATCTTTTGTCATCACGCAAGCTGGGTTCTCTGATGTGCAGTATGCAGGGAACTAGTGTCAGGACTTCTTGCGTTCTAAGAAGCACCCACCTTTCTATTCATGAATTATTTTAACTGCATTTTTATGTTTTACTGTTCAGCTCCTGCAGCAGCATTAGGCACACCCCCACTAGCAACAGTTAACAAATCAGACATGGACTCTGCTTATTCTTTTGCACATGCTTAATTTTATAGGCACGAGTGCAGTTAGGAATTGCTACCCATCAGTGGCATCACTTATGTCCATACAGTTAAGTAAGGCTCGTGTAGATCCTTCTGAGGCATTTCTAAGGCATATGGTTTGCTCAAATAGATTGAGAATACTATAGGACTATATGTAATTGGGGAGGGGGCAGGGGAGGACTGACTATAAGACAGGAGTGGGAAAAAAAAAAAAAAAACAGAAACCTTCCTGACACACAAGCTCACACTTTTCTTTTTTTGCCTTCTTCTTCCCCCTTTTTAATTTTAAATAAAGCTGTCTGTGATTCAGAGCCTAGGGAGACCTTCATTAAAACCAATTAATCAGACAGCCTCTCTGCTGAATAGCTTCCCGGAGACCAAAAAAAAAAAAAAAAAGAAAGCCCAAACCGGCTGTTTTGTGTTTTGGGGAGCGCGGTGCCCCGCGCTGCCCAGAGCCGCGCGCGCCCGCGGGAGGGCGGCAGGGCCGGGCCCCGGGGAGGCCGAGCCCCGGCCCCGCGAGGCCTCGGCGCGGTTGTCGCAGCGAGGGCGGCCCCGCGGGGCAGAGCGGGGCAGGTAGCGGCCGCGGCGGAGCCTCCGCGGGGCCGCGCGGCGCCACCTCCTCGCCTCAACTCAGCGGCGCCCCGGCCGTTAACGGTCGCCGTAACCGTCCCGCGAGCAGCGGCGGCGGGGAAAGTTATCGGCGCTGCCGCCTGCCCCGCTCGGCCGGCGCGGCGGCCGCCGCCCCCCGGGCGCAGCGGCGGGTGCCCGGCGCTCCTCCCGCCGCCGCCGCCGGGGTAGCCCAGCTGTTACGGCGCGGCGCTGGTCCCTCCTCCCAGCTGCGGCTGCCTCATCTCCCCCCACCCAGCCCGGCCCGGCCCTCCCCTCCCTGCTCCCGACGCTGCCGCCGCCGCCACCTCCTCCCCCTGCTCCCACCCCCGCGCGCGCGCTCGCCCTGCCCGCCGCCCGCGCTGTCCCGTTCGCCCCTTCCCCCGCCTCTCCCCGCCCCGCCGCCGGCAGAGCAGGCACCGCGGGGCGCTCTCCATGTAACACCATGACAGGCATCGCCGCCGCCTCCTTCTTCTCCAACGCCTGCAGGTTCGGGGGCTGCGGGCTGCACTTCCCCACCCTGGCCGAGCTCATCGAGCACATCGAGGACAACCACATCGGTGAGCCCCGAGCCGCGCCGAGGCGGCGGCGGGGGGCGTGGGGGGCGGCGCGCGCGCCGCGCGGGCACAAGGTGCAGCGGGCCCCGCGGCGGCGCTGGCAGCGGGCGGCGTGGAGGGCGCGGGCGGCCCCCGGCCATGGCGAGGGAGTTGGTGCTGGCAGGAGGGAGCGCCGGAGCAGCGGCGGCGGGAGGAGGCGGAGGGAGGACGGGCGCACACGCCGCCTGCTGCTTCCGCCCCGGCTCTGGCTGTCAGGGCTGCGGGGAGGGAGCCGCCGCCGCGGCAGCCATTCCGCTTCCTCCTCCTCCTCCTCCTGGTCGCCTCCCGCCGCCGCGTCCTGTCAGCGCTGTTGCTAGGTGTGGTGCGGAGCGGGGCTCGCCCTCCGCGCCGGCTGCGCGCCAGGCGGAGGCGCGGGCGGCGAGGCCGGGGCCGCCCGGCGGCCGGGGTGGGCGTGGAGGGAGGGCCCGGCGGCGCCGGTGCAGCCCCCCAGGCCGCGCCGGGCTCCCGCGCAGCCCGGGCCAGGCCGCGGCGCCGCGGGCGGCCGCCGGGATCGTCACCTGTGGGCGCCCTCCCCGCGCGCGCCCGACACGTCCCGGCGGCGGATGCCGCCGCCCCGCAGCCTCCGCGGGAACGCGCCGCGCGCGGGGGCGGCCGGGGGGCCGAGCCCCGCGGGGCCTGCGGGCGGCGGCGGCGGCGCGGCCGAGGCCGCCTCGTGCGCGGGGGCCGCGCCGGGGGCGGCGCGTGGCCGTTAACGGCAACTGCGGCCGCCCGTTAACGGCGGCTCCGCCCGCCCGGCGCGAGGCCTGCGGCGTCACCGCCGCGTCGCCACCCGGGCCGCGGCGGCCACCGCCAGCGCGGCAGGTGTGTCGCGCCCTCCCTGCTTAATGAATCCATTATGTGCACGTGCCTGTGGGGGCAGCGGCCCCGCTGAAACGGTCGGCTTGTGCTAAGAAAACCCCCGCCTGTAACCTGTCAGAAGAATAACATGCCCCCTCTCCCCCTCCTCCCCAAAAAGTTAATTTTTCCAGACAGACCAAGTTTTAAAATTGGGGGGAGGGGAATAGAGCAGTTGGAAGGAGCCTGGGCTGCGGATGCCCGAGTTGCACTGGTAGGGCTTGGGAATGATGTGAGTGAACTAGCGTGCTCTCTGGTTAATTACCTTTTAATAGGCAGGCCCAAACACCTGAAAAATTAGCTCAAGTTTAAGTTGCAAGTGTAGTGTTACATTAATGTAGGGTTATGGGTCTGCAAGATTAAAGCTACGGTTCTCATAATTATCCTGGTGTCTAGTATGGGGTAACAAAACCACATACCACAAAACTGTGTAATTTATGACTTGACAGGATGCAAGTCTATGGTTGTGATAATAAGTTTTTTTTTTTTCTTTTTTCTTTTGAATCTCAAGTTCACATTAGCTTCTCCAGTGCCATGCATCACTTCACAACAGAAAAAACTTGGGGAAACAGCTTCCTTAAGTAAAGGCTAGTAAGTTGTGTTGTGTGTCCTGTAAATGGGTTGTTGCTCTGCTGCGGTCACAGCCCATGGAGCGTCAAGAGAGAGGTAGTTCAGCCCATGTGGCACCTTCACTGATGTGCAGTTCTCAAATTTACCCATAGAAAGACAGACACCTTTATGTAATACTGTAATTTCTTAATAATTGTATATTTAATGTTGTACACCATCTTTGTTACTTTTTTCCTCCCTCAAAGTTAAGAAAGTGTTATAGATGCAGCACATATGCATTTAGTTAATTGAATATATCCCTAGCCCTATGCAGAACTGAAACCACACAGATGATGTTACACATGCAAATACACTCATACAAACCTTGGAAAATACTGTCTGATTGCTGGTGCTTCATCTTTAATGCGTGAACTCAGAGCGACGTCAGGGTTAAACTTATTGCACTTCTGTGTATGTATGTGGTGTCTGCATGTTATGTTACTCACCTCCACGAAACACTTGCAAAAACTAGCAGGGAGTTGACACCTGTTGCACCAATTGTGGATCACGGTGCTCCCATCAGGGCCTCAGCTGTGCGATTTGCTGCATGTGACTGGGAACGCTGAGAGCTCGTGGAGGTTCAGAATCTGTGAAAACTCACCAAGTAGGAATTCTACCAAAAGGGATTGGCCTGTCAAAGGCAGCTTTGAAATAAAGGAATAAATCCTGAAAACAGGAGCTTATGCTGGAATTGCTTTCTCAGGAAGTCTGATATGAAAAGACATGATGTTTTCTGTCATACAAGTCTAGAAATGTGAATGAAAATTTGTTGTGTTAAAAATTGACTGTACTTCTTGGCATACAGAATAAAGAGTAACATGTTGTATGAAACATGTTGTCTAGGAGCTTCCTTGCGTGCTGCAAGAATAAAGCAACTTGCTTATTTTCAGTTATGAATTTAACCTGAAGTGGGCGGCCGTGGTGTCCCCGTGCAGGGAATGTGACTGCGATGCTGTGGGCAGCCCTCGGTGGGGAAACCTTACTGCCATGGGCTCTCGTTGGTCAGTCCGTGTCGCTGCAGCGAGCTGGAGTGCCTGGTTCCACACGGTGGGTTAATTATCAATCATTTGCAGCAGTGGAGTCCTGATAGGAATTTGGTCGTTTTCCAGGGCTGTATTATCCCTTTCCAAAAAAAAAAGGGGGGTGGGGAGGGGAAAGAAAATATAATTATCAAGGGATCTTTTTCATCACCTTTACCAAAAAAAGAAAAAAAAAGTCATTGTAGCATACAGAAAAATTGTGGTGACATTCTAGGGGCAGAATTTTTGGAGGGGTTCTGTACTTTTTTCCTTTCTTGTAACTTAGGATTCGTGATAATGATGTAGCAGTGAAATAATTCGGTGTATATTGTTTTTTTTTCTCCTAGATCTTACTGGCTACTTGAAAAGTTATCAGTTGCTTGAAGAAACTCCCAGTGCAGATTATCTGGGAGAGCTGTGTTTGAATTATTCAGCTTGGAGGTGGTGCGATGAGCCCATCTCAGCGTATCGACTGCTTTCTAATTTTTGCATTTTTATATTGAAGACTTCCGAACAGTTGGGCAGAAGCAGGAATAGTGTTCTTAGGTGTGCCAGGTGGCCCTGCCTGCATCCTCTGCAGTGAGACCATGTTCTTCAGGAGGAACTCTACCACTCTGGCAGTGCTGACTATCAAGCAGGCTTTATTCGCATTCTGTGTGCCATTTTAGTATGACTTTGTTTTTAGGCTGTTGACTGTAAGTTCTGGTAATGCTTCTCTCAGGGCTTTTGCTGCCAGTGTGCTGCTATGCAGCCTGAAGTAGTGTCATGTTTTCTGCACGTGTGCCGAGAAGCAGGGCGTTTGGTCTGCCATGTTAGGCTGTTTTCCTGCCTCTTGGCATTTTGGTTCTTCTGTTCAATTGCAGGTAGCCAAATTCGCTTTTCTGGCTTCTCCAGTGTGAGAGAGCAACAGGCCTAACATGCTTCTGTTTCCTTGATTCACATCATCAGATAGAATGGACCTAGTCCAGTTAGTTCTCCAAAGAGCACAGGGAGGAAAGAAAAAAAAAATCCAACTACCAAGTGTTAAGCTCTGTGGCTACATTTTAAGTTCTACTGCATTCCTGCAGTTCTGGTGGTGTCCGTCAAAACAGGACACTGTGATAAGCATATAATGATTTGAGCAGAACCCCTGGTTTCTCACAGCCTTTCCAAGTTAAATTTAAGTCTAATTCAGTACAACTGTCTTCTGGAGCATTTTCAGCAGGTTGCAGGAAACCAGGACCTCTTGAGCTTTTTTTCTTTCTGTCATTCGATTCTTCATCCATATATCCATAGCTGAACCCCCTTCTGATAGGGTGGTGAGAACATAACCTTAAAGCTAGTTGCTAGTATAATGCTACTCCGATACTGAAGAGAAAATACTCACTTTATTTGTGGTAAGTACTAAACACTATGCACACCTGCATCCACATGTTGCTTATCTAGACAGCTCTGTCCTACCTGAGCAAGCATTGTAGAAATGATGCCAATGAAACAAGAGTGTCTGAAAATGTGCACTACAGTGGGGCTGGGAGGTGGAAAGGGGGGATAGGAAGAGATGCAAAGATCAAACTGGAAGCATGAGAAGAGTTTGAAGAAAAGGCCACCTGCTTATATGGTAATCACAAAGTAAAATGACCTACTGCAGCAGAATATTTCATCATAACTTTGCAAGAAGTTCTTCTTTGGGTGCTTCCAGTGGAGGATTTGTATGGTAGTTTTTCCTGTCAGAACTTAGAGCTGTGATACTTCTTATCAAAGCTGAATGGCTCCCAGATATTAGGATGGGTCTAGCAACACAGCAATACTTGCTATGGGAGCAGAGACAGCCATCTTCCTAAGTAAGGATTTTCTGAGAAAAAGAATTGAAAAAAAAATGGTCACAGAAGCAAGGCCACCACTTACATATATATATATATATATATATATATATAAACATCTGGAAAGTTCAGTTCATAGGTAGGGGAAGGAGGCTTCTGAATTCGATGTCTGGTGATAACTTAGGCATCTGCTACTTGCAACAACTTCAGTTCTTATTTAATGTTAGGCAGTGAAGTGTGTTTATTCTGCAGCCAGAGAGTTGGAGTGGTTTAATAATCCATGGGCTGAATGTATGTAGCCTGCTTAAAGGTGGTCCTTGCAGTATTTTCTCAGAAATGCTAATAAAGGTTGGGCTGTGTCCTCACTTTTGTAGCAAAAGGTTTTGAATTACAAGGCAGTTAAGAGTACACATAAAAATGGCTCTTGGTATTGCTAAAATGTTTGCTTCTCTCCCTTCTCCCCTGCTGCCCAAACACAGGCTAACGCTTTGGATTGAGCGCAATGTGATCCAGTGTAAATGGCAGCTTCTATACTGGAGCTCACTGCGTGTTAGTAAAACAAACATTAAAAGGCAGTATGTTATGTAAAACTAGCATAAAAAGATGCAACTCCTGTGTTGCTTGTGTTGATGACAGGAGGTTACAAACATTTGCGTGCCAGGCAAGCTCACACATCTCTGAAGGATTTTGCTACCTTAGAGTTCAGCTGTGCAGCGGAGTCCGGATGTACTCGGAGGGGTTAGTGTCACGTAGCTCATCTCTGTCATGTCACCAACGGGCGACCGTGCAAGATAAATGCCCAGCTATGTGTATGTACCTCAGCAGTTGTTCTAATAATCATTCATAGAAAGCAACTAGAGAAACCTCATTGCAACAGTGTTTATCTTAAATTCATCCTCTGTCCAGTACTGGAACAGTTGTAGTTTTTGGTACTTATGGAAAATGCTTCTCATGGTGGTGTGGAAGGCTTTATGCTCCAAGGATAGGAAGGTTGCTTATTCCCTTTGCAAATCGGTGTGGTGAGAAAGGCCGTTCTATTTCAGGAAAGTTTTTGTATTGTAAGTAGAGTGCTTTTTGGACTAACAGTTTGTATTAGCTTTTTTCCCTGTGTATAAACTTGAGCAGAGCAGGTTTTTGGATTCTCTTCCAGTTCCAAGGCTGGTTTCCTTTGCTCTTTGGATTTGAATGTAAATAGTGAAAAAATGTAGTCACATTTTGTAACATTTTAAACATATTCTAGATTATATTAATCATATGGAGGTAAATAGAATTGCCTTTAAGCTATAAATAAAACATGACTTCTGATACTTCTTTGAAGTAAAATATGTTCTTGCTCTGAAGTTACTATTAACGTTGTGGAGCTAAGGCATAACATATTTTAATGCCTTGAAGTTGGTGTCATATATCGTATAGGAAGAAAGGTCTGAAAACAAACATCTGTAACGTGTTGCTAACTCTGACTTTTACTTTTTAAGATCGAAGGCCTCGGAGTCAATTGGCATCTTTCCCTGCATCTGCTTGAGTGGCTTTGGCTCAGGCGGGCGGCAGGGCCGAGTGCCTCGAGTTTGGAGTGGCTGTTGGCCCTGCGCGATGATGGACCAAGGCAGGGCTGGGGCAGAGAGTGAGGGGAGCTCAAGAAGCACAAGGTGACTTGGAGCTGTTGGATTATGCTCTGCTTGTGTTGCAGGGCACGCTTATCCTTGGGAGCAAATGCATAGTGATTGTTATGCCTACTCCTTGGGACGTGAAAAAAGGGTTTTGTAGCTGTGCTGCAGCCCTTTTGAGAAATGTAAACTAATCGGGTGTCTACGGATCAAATTATTTCTTTATTTATTTTTCTTTTCATGTGGAATGGAAAAAGACCAGGATGTGTCTAATAAAAATAACCTGAAAAGAGGTGCTGCTATTACAGATAGAAAAGATACCTGTCTAGTCTGCAGACGATCTTGTCTATCATTCCTTCCTCCTATATAATGTAAAGGAATTACAAACAAGTAATCAGAGCTGTTTTGTGTCAAGCTACAGAGTACAAAACTAATGTCACTGGAGGGCTGTTGCTTTCAGTGTATTTTTATGTTACTCCTGAGTGTGCATTTTTTTAGAAAAAGTTTTCTTGAATAAGCTGTGTTTCTATGAGAATTAATATTGTTTAGCAAACACCCACTAATCAAAATTCGGGTGGGTAATTCAAAATCTAAATAAATAACAACTATATACACTTTGGGGACTTTAGTGTCAGTTTGCAGTGTTGGTAATTAAAGAATAGCTGTGGTGAGTCAGCTGTATTTAACAAAAAAAAAAGTCCTTCGTGCTGAGGGACTGCCTCCATGCATAATTTAACCCTTAAACAATGGATTCATCTTGTTCTGCGTCTAATTATATTGTGAGACTTTTGCAAAACTTTGGGGAGGGGTTATATGTTACATTGCTCTGTGTTTCTTTAAAAAAAGAGGTTTAAATAATATTCTAAACTGTGAATGGAATAAATATTCCAGTTATTACATAGTTTAATGCTTTTCTTTGATGTAAATTGTTTTGCATTTTGCACACAGGCTTATCAAGAGACCCCTGCTTAATTCTGTGTCATGTTAAACAGTGGATTTCTCAACCAAAGATTGGGATGACACTGCTGTCTCTGTATCTCTTCATAAGTATCCAGAATCAAGGATGTTACTCCTATGGGGTTTAGTTTAAGGTAACATAATTCTTTAAGGAGTTAATTGAGCTATTGGATCAATTTTGAAACATTTATCCTGACTTTGAATGATGAAAGTTTCACTGGATATGATACAAGCCAGCTTCTTTGGGTTTAAGAGGTTTTTTTATGAGAAATTGTTCGCTTATATTTTGAGATGCTGACATTTCTGAAACTGCTTCAGCAAAATGTTTTTTATTTGGGAAATATTTGGGCATTTTGAGGTTCCCACCCCCTCTTTTTTTTCCCCAAGAAAAGTTGTACTTTGTCAAACTTGACTAATCTGCAAAAGTTTTCATTCTTTCTGGAAATTTATTTTTTTCCAGCACATTTTAGCAAGTAGTAAATATTTATCGAATAAAAATAGAACTGCTGAATATCTGACTCTATTCTGGAAAGAAAGAGATGGAGAGCATCACTTATTTCTTCGGCAGCGTGCAACGTAGATGTCATCTTGCTTCCAGGTAGTTACACAGGTAGGAGCGCATAGAGCCATAACACGGGGGACGGTGCCTTTCAGCCCCGGGCGATCCTGTTTCATGGCTCTGAGATCAGCATGGGTACACGAGTAAGTCCTTGGCCTTTGTGCTAGGTTACTGTGGCATTCGCTGAATAAAACAGCTCTTTTCCAGTAATTTCTTTTTGATGTGTTCGTTCCTTGTGATTTCAGCCGTTTGCCTGCTTGCAGAAGAGAAGTGCATGCAAAATGCCTGGGTTTACCCTTCCTTGCTCTGGTGTTCAACTCAAGGTACTGACCACGATCTGGATAGATCTGGTGACAAACTTGGAGAGGGACCCTCTAAGTTTACATGTGTTTCTAACAGTTTATTGGGGGAGTGTTGCAGCTTCCTTCACTGGTTGTTTCATGTCTTCATTACGTGTACGCTTTTTATTCATAGAACAGAGGAAGGGAAACAAAGTATATGCTGTGCAGAAAGAAACTGCTTTTCCTCATTGATTTATTTGCTCTTATTGCAAAAAGAACTTCCGAACTCATTAAATGAGTTTGATAATGTGCAAGAGGTGGATTTATAGAGTAGGAGAGGGTAAAACCCCCTCAGAGCAGTGATAGTACAGAGAAAGTGTGTGGCTTGGGAGTGTACTGCTTTTGCTCTAAAGCCTAGAGTTATTCATACAAATAGAGAGGATCATGGACGTGGAAGGGTGGAGACAGTTGGTAGCTTTGTTGGAAGTAAGAAAATAGCTAAAAGCTGCTTAAAACTAGGCTCAATGCTTTGGAGCCATGCTTTGGAGATGCTTTATAGCTGCAGTATCTGTATGAGTGCTCCTACTGTGTCTTCAGGACTAATGCTTCACAGCAGTGGCAAGATTTGTTCTCTCCTGGGGAGATATCTGAAGGGAGATCTCTGAAGTCACCTGCATGAAATGTTTTGTTCTCATTTTGCCTTTCTGTCCAGAGGGACCCCCTTCTCACTAGCAAGTTTTGGTGAGGTCATGAAGAGTGTGTCTCCAGAACAGAGCAAATAACCCTCTCTTTGCTGTGAGTTATCTTGGGGAGATAAAGACTGTATTGGACACCATGCTCTGGAACATGGTTTTAGGCTGAGGAGAGCCAGGGAAAATAGAAAAGTGTTGCTTATTAAAGTACTAGACAATAATTGGATGCCCTACATAGGGAGAAGTTACTTGTACCTCTTACCTTTGGTCAGTATTTTTGGTTGCATTCTAATATTTTAGTAACTGTTTGGATCTTAATCACTCTGAAAAAAATACCTCTGAGCTGCCATTACCTGATATGTTTTAGCTGTGTAGGAATTTTCACACTACAAGTCTGAAATGTTTGTGAGGAAGAGAAGAGGGAGAAATTCTAAATCTGCTCTTGCTTTGCCTAAAATGTACTGTGCTTTATGGCCTAAAATGCATTCAAAATATTGAAACAGATATAATAAAAATGATCATAAATTTATAAGCCTAATAAGCCTAAGGAATGTTTTGGAGAGATATTTGGTGATTTGGTAGCACTGTTTTTTTTTTTTTTTTTTTTTTCAGTGACAGCCTGAACTATATATATAAAAAAGTCCAGCTCCTGTAGTAATATCACCTTATTTTAATATAATCTTATTTTCTACGTTCTTCCATTGACCTCAGAAATATACTGTATGTACAGCTAGTGACTCCTTCCGTTCTTGCAAACAGCATCAGCAACAGGAATGTTTAATAGGACATTAAAATATCCTGGAAGTGAAGGAGTGTGTTGTCCACTGCTTAAGGGGAAACAATAGGATTTGCACTTGAAAACCAGATCTTCCCCTGCTCCCTCCCAAAAAAATAGTACTCGAAAGGGAAATCTTGCCAAAGGGAGCCAAATACATTTGGTATCTCATGATTTCAAGACTGAGCACAAACACATAATTTTGGTAATGGATGTTCTGTAGTAGCAGGTGTGCATAAATGTTTAAGCCATGTTAGTATTTGTTTATAACCTCGTGTTGTTTGTGGTTAATAAAGTGCCATGGGACTGAGTGTACACTTTTCCAGAAAGTACTGTTAGACCTGTATGGTGTAATAATATAAAATTTATTATGGACTCATTGCATTAGACTTGTTCTATCAAGAGCTAGGGACAGTAAATCATGCTGGTCTTTCTGCAAGTGCAATTTAAAAATACCAGTTCTAATGGAAGACCAATTAAATTTCTCTTTCAGAAGCCTGCATAGATGCAGGTGGTTAGGATAAAAAGTGAGAAGTGAAAAACTCTGGTTAGAATGAGTCCATAAGCTTAACTTGTTGCCAGCAAATTGAGACAGGATAGTAAACTACAGAGGTAAGAAGCAAAAGACTTTTGATACCTGCATTTTGGGAAGACAGTGTGTAGAAGTAGTTGCCCTTTCATAGCAAAAAAACAACATACTTATTGAGGGGACAATGGAATTAAAATAATTTTTCTCTAGTCTATGTTGACATACAGAACAGAAACCTGTGCATTGCTCTACTCTTAGCCTGGTTTCCTAAACTAGGAATATTCAGCTCCAGTGATTCTCTGCCATTTTTTTTTGTGTTTGTTTTTTAAATTTGTTAGACCATGACGGGTGTGATGGAAGGAGGGCAGCTTTAAATTCCGTAGCTGTCAGTCACTGGGTGTGCAGCAAAAGCTGCTCAGTGTTCAGCTCTTGATGGGCAGCTCTGCTCACTCTGGTATACGTACACACAGACCAAAAAGCCTCCTCACGTGGGATCGGGGTTATTTCATCTACCTTAATTTTCAAGCTGACCAAATTCCTCTTAGTGTTTTGAATCTCCTTCCTCTGCAGGTGACTTTATCTTGACACTTTTTTTTTTTTTTTTTAATGCACTTTAATGTTGCTCTCAGGATTTGCTCTACATAGTGGCCTGAGCATAGATTGCTTCTTCCATATTTTCTTTCTGAAGCAGAACCCTGCTTAGCTGGCATTTTATTTATTTACTTATTTATTTATTTCAGCATGTTGAAAGCCTGAATAGTCAGTCTGAAGGATGAGGTTCAAGCAAATGGCTTTCAAAATGAACAGAAAGCTACTGACTGTCTAAAGCAATCCTGCTGAAGGAATAAGCAGTCTTGATCCATCCTCTTCCTGCTCTTTCCACAGTAGGC
The DNA here is from genome assembly GCF_059628265.1 of Tinamus guttatus. Classification (NCBI taxonomy): domain Eukaryota; kingdom Metazoa; phylum Chordata; class Aves; order Tinamiformes; family Tinamidae; genus Tinamus; species Tinamus guttatus. The sequence goes on from NW_028288649.1 coordinate 12,250,607, forward strand.
TTTCTTTTAAGGTCAGCTTTAAAGCTGTCCGGCTTGGAGTCAGTCCCTCTGGCAATGCTGTAGTCCTGCAATCCATTGAAAGTTGGATGGTTGATTGCCCACCTCCCCTACACAAGCAGTGTTGCATTACTCTTATAGCAGAAATGCTTGGTTCCCCACGAGAATAGATCTCTTTCTAAAATCATAAGAGCCTTCCTTTGCACTGCAGTTCAGTTAATTTCTGTGCCGTTTATGTCATGGATAGTTTGCTTGATAAAACAGACTTCTTTCTTTGCTTTCCTGCTAGGCAGTCTGCAGTTAATTTTGATACTATGCTTTTGCATCTCCTGCCTTGAACACTGATTTCATCACTGTGAACTCATTACAACTTCCTACCTTTGATCAGGAGTTAAGCAATCACAGTGCTTGTATGGCAGAAGTTTGTAGAATACAGTGGCAGAACAAGCATTCGGGAAAGCAAGTGTTTTTGTTCCCTTTTTTTTTTTTAAAAAAAAAAAAAGAAAAATAAAACTTTTAGTAAAAGCTGAGCATAATCATGAAGACCGGAAGGTTTTGCATTCTTATCTAGGCAGTTACAAACCTGATTAAAAGGACTGCTCTGCAAGACACATTCCATCTCTTGGGTATTTGAGACAACAAAGTGTCTATCCCCCATGCCGTTCAATGTAGGAAGCTGAACTGCTGTATGTTGTGCTGTGTATTTTGAGGCCAAAAGTGTCTTACAGAATGGCAAAGAGTGTCTGCTTCCTCTGTTGGTATCTTGCTTTGTAGTTGCCTTATCCTGAGAGGCAGCTCTGCTGTTGCTAATGCTTACCGTGAAGGTGAAGTTTTGCAGACCTTTTGTCTCCTTGTTCCCTGCCAGTTGATACTACGGCATCATGGCTATGGAGCAGGATGGGAAAGAGGCTTCCTACAAAGAAAACAACCAGTGAATGACCTTAAACCTTGGCTTAAATGTATGGGATGGTGCTTTTAGTCACTCCAGTTATGAAGTACAAGTCAGATTTTAAAACTGTTTTTCATAATCTAAGTAGCATGAGTTTACCTGCACTGAACAATATCTGCTGCTTTTAGGTCAGCGTATGTCCAGATGACTTGTGCGTCACAGAATGCTCCTGTGGCTGACAGTGCAATATGTTCACTAGTTGTTGTCTCCAGTTGAATACACTGCTGGGCTGTGTGGTATTTTGTATTGTTTTGATTGTCATCCATATGTAGATACACTTTGTATGAGGCAGGGAGTTACTCTAGTTCTTGCCTAACCAGCATAAAATACCCTCCTAGAGGGACCGAGGATTAGGAAGCACTAGAAACTGAAACCATCCCCTGAAAACTGCTGGGTCTTTTGCAGTGTCTTCTTCAAAAAAGCTTTTAAAATCAACGTGCAAGGTTGAGTTAAACACAGCTGGTTGTTACTGAAGACCTGCAGGGCTTGCACTGGCAGGTAAGCCAGGCTTGGGAGTTCGTCCTACTAAATCACTTGGGAAAAGAAAGGATGTGATAATGAGATGTCATTTTGTGTAGAGACTAGTTCATCCTTCTTTCCTCATGTTGCTTTATGGAGATGGCTCAGGGGAGAGCACAGAGGTGTGTCCCATGCTGTGGAACAGATTAAAGATAATTACATCACTTGCATAAAAGTCTTCCTGATAGTTATGTTTGCTACGTATTTGGTAAATATGTTAATGTGGTGGAAACTAGTTTAGCGAATATTTCATTTCCATTGCTTGAGATGTATTGAAATATAAAAGAGATCCAGCATGGATGACATGCTCTTCTGAGAACGGCTTGAATAACATGTTCCTGGCCCAGAGAGATGCAGGGTTTTTAGCTGATATCTGGAGGAGCTGAACAGGGGAAAGCTGGTACGTTTGTCTGCCACAGAAATGAAATGTAGAAATCATGAGATAGGTGCTAAGTTGTCAGTTGTAGTCAAGTGCTCAGATAACCACAGTGATGGGCACAGTTTAAGCAACTAGATAATGTTGTAGAGCCTTGTGGTATTTTTATGTTTGTTTAGAGCTTGAAATTGAGAATTGAGAGTGGACGTTTCCTGAGAATGAGTAAATTCCTGTGTTGTCTATGCTCTGTGGGTCTCCTGCTGAGTGAGTGTGTCTATGTGGTGGGCTGGTTTTTATCAGTTTCAATTTTGAGGGACCAATTCACATAGAGGTCTTCTCATGAGAAGGACTGATTACAGGTAAGTACATTTTTTCCTACTGTTACCCACTTGTTGTGGTGTCAGCTTAATGGTGATGTCTTGGATATGGGAACATGAGAGCAGTGCTCCTTGTTTCCCAAATTCGGATTATCAACACTTGCTCTCTGTAGCTAGTTTTAAATACAAGTGGTCAGGGATTAAATTTTTCTTTTCAGTGCATCTCTGGTATTCTAGTAAAATGCAATATGCCAAGGATGAATTCCCTGTAGGAGGGAGTTTCTGCATTGTATCCAACTGCCATAATTTCTTCTGCTCTGAGACTTAGTGTTAGTTGATTTGGTTAAAGGATTTAGAGTTCTGCCCTTGTTTCTGTGTCATTTTCCACTGCTTTAGTTGTATGCAGGTGAACAGATGAAAGAACTGCCTGTAAGGGATGACCAATGCTTTGCTGTGTACATGTGGGCTATAGAGGAGATGAATCTTTTGATCAAGTCGCAGGTTTTAATCCTTGCATACTTGTAAAGCAACATTGCTGGTGAAGAGTCTGTAAAGTGGCGCGAGGGAAATAGGAGAGCTCTTTGCAAAGCAGATGGGAGTAAGAAGATCTAAGCTACTTGTTGTCTACACAGCATTAGTGAACCTGAGTTTTTAAAAGACTTGCATTTGTTTTGCCATCTGATCCCCTCCTTCCTGGCCAACAACAACGCACCAAATGTGGTGTGCGGGCCTTGTTGGGTGTTGTGTTTTGGCTGTGAGGTTTGTTTGTTGTCTGAGCTCTGCCACCTTCCCCTCTCTTGCCAAATCTTTTAACCAGTAACAACACCAGTGAAAATCGTCGTCCTCAGCTTTCCTGCATCTGGCCATGTCACTATTTTGCTCGTTAGACTGATTTGTGAGACTTCACCTTGATGTAGGTGGGAGGAGGAAGGGAATGCTTAGTTATGAAGGGAAATATCTTTGTTAGTAAACATGCCCTTTAGTAAAAGCAAGAAAAGTGTTGGCTGATACAGTAGTAGAGCTATATTTGAATTGATGACTAATAATAAACATCAATATTTGGCAGTGTCTCTTTTCCGTCCAGAAGTTAGCACAAGGATTATCTAGCTCAGCTAACCAGTGAGTACCTGATGGGAGATGGGAACAGTTAGTGACTGGCAATAAGGTTGGGGCCTGCTTGGAGTCTGGGGTGCCAGAGGGATGTGGAAAGGACAGGTCTTTGCAGCTAGGAAATAAAGAGGTATTTTGCATCTCTGAAAACAAAAATCTTTAGATGATCCCTAGCATTTTGGACTGTGCATGGATGATTTGTCTACTGGAAAAAAAAATGTCAGTGAGCACATCAGAAGGCTCATAACTGAGCCCATGCAAAAAATATGTATATAGATATACATATAAATACATAAACACACATGCATATGTGTATTTATGCACCTATGCGTGCTTATGTTTTCTCTGCCTATGTGTAAATATGTTGCATACCTTGTTTTGGGTATGAAACCTAAGTCTATTTTCCCTTTCAGGGAGGGAGATCACAGGATTCAGTTTTGCTCCAGAGAAGTTGGTAATTCCATTTTACTTTTTTAAGTAGGTGTTTACAGTTACTACACTCTTTACAACTACATTGTATTTCAGTATCACACAAATAGTGCTACCGAGGCTTTGATAGCTGTCTCTGTGCAAATGGTTGTGAAGGGCAAAATCTTAAATGGTCAAAATATGTGGGCAGGTGAAGTGAGTCATAAATATTTGTCCCAGCAGCCAAGTATTTAAATTTCTAGGTTACGTGTTTTGTCTGTGAGCTTTCATTTTGGTGTAATATCTGTGAGATCACGTCTGAGTGCTGAGTTTAATAAGTGTTTGAGGACTTTTTATTTGTTTCTGTGCTTATTTCAAGTTGTTTATTTTTAATGTGTCTTCCTTTTTTTTACGATCTTTCCAATTCTTAAGTTTATCTGCCTAGAGCTTTCGATGAGGCAAATGTTGAACTGTGTACATGTTAACATATTCACCATATAACTAGTGAACACAACAATCAGATTGCCGAATGATTGCTTTTCATCCAGGAGGTCTGTTAAGTTTGGAGCCACCAAGAACCCGAGTATGCGCTGAGGAGCACCTGGTCTCCTGGTGAACGTCGCTTGCCGACTAGATAGCCCCTTTCAGCGGGTCCGTCCTGCCTCTCTCACGCAAGGGGCAGGCTGTGATGCGATTATTTTTCCTAAAGTTGCTTCTGTATCTGTATGCAGTGCTACTGTAACACCAGTTACAGGGTGGCTGGAGAGGGGATATTGAGTGAGGTAAGGTATTAGGTTAATTTTGAGAGGCCTTCTGCAGCCATTTATTCTTGAATCAGATGCAGTTTCTGTAGAGAAACCAATGCCCATAAAAGTAGATATGCAGAAATTGCAGGTTAGGACCATGCTATAGTTTCTTTTTCTATGAATCAAAACCATATTGTGGTCTCAGGCCTCCTCGTGGCATCCGACCCTGCCATGCAGACCGCTCGTATTCGGTCTCTCTGCTGCCTTTTCCCCTCGCACTCTTGCCTGGTGTTGAGAAGGAGTGGTGATTCTGAGGTGTTGCATGTTGTGGTGCAGGACAGCATTTCTGCATCATCAGGCTGTTCTCCAGCACCACATTCATTCACAGAGGTTTTAAAATCGGGGGAGAAGCTTTGCTTTTAAGATAAATGCTGATGTACTTACCAGGATCATGTAAAAATTGCATGTGGTAGATTGTAACTAAGTTTATAAAAACTCCAGCTCTGCTTCTCCTCAGCCCATGTGAGTTACTTCACATGAATGTTAATATGCAAAGACCACAAGATGTTTTTTTTTTTTTTACTATAGAACATATTAAGGTAAATGGTGCCACAGGTATTAGAAGGCTAAAGTGGGACGGGTGCTACTTTGATCACGTTTACCTTGCAAATTGGAACAGCTTTTTGTTTTGATTGTCATGGCTGTAACTGCTTACAAGTGAAACACTTTCTCATGTAATTTGCTAGGGGAATTAGGAACTCTCATTATTACTTTCAGTGGTTTGTTTGTTTTTCCTGCAGTTCACTTTTTTTTTTTTTCCTTCCCTGACTTTACTGCTCCTTCCCACTAGACTATTTTGTGCTTTTCTGTTTTTAACTTTTTTGTCCTTATCTCTTCCTTATTCAGCATAGAAATGAATAAAATCTTCTGGATCATCGAAGAGCAGAGGCAATTGTATCTCAAAATCCTGTATAAAGCCTCCTTTTAAGAATACTAGAGTGTTGAAAGACCCGATTTCTATAATGTTTACAAGTCTTCAAATTTCCTGTCTAAATTTGGCTACTCTTCTTTTTTCTTAGTGTTTTGCTTTTTCCTCTTTCCTGTTTCAGTGTCTGGCTTACTGCTTTTTGCGCTGTTTTCTTCCGTACATGAAACTCAAGGAGGAGCATTTAACTTGGTGTGTCAGGTCTTGAAAATGGAACAAGTACTAACAAAAGTGAGCTTTGACATATTGTTATTGTAAGTATAATGAATTGAATGCTGGCACTGAACATATGTGGAAGCAGTTCTATACAGCTGTAGACTTCAGGTGTCTCTCATACAGAGTAAACCTTTTCCATTAAAGTTGGGCCACTAGCTAGTTTAAGGAATTTTCGTTTGCACTAAACCAAGGATGCTGGTGCGTCATGCCATTTGAATAAATGCTCTCTCGGTTTTTGGTAGGCGTCCTGGCAGCGCCTCACCTAAAGCTAAACAGTTCCTCTGAGATTGTTTCTAGGAATAAAGTCTATGTACAGAAGTAATGGTTGATCATTGCTTCCTTGCCTGCTTTTCCACTTTGTGAGCAAATAATTTCTGTTCATTTTAAGTTTCAGTTGTTTAACTTTCAGTTGTTTAAAATCTTTGGAACTCTCTTAGCAGTGATACTCCATATGGCGCAGGGTAAATTAAATGTCTTGCCTGTGTTTTGTTTACATAGTTTTAGTCTGCTCTGTAGCGAGTGTTTCTCATGTTACTTCTAAACCCCTGTTCTCTAGAAACTTCGTGTGCTGCGTATGGGTAGCTGATTTTAGTTCCCAGTTGCAGTTTCCCTGCGGTCCAACAATCGGTGCTTTATCCCCTTCGGTCAGTGCCGTGGGTATGACCTGGTGGCTCTGTGATCCTGAGGTGAGAGTACAGCCAGTCTCTTGATCATTAGCTGCTAAGGCACGCACTCGCTGCCTTTCAACACTGAGCTGTCATACTGTGTACGTGTGTATATACATGACATTTAATGGCAAATCAAAAATTCTGTCATTTTAGGTCTCTCAGATGAGAATCTCTCACATGAGAATTTATTGTCTTTGGTTTCTCTGGCTATAATTTGAAAAATAGTTTGTAATATTTTATGCAGGTTTCCAGCTAAGAAACGTAGTTTGGAAAAAAATCTAGCTGTGAACCATCCAGTCAGAGAATCGCAAGATCAAGTAGTATTTTGCTGCATGTTTAGTTGTAGTGCTGTATGGTCAAATACAGTTACTCTCTAAGTGTGGCAAATTGCTAGACCGCCCTTTGACCTTTGATTTGAGACTGTAGAAGTAAAGGTCACTTCTGAAGGCATATTTTCAAGGAGAAAGCGGTGTTAGTTTCCCTGTACCTGCATAATACAATAGAGGGATCTCTGGAAATTCTCCAAGCAAAAATAAAATAACTACTTGGATTTTTTTTTTCCATATAAAAATCTGTGTTACTGTCTTTGCTTCTCCTACCAGAAGCTAGTTTTGGATGGAGCAGCGAACATACAGAATGAGGATCAGTGAAGTAAAATCCAAAAAAATGACTTCTGGCTAATAGTTGTCTGGAAATGTGAGACGTTCGGAAGCGGTGGGGGAGCAGACAGGAGCCGTCAAGGGAGGATGGATTTCGTAGCATGTCTTATCCCAGGTTTCCCTCCCTTCCCTACTTCGGTCCATCCCAGAGCTCGCTTCTGGCTCTGTGCCCGACTGTAGTTTTGAAGCAGGGTTGGCTTTTTGAGAAAGGGATGATTTGTGTTTAATATGGATGTAAACATTTTTACAGACTTTCCTTCTCAATGGTCTTTTGTTGCCTTATGCTATTTCTTAGAAACTCTTCTACCTCAGCATTCAGGATCTGACATGGCTCAAGTCTGCAGCCTGGGGCTGTAGGAGGAGATGATTATGTCCCCTTTAATGTATTGAGACCAGCAACCATAATCTTAGGGAAGATGATCCTTAACAGGCCTTTGATAACTAATTTTAAGAAATGTGTGGTAGAGGAAGAGCATGCTTCTGCGTTCTTTAAGAATATGGTAACCCATGGCAGAAGGCTCTGGGTTACCCACCTTGCACTGCTGTAGCTGGTGGTGTCAACGTGCTGCAGGAGTGTGTCAGGGCACCAGGGAGCTGCGATGCTTGCTCCAGTATGGAAAGTAAAATCTCACCCTCTTGCCAAATACAAGCCAAGGTTGCTCCTGGAAATCTGGATTTTGTGTCTGAGCCTGGTGTCCGGCAAGGGAGGGAAAATACTCTTATTCGAAGATGTTTGTTCTGAAGTACAAACAACTATTCTCAGCTTCTTTTCTGACTTACAGGTAAGTGCAGCAACTCTGCCTAGTGTAACGTGAGTACTGTAAAACAAAGTATTATAATACCCTTATTGCATAATACTGCACCAAAAAGAAATATTTTAACACTTCTGCTGAAGCCTTTCGTATCTGCAGAAATAATGTGGTGCATATGTGACGGGTGCATTTGAATCCCTTAGTTTGTTAACGCTGGAAAGAACAAGTTCAGCAGGGATGTGTGCAAGTAGAAGAGGCAGGAAAACTTGGAAGTTGTCTGTGGCTACATGGCACTGTGAGCTTTACAGTCTCCACTGCGCTGTATGTATTTCCTACAGTCAGGAAGTTCTATGACTGAGGAATAAAACCATTTTTTTTTTCACGTAAAGTATTGTATTTGCCAACAAAACAAACTATTATAGTAAGATATAGTCACTGCTTTGCCCTTTTAAACTGTTACAGCTTGGAGTCTTGCGTGCAGTCTAAAGGGCTTTTGTGTCTGTTTTGGCCTTAAACAAGGCGGGAAAGGAGGAGGTGGTGGAGAAGGTTGTTGCAGATAGTTAGGGAACGGCGGATTGGATTCTCTATCCAATTTTTATTTCCTTCTGTCTTTAGGTTTGTAATAATGTTGCTGTGTACATGCAAATGATGTTAATCAGGAGATTTTCCATATCAGCTTTGTCAACGTTTACATTCACATTACATACCAAATTTGCATTTGAAAGGGGCTGTTATAATCAACATTTAAGGGATAACATAGTCAAATTTACATTTGATTGAGTAGAAACATTAAGTAATTTTAGCTGAGCTGTTGCTAGGAAACAAGCCAATGTTTTTGTTTTTTTTTTTTCTTTTTCTTAATCCATAGTGTCTTCCTATTTAATTGGCAATTCCACTGGTGATACAAGAACACCAACACTAAAACATTATAGTTAGTGTCTTTGCTGTGTTTCTAAATTCATAGTTTTCCTACTTATCAGAGCTTGAGCTGAAGTTTTGCAGAAATATATTTGGAAACTAATGGTAATATGTGACTCTGCAGTGATCTGGGATCAGATCAACTGCTTGACTTGTAAGAATTTGGGATATTTTTATGATAAGCCATCATTTTGGAAGTATACTACTGTGTTTCCTTTTCTGGTGGTTGATATTTAGAATATTAGTCACCATTCAGAGAGCATCAGGCAGCTGCCTAGGAATTCGGACAGATTTTCTGTATGACTTCTTGGGGTTGGCGTAGGACACTGGTTTTGTTCTTACATGGAGAAATGACTTTGATAATGACACTATTTTCATTCAAGTAGGCAAAATGAATGATATATCCAAAATGAAACCTTTTGATTTCGGAATACATTCTGGCAATTGGTTGTACATCTATTTGAACTTGCCATAGAATTCCCCAGCTTGGCACTTTGCAGTGTTCATCTGGCAAAAATGCTAATTAAAGGGAAGAATAGTTCCTATTCATATCAGGCTCAAAGCATTTCAAGTGCATTATCTGTGTGGTGCATATAAATGTGGTTATTCCCTCAAACTTGTTACAATGTCATTGAAGGAATGTGCCTAGTTCCATTACACATAAGAGAGTCTTTACTGTCCTGCCCTGCTGGACAGGACAGAGCAGAATTTTGTTTTAGAAATACTGTCCTCCTCCTCCGCGTACCCCAAAGCTTTGGACAGAGCCGTGGGTCGGCAACTGGGGTCGCAGTGACTCTGTGGGCAAACGCAGCAGCCATTACCGACCATCATTTACCTGCAAATATTCTTGGATACACAGACTTTACAAACCCAGGAAGAGGCCTGGACCAGTTTCAATTATTGCTTTCTAATCCCTTCAGAAAACAGCGTTAATTCTTATCTTTCTGCCTTCTTGGCTCAGCTAAGTGGGCAAATGGGCTTCTATCTTGCATGCAGAACTAAGGGGATTGGAGTCTCAGTGTGACATGTAAGCCTAGGACTAAAAGTGCTGCTGGACTTAATTGTATTTACAACAGTTTAGGGACTACTACTATTGTAGCACTGCATAAACAATACAGGCATTCCAAAGCCAGGCTACAGAAAAGACCTTGGATTCCGTATATTTTTATGGTCTCTCAGCAGTATTGGCTGCATTCCTCAAATTGTAAGTAATCTGTGTATGTGCAAAATATGTATTATAAAATCTGATCGGGCAGGGCCTGCTATCTCAGTGGAGCAGATGTGGTTTTCCTTCAGCTCTTAGCACCTGTTGCATTCCTTTCTGGAAAATAGCAATTAAGATAGTTTTTCCTTCTCCTTCGTTGTTCTCCTTCATTCTTCTCCTTTTCCTTTTTTTTTCTTTTCTTTTTTTACTTAAAAGAAGTCCTGCAGGGTGATTGGAGAGAAAGCTCAGGCAGCTGATTGCTGTTTGCGTACTCCTAAATTTCACGTGTTGGTAATTGTGAATACCCAGTTCTTCAGCAGGTCCTCAGAGCCCTCATGCTCCTGGAAGAAGGAGCATAACCGATGTTATGCTTGAGCCTCACTATGGAGCAACAGGGAGCTGTATTTATGAAGGGAACAGAAGGTGGAGAGAAAACGTAAAGGGGGATATATAGATGTAATTCAGTGTAACACAAACAGTTCTTGTTCATAGAACTGAAGTATGAAGAACAAAGCCCCATGCTTATAGTGAGAGAATCCTCCTAACTTTGAATAGCCAAGAAAATTCAGGTGCTGTGTCCTGCTTTTTAAACCCCATCTTAATGTGCTCAGGCGAGATCCAGAAAAACTAACTGAACAAATTCAAGCAGAGTATTTGAGGACACTGCTTTACTTTGGAGGACAGGGCATAGCACATAGTATATATAATGTATAGTGTATATATGTAAGCATATATATAGTGTGTATGCAGCCATGCTAGTGTGCCTGCTCACCTCTGCTTTCTCAGTGTGATATCCAAGCAGAGAAAAATGCTCTTAGGGATTGCAGCTGCATCTACACAAAACTCCATGTGAGGTATGGACAGTGTATTAGAGAAATGCATAACAAGAAAACAGAAGCTATCACATAACAAAGCTGTCTGTTATTTCAAGTGCCTGCTGTTTTCCAAGATACTCTAATATCCGTAGAATCTTTCCTTTTTATTTTATATAAAATGTTCAGATAGCATACGCAATTTGCCTTTTGGAACATTGGCCATTGAGACTGCATCTGTGTTACATAATGTAAATTAGCTCATGCTAACTGCATGCTTACAATTCCTTTAAAACTTTTTATCCATTTTTTATTTTCTTCCAGTAACAGTAACTGCAGTATGAAACAGTTGTTGTTTTTCTGGACAGTATTGCATTAGAGACTGAAATATTGGCTGATTTTCCTAAGCATGAAGATGCATGAAAAATGTCCTTATCTGATTAATTCTCTATGTCAAACTTATATTCTGGGTGCCTGCATTGACATTTTTATTCTGCTTCAATTTGTCCATTGCCCACCATTTTTCTGGGAACAAGGTAGACGAGCTAAGTAAAGCCGGATGCAGAAAGGTAACTTGTTTGATACTCCTCTGCTTTAGAAAAGTCTCTGGACTTGGCCAAGTGCAAGGTCCTACACCTGGGGAGGAATAACCCCAGACACCAGTACAGGCTGGGGACCGACCTTCTGGAGAGCAGCTCTGCAGAGAAGGACCTGGGTGTCATGGTGGACGACAAGTTGACCATGAGGCAGCAGTGTGCCCTCGTGGCCAAGAAGGCCAATGGGATCCTGGGGTGCAGTAAGAAGAGCATCTCCAGCAGGTCGAGGGAAGTGATCCTGCCCTTCTACTCAGCCCTGGTGAGGCCGCATCTGGAGTATTGTGTCCAGTTCTGGGCCCCACAGTACAAGAGGGATGTGGAGCTGCTGGAGAGAGTCCAGCGCAGGGCCACAAGGATGATCAGGGGCCTGGAACATCAGCCCTATGAGGAGAGGCTGAGGGAGCTGGGCCTGTTCAGCCTGGAGAAGAGAAGGCTGAGAGGGGATCTAATCAGTGTATATAAATACCTCAAGGGAGGCAGTGAGGAGGATGGTGCTGGTCTCCTTCCAATGGCGGCCACTGACAGAACTAGAGGAAACAACCGGAAACTGAAGCATCAAAAGTTCCACAGGAACTTAAGGAAAAATTTCTTAACAGTGAGGGTGATGGAGCACTGGAACAGGCTGCCCAGAGAGGTTGTGGAGTCTCCTTCTCTGGAGATCTTCAAAACCCGCTCGGACGCAGTCCTGTGCCACGTGCTCTAGGTGACCCTGCGTGTGCAGAGAGGTTGGACTAGATGACTTCTAGAGGTCCCTTCCAACCTTAAGCATTCTATGATTCTATGACTTAGGGAAATCTTTTAAGTATGTGAACTTCTTCATTTGCCTCTTAATTTTCAATATTGGTAATACAATATCCCCATTCAACTTTTTCCATTGATTTTGGTACCATCTGTGAACCTCTGTATAGTTCTCTCCTGGGTTGAGAGCTTGTGTTTTTACTTCATGGTATTTTTATCTTTCCTTTTCCAGGAAAGAATGCTTAAGACCTGGTACATGTCCTTAGTTATGCTGGTCCTTCAGTGTGTTACTGGATGTATATTTTTGCATGCTATGAGGCCACTCTTCTATTTCTTCCTGCTTTGTTTTAGTTTCAAGACTTCTCCTTGACACTCCTCTGTCTTGATAACTGGTTCCCATAGCTATAGTTATTGCTGAGGTTGTTTGCTGTTGAGTGATACTACTAGACTGCTACTTGTAGAGATGCCACTAGGCTCTGTGTGTACTGTGCAGCTGTCCTGCTGATTTCCAGGTGTATGCAAACACCTTCACCAGAGCTTTCTTGTGCTGATATTCTTGGTAGCTACCGACAGGTCAGAACTTAGGTGGTTGAAGTGATCCATGTTGGTTGGCAGCCTTGTGCTGAAAAGAACAAGAGCCCAGTAGCTGTGGACACCCTCAGGAAACTGCTAGTAAGATTGGAAAAAAATGAACTAGAAAATTGGTTGCTTACTGCAGTAGTTGGACAAGTTTTAAGAATAATGATCTGCTGGGTTTATTATAATAGTACTTAAAAAGTGAGGGAAACAAAGACATAAATTTTTGGATTCATACAATGTCTTTGTTGCACATCAGTGTGTTCTTTTGTGTTAGCTCCTCCCACAGGAAGTAACCATGACTGCACAGCTCTAACAGTAGTTCCCCTTCCTACCTGGTGATAGAGCAACTAATTGGTGATAGCAGATTGAATGTATTGATTGAATTTTTGCTCACAACATGAGATATCCACCATGCTTTGTCTGAATGCTTGCAGCATAGAAAACGTACTCTGGTATGAGAGAAAAAGGCTTCGGATCTTCGTCAATCCCATAAAATTTTGGAGCTTAATGGGTATGAAAGGTACAGTCTGCTCTTTCTAAATCTGTGACTTCCAGGTTTATTTGAAAGAGAACTTTGTAAAATGTATTTCCATGTGTACCTCAAGGGGTACTGAGAGACAGCAAAAGCTTTAACTATTCGGAATCAGTCTGCAAGTGATTCTTGGTGAGAGCTGATATCTCTAAAGCTGGGATATGCATGGGTGTAACCTGTGTAAGCAGGTTATGTTTGACCTAGAAAGAGGACTTGTTCTATTCTGTCATTCCTATCTTCAAGATGTCACAAAATACTTGCTCGTCATTAGGTCTTTGCAGTATTTTTTCCAGCTTTATTAGACTATTTAGCCAACTTATGCTTAGTGCACAGATGTGTGTGTTGTGAAGAGATATTATGTTAAGTCAGTCTCAATATATTTGGCTTTTTTTGCAGGCACTCTAGTTATAATCCAAATCTTTTTTATGAGAGAAAAGAAGAGCTTGAGCTGGTTACTAAATGTGATTTTGCCAGATTATTAGCCTTATGTCACTTTCTTGCTCCATTGCCAAGAGAATCATTTTTGGCAGCCTAGTATGACAAGAAAATGATTATTTAATGATTATTTTTATATTTTATATCTGTGTGAGGATATTTTAGGGCATGCTGGAAAGTTCAAAATAATCACCTGTATGTGAGGGAAATGGTTATATAGCTTCAAAAATATAGTACTAATATATAACCAAAAGAAAAAGGCAGCTGCTGCTTTTTTGGGAATTCTGTCCCCACTCTTGTGTGCTGAGAGCTGCCTCTAGCCATTCTCTCCAAGTGGAAAGCAACAATTCCGCGTCCTTTCTGTGTTGGAGCTACATAGTTGATTCTGATAGAAATGGAAAGACAACAAAGCTACACAAGAGTGAAACAGAATGGCAGGCCACAATTCATTTAGTCTGCAATTCATATTCCCATATATTTCCCATATCACTCCAAGGTTTGAGTGAAGGAGCTGCATCAGGTGACTCCGTGCCTGAATACAGAATCCAGTTGAAGATGATAAAATAAAGGGCAGAAGGCACAATTTGTCTGCACCGTGAGGTAGCTGTAGTCCAGCGGCCTGTCTCATGTATAGTATCTTTCCCTTGATGAGTTGTTTCCTGTATGTTGATGCATGCCAGATTGCTATGAGATGATGATTACCTTTTTTGACTGGTCCTTGATCGTGCAAATGCACTAGATCCCAGCACTGTGTGCGATATCATTGCATGACCTTACTGCCTCACTTTTCTAATGCTTGAGCATCCAGATGATGAATCAGAGTTTTGTTCTCTACAGTCTTATTTTATATCATTTCTGTGGTATATGTAGGTCACTTTCTGTAGGGTTTTTTTTTTTTAATGTTGTGGTGCAGTTCCTTTTTTTTTTTTTTTTTTTTTTTCTTTCAGATGATGCACTTATCCGTGGCTGTAGCTTCCCTTGCAGTCTCGTGGTTGAACTTCATGCATGATGTGGTGAGCTTCAGTTAGGTGCAGGAGTGGCATGCCCACTTCAGGAGCATAATGGGCAATAGGAAAAAAGGGATGAAACCACACTCTTCCGTTTTAGTTTCTACCAGAAATCATTCTAATATCGTTGTTCTTTAACAACTGTGTGTTGTTACATGCTTGTTCTGGATAGGTTGTCACAGGAGACATAAGTTGCTGCTTTTGAAACTGCATCCCCTCATGAGGTCCTGCCAGAGGGCCCTCTCCTGCCTTCTGTACTATTTTTGGGGCCCAACACAGAACAAAATCATGTTTATCCAACCTGTGCTTGTTTTGTGTGCCTTTTTGCATGAACTAGGATATACAGTAACTGCAACGACCTGATGCAACTTTGGCAACAATTACATTAATACCATTCAGTTGGCCAGATCTCTTCTATCTCTGGCTGGAAACAATCCTGTCCCTAGAGTATAATTTTCATATAGGTATATGAGAGTTTCTGATCTCAGACTGTGGGCTGGGAAATGGGCAGCAGCATCACTGGACCTCAACTAGCCACATAAACTCTTTCCTCTTTGGGTTGGCTTTTGAATGTTTAAGAAAAATATTTGCTGAACTGCCATCTGTACCACACGTACGAGTGCTCTGTGAAACAGAACCGTTCCTGACTGGGGCCTCAAGCTTCTGCGAGAGTAACATGCCTGTCAAAGTGTCCTCAGTGACGAGGTACCTTCTGTACTTGAAGTCTTTGCCTCTGGACTGACCCTCAAAATTCTGCTTCAGCCCTGAAAATAGTTACCAACTCATTCCAAAAGGTACCTTACAGCAGTAATGGAGGTTACTTGTCTGCCAGTAGATTTGTCCCAGGAACCTCATAGTGGAGCTAGTCCATGCATGCCTGTGGCCTGAATTCCTGCACCTTCCTCTGTAACCTAGAAGTCTTTGCACAGATGCAATCTCCTTCAGAGCTGATCACTGCCAAGGTCTGGGACCTGGGATGGCATTGTCCCAGGTTTCTTGCCTTTGGGAACCAACTTCTGGATCTTCAGAAAGTAAGAGAGAGCATCTGCTAATTGGTTATGGAATCCTGGCCCATGCTGTCCCTGGAAAAGGACAGCGAGGCCCTAAAGCACTTTGGAAATTAAGAACCCGTGTGGATTTGGCTATTGCATGGTTCAGGTTGGAACGGAGTTTGGGGGCTCACATAGCCCAGCCTTCTCCTCAAAAGAGGGTCAACACTGACTTCAGATGAGGTTATTGTGGTAGTATCTAAACTTAAGTACTTACATCTCTAAACTGGCTGTGATACATTTCTGGTGCATTGTACTTCTCCTTAAAATGTATTTGCCTTCAGTCCTCTCTGCGTCCTCCTGGAGCTCCCTTTGGCTGCTGAATCGTGGATGCCAAATTAAAATCCCTGACCCAAGGATTTCCCATGCTTCCAAACCAGCCTGGTCACCTCTTGTTCTCCTAAAGCACATGGTGTTCTTCAAACTCTAGTGGCTGGTGATGGCCTGGCACAAAATGTCCTGCCTGTTTGCTCTAAGAGGCAAAGTTAATGTAGTATAGCAACAACTGCAGTTTCCTGAGCATTGCCTATTTGAACAGCTTTTGCATTCAACCAAGAGATTTTTCCCTGATTCGATACTGGCAGTAATCTGCCTTGCCTCGTGTCTACATTCAGAGATTTGAAGCAGCTTTGGGGGTGGGCCTCTGTTTTGCTAGGGTCCTTTTTAGCTATGGCAGCCCAAAAAGCAGCCAGAAGCCCCACGCAGTCGGCAGTCCCTGCTGCACCTGGAAGGGGGAGGTTATCCAGGTAACGTGTTGTCTGCGGCGACCTGACTTCCTGAATCACGGACTGTTCATGATCAAATTGAACTACATGGCTGCCGAGCAGCAAATGTTACCCAGCGGCACAGACTTGTCAATAAATACTGCCCCATAACTGGGAATGCTAACCAATTAAATGCCACAGATAGCAAGGGAAATAGTTTTTTTTTTTTTTCTTTCTTTCTTTCTCTTTTTTTCTTTCTTTCTGCATTTTTTTTTTTAATGTCGGTAGCACCAAAGGACTTTGGTCCGTGATCACAGAGTGATTGAGGTCGGAAGGGACCTTTGGAGATTTTCCAGTCAAACCCCGCCCTGCACAAGCAGGTCACCTGGAGCACCACTCTGGTCCAGTCAGATGTCTAGTAACAGCCCGAGCGGATTGAGAGCCTTTGTCACTCATGTGGAGTAGGAATGAAGAGGAGGAGATCCGACATCAGGCACGTGGAGTGCACTGAGCCGCAGGGAGAGCAGCGGGGCCCTGTCTCCGTGGGGCTGCTTTGATTCTCGTCTGATACTTGCCCTCTGTCCACCTGTCAAGGATGTAACCAAGAAAGACCACTGCAAATTGTAGCTGGAACATTGAAATACTGCTTTTCAATGGGGCTCCCAGCAATGTACAGGACTGATTGCCCGGGGGGTGAATGAGTTTTTTGTCCTTTTTTTTAAGCTGGTTGCGGAACACTATCGGTGGAAATCTATTAAGTCAGAAGAAGGGAAACTGAAAAGAAACTAACAAAATTCCTCCAACTCAGTGTTTTTTTGCTCCCTGTCTGCTTGGATGCCTGTCGTACTGCAAATACACAATATCCGCTATAAACTTCTTATTGAGGGAAGGCTGACTTGGCCCTCGACAAGAGTATTAGTGACACTGCTGAAAAGTTAAGTTGAAGAGGTTCCTAACTTTCAGTAGTGGAGCAGATAGCTTAAGCTGGCTTTAAATTTTGGTAACAAGTTGAAGAGGTTCCTGTTACCAAAATTTAAAGCCAGTTTAAGCTATTTTATCCATTCTTTTCTCATGACTTTCTTTTGTTGTCTTCTCTGCACGTGCTGGATAGCATGGAAAATCACAAGTTCAACTGTGCTCAAAATAGCTGCCAGGAAGACCCTTCTCTTTTTGTCTGAACCAAAGCATTCCTACATCGTAAGACCATTTTAATAACTAATAATTCTAGTGCTGCTGATAATGAGAATTTCATTGTAGCTCTTTAATAGATTACTGAATCACAAGATGAAATGCCTTTAAAATTATTCGCCATTACTATCTTGTGTTCCTCTTCTTTTGCATATCTTCTCCCTACCAATTTTCGTTTTAAAATTAAATTTAATTTAAAAATGTTTTTCTAGAGTTGTGGTTGTTGAGAATTAGCTGTTTCTTTCAGTCCCTGTTGGTGGGGTA
The DNA here is from genome assembly GCF_059628265.1 of Tinamus guttatus. Taxonomy (NCBI): domain Eukaryota; kingdom Metazoa; phylum Chordata; class Aves; order Tinamiformes; family Tinamidae; genus Tinamus; species Tinamus guttatus. The sequence continues at coordinate 12,268,335 of NW_028288649.1, forward strand.
CCACGCGGGCATGGCAGCAGGGCTGCCTTTGCCGCCCTTTCTCCCTGCAGATGAGGATCTCGAGAGCCTCCGTGTGGTGGCACCGGGCAGGACAGCAGCCTTGTCTTGGAGCAAGGGAAAGCGGCGGGGTTTTTGGCACACCAAGTCCTGCTCAAAATAAATCTGCACGCACGGTGCTGGAGGCTTGTCTTTGCTCTGCTGCAGAGGGGGAACGCTGCTAAGCTGTCATTTAGCTTTTGCTCGTAATAATTTGTTTTTCAGGCTTGCTTTCTTGGCATCATACTTCACAAAAAGGCAGGTGAAGAAAAACATCATTAAACTCTTGTCAGATTTATTCTCTTTGCTTTCCAAACAAACTGGTTTTACAAAGTGGGGGCATGTAATTTCTTTACTTTAAAATGCTCGTTATATTTTGGCTTTGTCTGATTTATTACAGTGCCTGTTCTAAGTATAAATATTAAAACAATTTATCATAAATTGAATGTTATAAAGCCAACATCTGGTTTAAATAATGCTTTTTAAGGCTAAACTTTCACTTTATTCTGTACAGTTTATAAACTATGCACAGGTTTTATATCCCTTTCTTTAAGGGAATATAAAACAGAGATATCTTTATATCTCTCTCTCTCTCTTTTTTTTTTTTTTCATTCTGTTGGGGAGTTAGAATGTGTATTTTTGGAGCCAAAGAGATTAAACTTTCCCTGCTAATGTGTGGGGGTGAGGATACACCTTAACATGTGATTGTCAGTTCCACTGTTACTCGTTATCTGCGATAACTGGACATGATTTCATGTAATGTTTCTCACATACTTGATGGAGAGGCCAAGTGGCAACATTGTGGTAGGGCAATTAATATCCTGATGATATTACCAAAAAGGGAGGGTCTTCCATTCTCCCCACTCCCCCTCCCCAGATTCTTCAGTTATGCCAATAACACCTTAAAGACAAAAGCACTGTGTATTTTTTCCCTGTACATATTGCGATTTTTTTAATATCTTAAAAAAAAGAATTAAAGGCTCTATTTTTCTATTTACTATAAACAGAAAAAAAAACCCAAGCAATTAGATTATCTTTTGCAATTCAGTTTATTATAATGTGTTTGTCCTCAGATTTCAAATTCTATAATAGGACAAGTGTTTCCATCATATGCTGTAATCATACTCTCATGAGATATTCTGAGAAACCTCAGAAATGGCATATCAAAATTGTAAACCACAAAGCATAACCCCTGATATAGCCCCAGGGCAAACCTCTGTCTTCTGAATTGCATGGCACAACAGAGATCATAGACTAAAAGAATGTTTTGCCTTGAAGGGATTTTTCTTTTTTTTTTTTTTTTTTCCCAAGCCACTTGTAGTATTTACCGTAGCTCTGTTCTCTGCAGACTTAATTGAGTCAATTAAGATTCTTGGTCTTGATTCCCCCAGGTGTAGGTAAAAAGTTTTTTTCTCTTGTGCACTTTTTCTTCCTTTTCTCCTTTTTGTGTCTTTTCTCCTTTTTGTGTCTTTTCTCCTTTTTGTGTCTTTTCTCCTTTTTGTGTCTTTTCTCCTTTTTGTGTCTTTTCTCCTTTTTGTGTCTTTTTTTCTTTTTTCCTTTTTTGCTTTTTTCCTCTCTCTCTCTTTTTTTCTTCTTTTTTTCTTCCATCTGCTGTCTGTTATTCCTTCCTGGCGGTAGGGAAGGAAGCGCTCTGGTGTTCTGCTTTGAAGAGCTTGGTCAGTTGGAATTGAATGATCTACTGTGCAGGCCTTAGTAGTGCCGGACTTCACTAGCCTTTCATACATTCTCTGTTCTATGTTTATTGATGTTTTGCTGCTTAGAAAACAGTCTGCATGTTTTTCATCAATCTTGCCACCTTAAACTGTTGCTGGTTCCTTCTGTCTTGCTGCAAGGGACCGGGCTGTATTCGGTCTTTCCCGGATTCAGTTCTGTTCTCAACAGCAGTGTGACCACAGAGCTCAGTCGGCACGTTCACGTCACTGTTGATGACTGTCGATGTTGAAATGGCAAATCTTTCAGATCTGTGTCTTGCAAGTCAAGCTGTCCTTTTATGCATTTCTGTTCTCTGTTGGCAATATGGTGTGTCTCGCTTGTTGCTAACTGAAAATATCTAGATAACCCCAAACGCTGTGTTTCCTTGACAATCCTAGCACATGTCAAGCTTCTGTTAAAGTGTAAGTGTTGAGGATTTGGAGTTAGTCACTTTGAGCAGTTTTGGTTATCTTCCATGTTTTGTACATAGTATGGGATGCTGCCAAAGAGCATTTTCTTGGAGGGCCAGAGTAAGAAGTGTAGTGACTGTTGGTACCAGGAGCTTCAGTTCATGCACACCCACGGGCACAAAAAAGCCACTTTCTCTTGCCTGAGATCATCGGCTTCTTATTTGGCACAAAGAACAACATTGTTCTTGGTGTTATACTTCACATGTGGCTTGGATGGTTTTTTGTATTTAAATTACTATCGTATTCCAATCGTGATACTTTAAATATATGTTTCCAGAACTTCCCTAACTGTTTTTCTTTTTGGGGAATCGAGCAATTCACTTATTATTTTGGAGATAATACTGTTCCAAGTCACTGTTTGATGCTATTTTGGATTATGTAAGTTGATCTACTGTTGATATGACAAATCTAGCTGGGAATAATGTGGCTTTAAAGGAATATCAGTGGGCATCTGTATCATGTCTGCTTTAATCCCAAAGAGAGAGTCCTAAAGGGAACTTTGGTGGTCGTCTTAGTTTATCCAGGAAGCCTTGGCAACAAAAATTCTGTTCTTAGCTTGTTTTGAAGTCCAAGATCATGCCTTGTTTTACTATTACCATGTTTTTGGCCAGAGATTTGAGAATATTTTCTCTCTTCCTAAATTCATCATTTGGGCAGGATTAATTTAAGCAGAAGCTGTTTCCTAAATATATGACTGGATTGGCAAGATGGACAGGCGATATTTTGATCCAAACAATCTCAAAGGGGCAATTGCTGCCCAGAAGATGCTCAAACGCAGTCACTTTGTGTGTAAAGGTTCTAGGTTTGATACACGAGGCCAGCACTGGTCTTTTGTGCAGATGGCAGCTAAACTTCAAACGTTGCTAGGGATCAGTCATGGGCTGGGACTTTACCCCTGCTGCTCAACCTGCTACTGAAATTAGTAAGGTTTCCTCCACGGGTTTCTATTACAGACTATTATAAATGACAGCTGTCAAAATGATTGAGCAAAAACATGTTTATGGGGAAGTTCTCCTTTTAGTGGTTTGTTTAATGGTTTGATTTGCTTTCATCATAGAATAAAATTAAGCTGCTTAGCATTTTTTTTCATTAAAAATGACGATTGACAGAATTTTAACATATACAAAAAATAATTTTGAGCAAACTGAGCACTCTGAATTAAACACTGTGCAGGCAGCTTGAGTCTACATGGGAATGCACATGTGGAAATTTATCTGTAATAATGTTTTTGTTTGTTTGTTTATTTGTTGGTTTTGGGCCCAATTAAGTGCTTTTGCATATGCATGCATTTGGATGAATTGCAATATTCTTAGTTGTCATCAGCGATACAGGAAAGGTCCAGAAGCGTGGTGAGGTTGGTGGTTTTTGTCTGTGCAGGGGAAAAGAGGAAGAGGTTGCCGCTTGTGTGATGTGGGGGTTTTGGTTGGTTTTGTTGTGGTGATGTCTCGCATCAAGAAGAAGCCTTGCTAGTTGGGACATGTCAAGAGCCAGGGGTATGCTGCTCGGTGGGATTCCCCAGGCTGTCAGCTTTGGTTTAAAATAGCGAATACTTATTTATTTATTTATTTTGATTCCTGTTGCATAAGGGAAGCCTCAGCTGTTGCTGCGCTGACCCCTGTGCTCCAGAGAAATGATTTGAGGGATAAGAATTTTCTAGGCTTGGTAGTGTGCTGTTTGAGCAGCAAGTTAGCGCTGTTTGACCTGCTTCTGTAGATAATCCTGGTTCAGAGGGGCGGATAAAAGTGACTGTGTACAAATGTGATGCATGTCTCAGCTTGGCAGCGAGTGAGTAGCCAGCTGTCCTTGGTTCCCTTGGGTGCAGCAGAGAATTCAAGTTTGAAATTTTTATTCCAAAAAAAAGTGCTGTGATAGAAATTTGGTTCATAGATCAGAGAACTCTACAGTGTTTATCTACTTTGAGGCTCTTGTATAGCACTGATTATGAGGACTTCCCCACATTAAGCCTCTTAAAGCATGTGTTCTCTGGTCTCAGGCTTAACATTCATAGTATCAAGTCATCTTAATGTTAATTAAACTGTTCCAAGCATTTATCCCCACTATTAAAAACATGTGCTTTATTAGGAGCTTGGATTTGGATTAGGAGTCTGCATTCATCTTGGAAATCTTTTTAATTAGAGCCTTTCCACCTCCCTTCTCAATACTTCTTATCTGTGTTCTGTAGTCTTTTCCACACCAGTGTTTCCCTGCCCAGCCCCGGTTAATGTTGTGGGCATTCCCGGTGGAGCAGACTCTCGTGGCACATGCCCCGTTGGGGTCTCTTCAGTCCAGCTTGCCATCAGGGATTCTTGCCATTTCTCTCTGTGCCACAGGATTAGGATCACCTGCAAGCGTGTCACTAGGAACTTGCTTAATAGCACAAGCTTTTAAAAAATGGCTAATAAAGACTTAAGAAGTAGTATCGATATAATGCTGCTGGAAGCTCATCTGCTCGGCGTTGACTTTTCAGATGAATCTTGGCCTGGGTAGAGGTGGGAGAGGAACCGCTTGCAGAGAGCAGTGGGCAGACCCAGCGCTGTGGCTGACAAGTGTCCCGGGGCTGCTGCGTTGCTGTCATTTTGTGCTCCCTTTTCCCCCACACTTGCTCATCCCTGGGTACTAGCAGAAGAGCCCACTGTGGAGTCTAGTACATGGCATAAATGCTCCTGACTCTATCAACAGAGAGTTTAGCTTTGTCAAAACAACGACAAAACTGTTAAATAGTTGGATGTGATCTTCTTTCCGTAACTCTGCAGTGATTGACATTAATTATATTATCTTCCTTTATAGCTTTATGTATAGAATGATGTTTTTGTCATTGCCAGTGTCAGATTAACACGTTAATTATGTGTTATCTCTTTGAAAATCCAAGTTTTCTTTTGATTTTTCTGAAACTTTCTTCTGTGTTTCTTGAGTTGTTCAAAACAATTTTTAATGGCAGAATGAAGACTCTTTTACACCTTGCTATGCAGAAGAGCAACTTCTGATAGCAATGGGAGTTCAGAATTTCATCCTTAGCCTTTTGGGGGGAGGCTCAGATGCTGTTGCAGTTGGCTTCGTTTCACACCTCCTGCCAGGAGGAATAAATGCTCTTCACACCGACATGTCCCTTCTCTAGCAGCAGACTGAGATGGACATATTTCCTGAACGTGCTTGAAGATAACTTACTGTTCGGCTAAATTAGGAAGAATGTCTTTTTACTTCCACTATCCTGAAGACCTGTGACATGTCCTGGCAAGTCCTACTATTGTGTTGAAAACAAACCCCCAAAACTTCAAAATAGCATCCCTAACTGAAGTGTAGTATCAACAGTGGCACTAATTTCTGAGCCATTGTTACAGGAGTCATTAAGGATCTGCATTAGGAGTTAGAAAACAATTGCTCTGGCTCTGCAAATTGGCAGATCTTTTGCTAAAGAATCTCCACAAAGAACTTTTGCTATTTCCAGTTTTTGCTTTTGCATATTGGCTGTTGCTATTTGGAGGCTTTAAAATTTTACTACTGTGTAATCTGTATGTGGAAATTGATTCTCTAAAGAGATAACTGCATAACTGGTCCTCAAAAACATTAAGCAAAAAGGTCTGTTTTTAATTTTATTATATGAATAGTCTCTGGAGAAATTTATTATACATTAAATAGAACTTTGAGAGATTCTCTGCCTGGACAAGTCTATCACGGGAGAAGTTTTCATAAAGCTAATGGGGAAAAGATTGATCCAAATTAACAGCACTGTTTCTAGTTGGAAACATACTTGATAGGTTTGGTTCAGTTTTGCTTTTTGGTATAGCTTTGTGGTATCAACCCTCTTTGGATCCATTATATAGTAGTTTATTTGATTTATTTAGTTACTGGGATCAGGATAAATATAATTGCAATCAGCATTTTTTATAGCTTGCTCATCTGAAACTGGACTGCAAAAAAAAAAGCCTAGATTAAGTTTGGAATACAGAATCTGACCTTTGTCAAAAGGGTAGTTTGTAGAGACTGATGCAGAAGTGAGTCCAGTTACAGCAATTCGGGAAGTTATCTGTTGGCACAAACTCTTAAATGAACAGGGTTAAGACTTCTGTTTGCTTTTGTACTAATCATTTAATTTTATTGTGTTTAAGTCTCTCAGAAGAAAGTGGAACTATAGTGGATTGTGGTTGCTGAATATATCAGCCTTTTAAGGCTTGCATTTGCAGGATTTATAATCTCAATTAAAAAAAAAAAAGACCAAATATAAGGCATCCTCTTTTAAGTCAGGAGCAAAATAAAACAAAGGCAACATGTATGTGTCTTTTACCTAGCTAGTTACAGCTAGTTGCTACTGTCTTGGTAATGAAGAAATGCTGTGAATGGTTTGTGAGATTTTGGAAGATGTGGCAATGTTTAAATTGCTGTACTACCCCTTCACTCGCCTTCCTTGCCTGGCCGCTCTTTTCTGTGTTTCTCTGAGATATTTTCATCATTTTGTTCCAAATTCTGCCACAGCAGATCCTCAATCAGCAACAGGCCTGGAAGATGTGTCCACAGTGATGAAGGTTCTGTTATGGTAACAAGCAGGTTCAACTACATTTGGAACTAGAAAAACATCCTGGATTTCCATTCAAGTTGGCCGTGGTGATAACCGTTTTCTTTTCACGACATTAAACTGCTGCTTGATCATAGCAGCTCCCAAGTTCCTTCCTCTGTTATCCTCAGCGCAGTGCTGCTTAGTTTGTAACTTGTAGAGCACAGAGAGCCTTGTTCTTGCAGGTCAAGTTGGCTCTTTTTGATCAATGTGCCCTTTTCAGGAAGGGGAAGTTCTTCAGATGCAACTTGCAGGTACTTACATGCCTTAGCAAGTCAAGGATCGGAGCTCTGTTTTCCCTGGTGTGGCTTTGCTCTTTAGGTCAATGCAGGAATAAAGATTGCCATTTCCTTCTAAAAAGTGTAGAAAACCTGTTTTAAATGGTGCCAGCAAGTGTAGTTACTACACTGACTACACTGTACAGTCAGTTACAGCTGTACAGTGACTCTGTCAGTTACCGTAGGCACTAGAGGGGCAGCGATGCGAGCAAAAAAAAGTTCATTATTTTAATAAAAAAGAGGAGTGGCTTTGTTTTTGCTCCCATTCTATTACATTTAATTCTTTTTTTTTTTTTGCTTTTTTATGTTTAATTCTTTTTTCTTTTTTTTTTCTCTTTTTCTCTTCTCAAAATACCTTAAGAGTAATTCCTTTTAATAGAGGAAAATGTTGGTGTCAAAAAAATGCTGAAAATAAGAGTGTTTACCAGTCTTCCTTCTGGTTGTTCTCAGAGGTGAAGAATGATTTGTCAGTTCTAATTTTTTATATTGCTGAGACTTATTCTGATGACAGAATGTTTCTACTCTAATGTTTGTGGTTATTGAAGCATTTTTTACTGAGTTACAGTTTTGAAAACTCTGCTAGCATCTCATGCTTTTCAGACAATTACTCGCCGTCTTTCGTCTTTTACTGCCTTCACATGTAGCTTCTAGCCTCAACTAGAAGGGACAGAGAAGAAGAAAAGGGGCAGAGCAGAAGAAAAGGGACAGTCTGGCATTTTTGTGCCTTTGGGAGATACGCAGAAAGGTATTTTCCCCGCCTTTCTTGGGGGAAGCGGTGCCTGGAGGCTGGGTTTGGTCCTGCCTCTGATCCCTGCCTTCCGCCGGGCTGCTGGGCTCCAGCACTGAGCTGGGGCCGCGCTTGCTGCTCGGGGCTGTTCTGCAGTGACGTGTTCCCAGAGACCAGGCTTTTTAGCGTCCTGATGGGTGAAAACGTGTCCCGAGTCACCTAAATAACGCTTCCCTGTATTTTAGCTATTTTTACTTCTTTTCAGCAACCTACCCAAGTAAACAGCATTCTTAATGATCATTTGGGGTGTTTTTTTTCTCCAATATCTAACCGTCTGGACTTTTACAGATAGAAAATACAAATACAGTGACTGCAGTGCACCTGACATTACCAGCAGTTTTATCTTGTGTTTACAAAGATTCTCTCATGTTTTTGCTGCCTGGAATTCTAAAGAAACATTGAAAATTCAATTGGAAAGAATATTATTTGGAAATACTGGACCATCTTGCACTGAAGTAGAAGAGGTATCCATAAGTTCTCCATATTTGAAAGACATGTTTTTGTAGTGTACACTAGATGTGAGCAGAATACATGTGGCTTAGGAAAGGAAGAACATTTGTGTTCAGTATTGGAAGAAAACTCAGCTTTTAGGTGAAGACTTAATTCCAATTCTGGTTAAGCCATCTGATTATTCCAGAACCATTAAATACCTGTGCCTTTTATTGCCTGCAGCTCCCAGAACATCTAATGTATGTTATTTGAGAATCTGCTGGTGTAAACCAGAAGAACCTTTTGTTCTTCTGATTTAACTTTGCTTGATACACTGAGTTTAACCTGCTGAAGCCATTTGTAACAGTGGGTGATGATTAGCAGTTAACTTCAGTCTTCTAGCATTGGGAGTAAATCTTGTCTTAATGTCAAGAGAGAAAAAAAGAAAAAAAATGGCCTTTGCTGCTTCACATGAGCTTTCCACATAGCAAAGAAAAACCTGAGATGCATCGGGAAAAATTGTGTCAGGCCGCTTTATTTTAATGATTGTTTTCAATTCTTGACATTGCAGTTATATTGGGGCGGTGGAGGTGGGTCCTCACAACAAGGATTCCTGAGCGAAGTTTCTGCTGCCTCCGTGCGCTGCCTTGCACGTGTGGACGGGCTTCTCTTGGGCTGCAGCATCCGCGCAGCTTCAGTTCTGCTTCCAGTGTTAGGATTCGCCACTGACCGTGGAACACGAGTGCTCTCTAGGCACGAGTTTCCCTGGGCAATGCTCAGCTTAGCATTTACAGCCTAATATGCCATGGTGCTTGGTGGGAGCCTCCTGTTGTCGTCCTGGGGAACTGGAGGTGCTGACACGTGTCATGGGATGGGCGATCCATGCTGGAGATCCCGCCTGTGTCTGTAGGAATAAAAAGGCAAAGCAACCAGGCAGCAGTAACGCCTAAATGCAGGTGGGGGCAGAGTCCTGCATGCAGACTGCTTACCTGCTCCTTGCTAATCAACACTTTGGGAGAAGAAGCTTTCATGGTGCTTTTAATTTGGAGCCAAGTGCAATTTCTTACTGTTGCTTTGCATTACTGCTTTGAAAGCATCTCTTGTCATGGTTAAAGCATTGCAAAATGATAGCCTCCACCTCCCTTTATTTCTAATTTAGTTATTAGTGGATAACAAGCATAAGGATGTGACTGGCATTGAAATCAAGCATTCCCAAATAGGAAGAGGTACTAAAAATTAGGGTACTAAGAGTTGCACATGCATTTAAGCTCTTAGCTGGGTAGAATTCTTCAGACCTGTGAAAATAGTTGGGTTTTATTTTCTCAGTTAACTGTTTAGATGCTCCTTTATTTTTCAGGGAACAGCAGTGCTGTAGGTTTATATCTCTTTGGAATCCTGTTCAAGTGTCGCTTGGTGCAACTTAGCCATTTTCCTGCACTTCCTCTTTACATTGAATATGTGCATGTGACTATACAATGTGTACAGAGTTTTCAAAAAGGGTTTGTAAAAACCGGGTTTTCTTCTTTTCTTCATGGACAATGTGGATGCTGGTAGTCTTTTTTGGGGATGTTCCACTTCTCTCCCTCTATCAGCAGAGGGCAGTGCAAGGCAGAGGATAGTCCTGAGCTGGCAGCTTCTGGACAGCAGCACCTCAGGTGCTGCTTCCACTTCTCGGGTTTTCTACCAGCTTTCTGGTTAGCTTTAAAACTGCTGGTAGCCCTGCAGTTTCCTAAATCTGTCCACACTCTCTCGGGTATTTAAAAACAGCCTGGCTGCCCATGCTTCTTATGAAGCTTTAAAGAAATTAAAAATGTTGCTTGCAGTACATTTTTTTTTTTTTTTTTTGCTTATCACCTGAAAAAATGTCATCCCAAAGACATGGCCAAAAACAGGACAAGAAAGAAAAGTCAGACGTGGCAGTTGTACTAACAATGTTGCATTAAAAGCCTTAGGAGATCGTCTCCAGTTTTATTCACGAACAGAGCAAACGTGTGGCGTTCTTGTTTGTAATCCTTGCTTGTCTAGGCATTTTGATGACTTCTAAGAATTTCTTTAACTGAAAGCTGTGGGTTTTTTGTGATATTTAAGACAACATGACTCAGAGTTTCAGGTTTAGTTAAGCAGTTGAGAAAACTGCCTGAAAATTGACACATTTAATATTTTAAAGATGATTTTAAGATTAATTTAATTCAATGTTTACCCACAGTATGAAGATCTCTTGTATTATCAAGTTGGTGTTATCAAACTGACTTATCTGAAAATATGATTACTTCAAAATTGGGTCCTATTCAAAAACGGCTTGAGTTCTGGTGGATTTTCTTTTAACTTGCATAATCAGTGTTAGATGATCTGCCCCTTGGGTACCTCGGTTCAGTTAAGCACGTGTTTAAAATTAGCCTGGCACCAGTTAAGAGTCAAGAAATCCTGAGATATTACAGATACTAGGAATTTGTTGCTGTTGATACTTATTTTTCCGTGAGCTTCAGTTTAAAATCCTGCGGCCTTCCTACCCACATTTTGCCACGCACTTTGCCCGCCGGCATGTGCGGTGCTTCCCTGGGCCCTTGCAAGGGGATGCAGTTTTAGCAAAGCGAGTGCCTCGGAGCAGCGCGGTGCCTGGGTCGGTGTGTGCCCTCCTGAGGGCCGCGCGCCGTGCGCGGAGGGAGGCAGATCCGCGGCCTTGCCTGGAAAGGCGCGGCCTAGAGCATGCACAGTGTTTAATTTCACATTACAGAGTCCTTCAAACTAACACTGCCTTTTTTTTTTTTTTTTTTTTTTTAATTGGCACATAAAATTATGCTTTTGTTCTGGTTTCCGAAACCCGTGAATAGCCTTTTTTTTCCCCTAGACTCTTCATAAAGCCGTGTAAGTGCGACGGGAGGAGCAGAAGCTGCCGGTTGCGGCTGCCTTCTGGAGAGCCCGCCCGGGGCGCGAGGGTGCCGAGGTCGCACCGCGGCAGGGCCACTGCTGTGGGGACCCCCTCTGTGAAAGCGTTAATGTAAATATATAGGTGCAGTCATTGACCCTAACCCCTGCTAGGCAGTGTTTTGACCCCGGCTAAAAGAGCACATTGAAGCCCACAAGAAGAGGGCAAGCCTGTGTCGTAGGTCCTCCTGGAGAAATACTCTTACAGCTACCTGCACATGCCACCACAAATGGCGTCTTTATATGACAGTTTCCAAGTAATACATGGAAGACTAGCAACTGCTACTGTGACTGCTTCCAAAGAGTCCACGTCCTCAGTTCGTGTTTTCCCAAAGTGGAGCCTTGCGGGATGCCTGGTGCAAGCGAGAGCAGCGAGGCCCTACAGAGCCTCAGCATTCGTATGTGGGGAGCTCTGCTCTTTTGGAGCTCTATCTGCTGCTTCACTTCTGAGAAAATACCAGGGAAGAGTCAGAGAAGCCTTGGAGGTTTCCTGATTGCCCTGGCCGTGCAATCCATACTCCAGGCATCCAGGCCGAGCCTCAGGCCGTGTGGGAATACAACCCACGTGCAGAAACATGTGGATGTGGGCAAGAGGGCAGGGCGACATGTATAAATGTGCATGTATATGCATGCAGAAGATGCTTGTGAACTGAGTGTGCTGATATCACTCAAAAAAGAAAAAAAACTAAACCCTTGATCCTATGATTTAAACCACAGGCACCAGCACTTAAATTTGAACATTATGTTTTTATTGATGTGTACTTAGGATGTGTAAATAGTGTTTAGTCAATCTGATTCAAACAGAAAAACAATTACCTGAAACAATTTCTTCTTTTTCTCTTGTTCTTAATACTGGCATGTTATGGATAACAAATTCTCATCGGGAGGAGGGAAGGAATGGAACAAAGGGAGGGAGGAGGGAACAGCAGGACTGCATTTCAGTTCGTATTTTGCATTTCTATATAAATAGAGGCATAGAAAATGAATCCAAAATTTCTGTTTTCAGGAAGTTTCATTCAAGCCAGGCCAAATCTGTAACTGAGCTGGAAGTTTCCTTTGCAAACTTTTATAATTGTTTAATTTTTCTATTGTACTGCTCTGTTTGGGGGTTTAGTTATGTATTATTATTATTATTTTATTTAACTGTAGAAAGCTTTCATTGCGTTCAGGATACAACTCAAGTCTTGTTGATGTTTCATTTATTTGTCTATCTGGGTATTAAATTACCAATGAGGAAAAAATTCCTCTGTAATTTTTTGATTTAATAATTACCTTTTATACTCTGATTTTTTACATGGCCCTAAATGAGTGCCATGTGTGCGTATGTGCATACTTTATACCTTTCTAATTACCACAGTCATTTGACAAGTTGGAAAATAAAGATATTGGGCACAAGAACTCATCCACGTGTGTGTGGGTGGAGGAGGGAGCCAAAAAAAAAAAAAAAATCTGAGACAGTTATCAGCAATTGTCCGACCATGGAACAGCTGAAAACATGGAAGCAATTTCCTCCCTAATTTGGGCAGATTGGAATGCATCCCCAAAATCCAAACGGAAATAGTAAAATTTAAAAACTTTTTATTAGTACCTAACCCAGCTGCACCTGGCTGGCCTAATTGCCTTCAACCTGGTCATTACTCAAAGGCATGAAGTTTAGCCACCAACAGCACTTATTAATGTATAATAGGAATTTACTTGTAAAACAGAATTATTGGAATGGTGTGATATCATAAAGACTGAGGTGCTGACATTTTAGATTGTTTTATATAGGGACGTTGAGTTATAATTTAAGAGTTGGATATTCTTTGGGTGATTAATCATTCTTAGGTATAATTTAAATGTCTGGTGGATGTACGTAGAATTAGTGTTTGTAATGACCCGCTCGTGAGCATACTTATGTGAATAAGGTCACGTTTTGTTTCTGGACAACCTACTTCTCTAGCATTTTACAAAAGGTTGGTGCCAAACCTAGAAATGCTGAGGCAGCAGATTAATGAAATGTTTCACCAAGACAGCCCCTCACTGATTTCTGTAAAGATGTCAAAGCCTAGGACCATAAAAGTGCCTGCAAATTCTCCCCTTCATATCAATGGTGTGAGAAACTGAATACATTAATTTTGTTGGACCTCAAACTTAGAATCTGTCAATATGATTCCAGTGATTAATGGTTACAGACTTTTACCTACCTCATAAATATAATGTGCCCTGATTACAGAGGCACTGTTAGTGCTGCTATAGTTAGTTATGTCAGCACTTCCATTGTAAACCCTGTTTCTTTAGGGGTTTATAACTCCATCATAAAAATTCACTCTGGGATGAAATTTATACTTCTTCTAGACTGTGAGCAGGTAATTTAAAATACAGATATACTAAACAGCCGGTGGAACAAAGACAAAGAACTTGCTAATTTTTTCATCTGTGCCTGGTATTTCTGTAGCTCAGAAATGGCTTTGCGTCAGAGATAAAAGGTTGCTACCTTTTGCTCCCTAGTGGAATTCAGGCTCTGTGTGTGTGTGAGCTACTGTCATAAATATTTTTAAAACATAGAATGTGTGTGCAATAACTTTAAAAAAAAATTCTTGTAGTGTTAATACCATGAAGTTTTTATCCACAACATAAACCGACACTAAACACCAATTTATAGATAAAATATAATTGCTGCAATGGAGTGTGAAGGTCAGGGGGAAAGACATTAAAATATATTCAGTTAAATACAGGGATCTGGGCATGATCCTCACGTAGGCTAAGTTTTACTTCAGTAAACGTATACAGAATTCTCCTGGTAAAATACCAGTGACCTCAAATGTGATCTTTTTTTAAAGAATCAATTTCTAAAGGCCTGTTTTAAATAGGATATAACATGCTATGTCAAAAAATATGATTGCCAACTAGAAGTTTTAATATAATTACCTAGTTTCATATTTCTGGTGTCTAATACAATAGAGCAGACCTAGAAAGTTTTCTGTACTGTTGCTGGATTTTTAAAATTACGATATAGTTTTGAATGCTTTTTAATGGTAAGATTTTAGTGATTAATTCAATATTATTTTTTTAAAAATACATAAAAATATATTTTTTCTTTTTTAATCACGCATTTGAGGCTTGGGCTTTTTTATTCTTTTATGTGCTAGAGCTAGTGTGTGTTTTTCAAACTAAACTGTGGAAATGGCATATGTGGCATATCAAGATTGGTGTTTCTATATTCAAAGCAGACAATATAATAAATACCAATTGAACTATAATATATGAGACATCTTTCTAATATGAATGTACTTACAAATACCTTTTTTAGGCTTATTACCATGTGATTGATTAATGTGTTGTAAGTTTATAAAACTTTTCTTACTGTCCGTGTCACTGAGAAGCTTCTCTGCTTTTCAAAGACTACAGAAAAAAAGGAATAAAAAGTCACTGCTTCTTTCCTCTGTTCTTTCCCATTGTTACAAGTTTAAACAAAATGAAGATGTTTAGCTATTTCTCATTTTTATGAAATGAAGATAGAAATAGCTGGGGAAAAAAAAGTTATAGGATACATGTTTCACTAAGTACTCAGATACCTTTAAAAAAATCCAGGTGAGGCTGAGATGGTGGTTGCTTCTATTGCTAGGAGTCCTGCTGCTTCAAATATTACCACTTTTGACAAAGAAGTGAGTTTAGCCTTTGTTTCTTCTAATATAAAATTTAACATCATCCAGAAGCCTTTATCTTTTCTTTTTAACTCTGAGTTGTGGCTCACTCTGCTGTTTTTCAGCAGATAATTTTTAGAGAGACTGCGATTTAGGAGCCTACAAGCTTTTGATTGCAAGTAGAAGCTGTGAAGAATAGGTTGATTTCCCTCCTCTCTTGCTCCTTCCCCCATCCTATTTGCAAATAAAAAAGACCACTCATCCCCCAAAGCAGCTTGCATATATCAAAGAAGGAACCTGGAATCCTGAATAACTTTATTTATAAAAGGAGAGGGAGTGGGTGGTGGGAAGCTAGCACTAAAACCTTGGAGGGCAGGCATCCGGCTCTCACAGTTTACTTGGCTGGTTGGCTATCGTGAAAGCCTTAATTTAAAAGTCATCTTACAGTCCTTTTTAATTGGCTCCAAAGTAAGTAGTTGTGCATTTGGCCTGATAAGGAGGTTTTTGGCTCTACATGTGCCATAAAATCAGCAAAAAGAGGCATCTGTTTAATACAACAATGATGCTGGGATTTTTTGTTACAAGGGTTTACCCTAAACAGGATTTACCCCTTAAGGCAGCAGTAGCACACCATAAAAAGGCCATTCTTTTACTCTACAGCAGCAAGGTTTTAACTTTGGCTTTCAGATTTTTTTTTAATAGGCAGCAATAACAAGACTTGCATAGGGTGGTTTCTATAAGTACTGTATATGGTGTCTAAGATCAGAATACTTGGCCTACAATGTTTTATTGTCTTTGGTTTATATAGGCCTGTGAAAGAGCATCTAACAAACTTCAAGGTTCAGCTCTTGTTCCTGGAAACTTTTGTGAGTGGGGAGTGCTCAGAGATGGAAAAAAGACACAATCCGGTTTTGATGACTTTTAGATTTTGTTTCAAAATTCTCAGTCAAAACCTTCAGGTGTTTAGGTGGAGTTGAGTTCATCAGTACTTTGGCATTTACGTAGGCTTTTATATTTTATCGAGGGTTTTTGTTTGTTTGTTTTTGTTTTCTAAGGCAATCCCTAAACCCTGAAGACTATTTTGTGTTGTAACGATATTTTGTATTGTAACGAGAAACGAAATACTGAAAGCCAGAAAAATTATTTAAAAATACGGAATTAAATGCTTGGTCTTCTATGCACTATTAACTCTGTTGCTATAGAGATGTCAGCCTTTCTTTGCTCCTCCATATCTATTCATTAAGTAGCTGTGTTTTTATCCGAGGATTTGTTCCTGCTTCCCCGGGAACGTGAAACCCAGTTTACAGCTGTGCAGACACGAGTTGCTGTGTTGTGCCCTGCCCTCGGTTCTTTTCAGCGTCTGCCTTTGCACGAGGTGTTCAGTTTCCTCCTGACAAAGAGCCGACTTTGGCAGGCAGTGTGTAGCGCGCGTAGCGCCGGCCGGGGCCTGCGTTCAGTGACTGTGGCGCACAGCTCCGTACAGCGCTGCGGCGTTCGGGGTTACGGGCTGGTGTGCACACAGATGACTTTATGGTGCTTATTCAGCAGGTTGGCTGTGCCTGTTAATTACTTACTCATTAAAATTCCCTTGATAAGCTATGTGCCTAATAAAGAATTAATGTTGTGAGTAGTATGGGTTTAAAACACCGAATTCTGCGATTTGTGCGGAGTTCTGCGGCGCTCCTGGCCCCGCTCGTGCTGCGGGTAGCCAGGTGAAGCGCCTCGAGACGCGGCGGCCGCGCAGCCGGGTGCAGCCGCGCTCGCTCCTGGGCACGGGGGGACCTTTTCCGCTCCCGCTGTGTGAGCCGGACTGCACATGGTGCACTAGATGATACCAATAAAAAGGCAGCTATTTCAAAGGGAAAAGGGACATGTATGACAAAGCGGTCCTGACCCAAGGTCCCCTAGCTGCCGAATAATTCTTAGAAATATTTCCGTTTTCTGCAGGTTATAAGGAAAACATTCTAACTGAAGCTTATTCCTCCCCAGCCTTGTGAAATGTAATTTATAAGAGTGCCTGACTTGTGATGCTCACTTACCCTTCCAGTTTCTCCTGGTTCTTATGCATACTGAGTGATTCAGAAAATCTGACAGACTTTTTCTGAAGATTGAGCTGGGTCGGCTTACTGTCGTGAAGTTCTTTGGAAGGGAGGGTTTGGTTAGTTGAAAAGAAGGACACTGAAACTGGTGCACATGAAGCTATGCGATTTTCCCCTTCTCCAAGGGAAAATTATCCCTCCTTCCCTAACCCTCTTAAATGTTTGTGCGTTTCCTTTCCTCGCACCGACTCGCAGCAGGGCTTACGCGTGGCTGTGTGGGAAGGGGTGGTTGCATTTATCCTCTGACCACACAACGGCCTTCTTAGGCAGAGGCATTTTGCCTGCACTGCCTGTGTTCTCGTTTCTTTGAAGTGACCTGTGTAACTGAAGGTGCCAGCTTCTCAGGAGAGCCTCTGGCTGCTTGTAGCAGCTCTGTAGGAGTCCTTGTAGCTACAAGGACTCCCCTCTAAGGCTCAGCCTATCTGCTGATAAACCTGCAAGACACCAGAATGAATAGTGTACTGCTCTGCTAGGGACGAGACGCTTTTTCTTTTACTTCTCTCGTTTTTTCCCCTCTTCCTCACAGCAGTGTAATTCTGCTGCTGTATCTAGCAACAGAATGGCCTGTCAAAGTGTCTTCTGATGACACTTACTTCAAAAATCACTGCGACATTTGGCATGTAGTATTAACTGTGCGAATTTGAAGAGCGTATCTGAAAGGTCATTTAGATATCTAAGAAAAACGTGTCAAATCTAATGATCTTTCAGATGATCGTGAGGGGCTCAAAGCATAGGTAGGGAGGTAACCTGGGTGCTCACGATCTTTACAAAGTGCCCAGCTCTGCTGGGGTTGCTTTAATGCCCCGCTTAACCAGGACATTGCGGCTCATTGCAGAACATGTACGTCACCTGGCTGGTGCTAAAACACAGGGGAGGGCTCCAGTGCCTGGAGACTTTTCTTTGTTCACCCTGGGAACGCAGTGTTTTTCAGAAGGCAAATGTTTTATTAGCTTGATGTGCTCTTCTGCCATTCTCGACTCAAGAGACTCAAGAGTATATGTGCCCTTTTGCCTTCTCAAAGCTGTTCGTATGCAGTAGGTTCACCACTTTTTACACTCAGTGTTTTCTGGAAAAAAAAAAAAAACACTTATTCTTAACATTAAAAGGAATGAGAAAGTTTGTGCCACAGTAAAATTTGGCATATATTGTCAAATGAATAGACAGCACTCTGGACAAAGCTTGTCATACTGCGGTGTCACTGTGTTAAAAAAGGCAATCAGGAAAAAAATATTCTCAATGCTTTAGGTTTAATTCTGTAACCTGTGAGTCCAGTGCTGGATTTCATGATGAAATTTTCAGATTTCCAGATGATGCCAAGAAATGTTGCAAGTAACTCATGGTCTGGTCAAAGGTCTGCTCAAAGCGTAGGTTAAAGAGGTGAAGGTACAAGGGAGACCCAGGTTTTAATGTGCTAAAGCTACTGCTACTGCAGAGAATAATTAATTTGAGAATAATTTATTTTTATGCCTTTTGGAGAGGGCGACAAAAAGGAATAAGTCACTGCTGCAGAATGCATGGGAGGATACTTCCTGTTGGGGAACCAGCCGAGCACTGGAATAGATCTGGGCAATTGATTTCCCATCATGGAATTTTTTTAGGAGTGTGTTGCCGAACTTTGGTCAGAAGTGGCATCCGATACAGTTGATTCTGTCTGGATCAGGGATGGTCTGAATGATCTCTCAAAATCTCTTGCCATGCTCTGATTCTGGGAGAGCCACAATGTGGAGGCTCCTTGCAGAAGGAAGGGGATGCAAGTGACGGTGTAAATCTGCCCTCTTATGCTTTCTAGATTGGTACTTGAACATTAAAATCGGCCTATTGCTCCAAGTGATTTTAATGCTGGAGGTAGCAGAGAAAATAATACTTTTTTTTTTTTTTTTTTCTTGTCCTGTGCTGCTCAAGGGAAGGACTTGGTTGTTTATTAGCTGTGATGTCTGGGACCAGGCGGGGTTGCAGTAATCCAGCTTGGAGGTGAAAATGTGGTGGCTGTGCTTTTCCTAAAAGCACAAACGCTTTTTAAAAAATTGGAAGATGGAATACTTCATTAAAAACACATCAAGCATGTGGATATTATATTGCAAGAATTTGTTAATGTATTTACCCAGGTACTGTGGACCATAAGAATGTTCCTTGCAATTCTGAAGAGCATTACTGTTCGTGGCACTTCTGAGAGTCAAGCATACTAGCTACTTTAATCGGGATAATAATTTAGAGTGTCAGAAGGCTAGTGTACCTTCTCAGCATTTCCATTTGGTATTATTTTACTCTTTTAATAGTACTTTATAGTCCCCAACCTTTCCTCAATTAGCAGTACTGACAGATGCTAGTTCAGCGTTTTACCTCTAGCCAGCAGGGCTTTCTTTAGAATAAATGTCAGTAATTTTATGTTGCTAATTTGAGGTGATATACCTACATGTAAAATTACATTTTAACTTTCTTGTTACACTTGCAGTGAGAGATGGCAGCATAAAGAAATATAAGAGAATGCGCCTGAGAGCGAGCTCGGGACTAGGTTCATTACAGAACTTTTATGGCTCATTTTAAGGTGGCCACAGTTCTTGTTAACTCTTTCTTCCATTACCCATCTTTTTCTTTTGATACGTATCTTCCCTCTTCTGCCTTTTTAAATTTATTTATTTTAAAGCTGCTTTATTTCTTCAGAGGTTTGGGAGAAGAGGGACTTGGCAGGGATTTATGAAGATCTTTAGGTGCCATTAATGCCAAATATTGATTCTTTAGTGAAAACAAGACATTTATTGAAAAAAAAAATCTGTATAAGTAGTGCTTATACAGGTAAAGTCAGGAAATTTGATGTTTCTTGAAGTCAAGCAGTCCTTGAGAAAGGCTTTAAGAAAACTTGCCTCAATTAGGAGGAGGAAAGCAGAAGGAAGATGCTGGTGAGATGAAAGCTGCTGAGCAAGCACCCGAGTCCTGACAGAACTACTGCCTGGCACCAGCAGACCCCATCAAGAAGAGTCTGCACTTGTGCCTGCTCTCTAGCCACTCGCCCACCACAGGGAGTAACTGGGGAAATGCTGGGAGAAAGCAGAGCTGAAGTTCAAGAGGGAAAGAAATCGCAGTATTAGTTACTCATCAAATTAGTTGTCATTAGTTGTTACAGATTTTGTATTTTTCCTTGTGTAGGTTATGCTCAGTCCTGTCTGGAATGAGAGCTTTTCTCTCAGTTTAGCTTGTACTGCAGATTCTCTCAATTACTGAATTATAGTTGTATCTATTTGATGAACAAAATCACCCTTCCCCCCCCACCCCCCCCAACACGTACACACGCAGCTTGAAAAGGGAGCTAATAATTGCTGCCTAGGAGGAAATAGATGCTTCCTACAGCAATTCAAAAGCCAATATGTCAGATAAAGAATTTGCTGTCTCTTTTTCAGTACATTGTTAGTGTTATACCTAAATAAAATTTTCTAAGGGGTAAAACTCAGAGCTTTATTATAGATATTGTAAAAAAAAATGTTTTTGTGTTTGAAGCAGGCATGTAAAATTGTTCCCAAGTGTTGTTGTTATAAAGAGTTAACTGACACTGTCATCGCATCGCTGTTTGTACGTAGTCTTTGCTTTACTGTGTGCATGTGTTGACATCAAAGTAATTTTATCATTTCAAACCTTTTTTTTTTTTTTTTTAAGGAAAGCTTAATGCCCTCTCTAATCTACAACCATTCTATGCATGAGAAATTTTCTATAAATTTACCTAATTGACTGTAATTATAATTGAGTTATAGCTGCAAAAATAAACTGTGGTCCAATCTTGAATTCAGGAAGATAGTTATGTTCATAAAGATTTGATTAAAAATAGCAGTAGCATTTTTCACAGAAATGAAGGAAAGTGATTAAAACTTCTTTAATGCTATAATTAATTAGCAATATTTTTTCACACATCTTTCACTACGGATCCAAGAGTTTTAGTATCTTAGCCTGTTTGCATTTCTTTCCCTCATGTTCTTTCCATTTCTTCTCTCCCATTCTATCAAGGTTCTTATTTTTAATATTATGGGAAGGAGAACAGAAGTTAATATAAAAGTAGAAGGTTTTCTACTTGTATCAATTGTTACCGTGCTGAGGTTGAAAGGAACCACTGCTCACTTTTGGGTGGAATGACTGGCACTACCGGTGGTCGTCTAGTATAAAATGGAATTAAATCTGTTGTTTTCAGTAAAAGATGAGTGTTTCTTCCAAAACTGTTCTAGAGACTTTTTTTTAAAGCTAGCTACACAGGTATTTCTCCTCTTCTCTGCCTTGAACTTTTGGCCTTACCCTCAAGTATATGGGTGGTATCTGTTTTAAAATTGATATATTAATGCTGCATTTTTATTGTCACAGTTTCTGTTCGTGCGCCTTTC